>NC_069500.1:1256815279-1257176945 GCF_027579735.1 Bombina bombina
AATGGATAATAAAGGGAATATATATCTTTTTCAACAATACAAATTCTGGTATAGAGTGTCCCTTTATTAAAATGATCAATTTACATCAACATTTTCAGCATTTCCAACTACTGAGGGTGTCTAAAAAACTAAATTGCTTCACAAAGGCTCAAGTTACAGGAAGCTAATCCACACCAGCTTTTTCACTTTGCGTCTGTGTGTGTATGGTGTATGTATGACAGCTTATACTTGTTTGTGGCAATGTTTCATGCATCATAATGCATGAACTATTAGAGTGAAAAAGCCATATAATTGCAGGAAGGATTTCCTGTGTTTAGGAAATGCACGGTGTGCAAGATTTTGTTTTACAATTTATTGTGTGTTTACTGCTGGTGCTGCTGCTTTTGATAAGAAAGCAAATAGACACATAAAGCCAAATTGAACATACCCTGTATAGATGTATCCAAATTGCTATAATCTTCTAATCTTCTACTTTATCAAATGAATTCTAATGAAAAGCTTAGCTCCATAAATCAATATTTTGTTACTAGTTCATCCTGCATGTCATTTTGTTAAAAGAATATCTGTAAATATCTAAAATGAGATATTATAGATGTTACATTTATCATCTGATTTACAGATTTTATGAAGCCATGATTTTGGTTTAATAGGTGATACAATTTTAAAAGGGGCATTCCAATGCAACAATTATGGGCCAGATTACAAGTGGAGCACAAAATATTGCTTTCTAGAAAGTGATATTTGTGCTTCACTTTGTAATAACAACACATCCTAATGTGTGCTGGTATTACAAGTTTGGTGCAATGCGAATGTGACCACCCGTTCGAATTTCATGGAAGCATTGTGCTCATGAGAGCACACTTCCATAGGCTCCAATGGGAGCATCATTCCGAAAGAGTTGGGACAGTATGGAAAATGCAAAAAAAACAAACAAAAAACATAATTTATGTAAGAACTTACCTGATAAATTAATTTCTTTCATATTTACAAGAGTCCATGAGCTAGTGACGTAGGGGATATACATTCCTACCAGGAGGGGCAAAGTTTCCCAAACCTCAAAATGCCTATAAATACACCCCTCACCACACCCACAAATCAGTTTAACGAATAGCCAAGAAGTGGGGTGATAAGAAAAAAGTGCGAAAGCATAAAAAACAAGGAATTGGAATAATTGTGCTTTATACAAAAAAATCATAACCACCACAAAAAAGGGTGGGCCTCATGGACTCTTGCTAATATGAAAGAAATGAATTTATCAGGTAAGTTCTTACATAAATTATGTTTTCTTTCATGTAATTAGCAAGAGTCCATGAGCTAGTGACATATGGGATAATGACTACCCAAGATGTGGATCTTCCACGCAAGAGTCACTAGAGAGGGAGGGATAAAATAAAGACAGCCAATTCCGCTGAAAAATAATCCACACCCAAAATAAAGTTTAAATCTTATAATGAAGAAAACTGAAATTATAAGCAGAAGAATCAAACTGAAACAGCTGCCTGAAGTATTTTTCTACCAAAAACTGCTTCAGAAGAAGAATACACATCAAAATGGTAGAATTTAGTAAAAGTATGCAAAGAAGACCAAGTTGCTGCTTTGCAAATCTGATCAAACGAAGCTTCATTCCTAAACGCCCAGGAAGTAGAAACTGACCTAGTAGAATGAGCTGTAATCCTTTGAGGCGGAGATTTACCCGACTCAACATAAGCATGATGAATTAAAGATTTCAACCAAGATGCCAAAGAAATGGCAGAGGCCTTCTGACCTTTAGTAGCTTCAACATAATATTTCAAAGCTCTAACTACATCCAAAGAATGCAATGATCTCTCCTTAGAATTCTTAGGATTAGGACACAATGAAGGAACCACAATTTCTCTACTAATGTTGTTAGAATTCACAACCTTAGATAAAAATTTAAAAGAAGTTCGCAACACCACCTTATCCTGATGGAAAATCAGAAAAGGAGATTCACAAGAAAGGGCAGATAATTCAGAAACTCTTCTAGCAGAAGAGATGGCCAAAAGAAAACAAAACTTTCCAAGAAAGTAATTTAATGTCCAGTGAATGCATAGGTTCAAACGGAAGAGCTTGAAGAGCCCCCAGAACCAAATTCAAACTCCAAGGAGGAGAAATTGACTTAATAACAGGTTTTATACGAACCAAAGCTTGTACAAATCAATGAATATCAGGAAGAATAGCAATCCTTCTGTGAAAAAGAACAGAAAGAGCAGAGATTTGTCCTTTCAAGGAACTTGCAGACAAACCTTTATCCAAACCATCCTGAAGAAACTGAAAAATTCTCGGAATTCTAAAAGAATGCCAGGAAAAATGATGAGAAAGACACCAAGAAATGTAAGTCTTCCAGACTCGATAATATATCTTCCTAGATACAGATCTACGAGCCTGTAACATAGTATTAATCACAGAGTCAGAGAAACCTATTTGACTAAGAATCAAGCGTTCAATCTCCATACCTTTAAATTTAAGGATTTGAGATCCTGATGGTAAAAAAGGACCTTGTGACAGAAGGACTGGTCTTAACGGGAGAGTCCACGGTTGGCAAGAAGCCATGTGGACAAGATCCGTATACCAAAACCTTTGAGACCATGCTGGAGCCACCAGCAGAAAAAACAAGCATTCCTTCAGAATCTTGGAGATTACTCTTGGAAGAAGAACTAGAGGCGGAAAGATATAGGCAGGATGAATCTTCCAAGGAAGTGACAATGCATCCACTGCTTCCGCCTGAGGATCCCTGGATCTGGACAGATACCTGGGAAGTTTCTTGTTTAGATGAGAAGCCATCAGATCTATTTCTGGAAGTCCCCACATTTGAACAATCTGAAGAAACACCTCTGGGTGAAGAGACCATTCGCCCGGATGTAACGTTTGGCGACTGAGATAATCTGCTTTCCAATTGTCAATACCTGGGATATGAACCGCAGAGATTAGACAGGAGCTGGATTCCGCCCATACCAGTATTCGAGATACTTCTTTCATAGCCAGAGGACTGTGAGTCCCTCCTTGATGATTGACATATGCCACAGTTGTGACATTGTCTGTCTGAAAATAAATGAACGATTCTCTCTTTAGAAGAGGCCATGACTGAAGAGCTTCTGAAAATTGCACAGAGTTCCAAAATATTGATTGGTAATCTCACCTCCTGAGATTTCCCAAACCCCTTGTGCTGTCAGAAACCCCCATACAGCTCCCCAACCTGTCAGACTTGCACCTGTTGAGATCACAGTCCAGGTTGGAAGAAAAAAAGAAGCCCCCTGAACTAAACGATGGTGGTCTGTACCATGTCAGAGGGTGTCGAACAATCAGTTTTAAAGATATTAAATGAGATATCTTTGTATAATCCCGGCACCACTGGTTCAGCATACAGAGCTGAAGAGGTTGCATGTGAAAATGAGCAAAGGGGAACACGTCCAATGCAGCAGTCATAAGAACCTAGAATTTCCATGCATAAGGCTACTGAAGGGAATGATTGAGACTGAAGGTTTCGATAAGCTGAAACCAATTTCAGACGTCTCCTGACCAACAGAGTCATGGACACTGAATCTATCCGGAAATCTAAAAAAGGTTACTCTTGTCTGAGGAATCAACAAACTGATTGGTTAATTGATCCTCCAACCATGTTCTTGAAGAAACAACACTCATAAAAAGCTGGAAAGGATCTTTCCATTGAAAATGAGCAAAGGGAATTGAATCCAATGCTGTTAAAACTTCTATGCATATATAGCAACTGAAGGAAATAATAGAGACTAAAGGTACCGACAGACGGAACCCAATACAAATTGTCCCGTGTCTGATAGAGACAAAGATAGTGACATAAACCATCTGGAAACCTAAAAAAAAGGTGACCCTTGCGTGAGGAATTAAGAGCTTTTGAAAAAAGATCCTCTTACTATGTCCTGAAGAGCAAGTGAAATAATCTGAATGAAAACAGAAAAATGAAGAATACGCATTTATTGTATCTAAAGAAAACAAATAATGCTATCAATGACCACAAAAAGGCAAAATAGTTTGAATAAAACTCCAAAACCCAGTTCCTAGAAAAGGAACTGGAATAAAAACCCCAGAAGATTCCAGGTCTGAGCAGCGCTTGAACCCCATGGGTACCCACCCATGCCTCAACAGTATCCAAAATATATAGGACAGAAACACACTGAAAGAAAGTTTTAGCCTTACTGGAATAAAATCAAAGAAATTTGGACAAAATAGAACCAAATAAATTTCGAAGAAGTCTTAACCTGCCCCTTACCAGCCAAGCTGGAATACGGCATGTGCATCGCAACATTAGGGAGCTAATTTCGAACCCCAATTAAAAACATGTTACTTGGGAAAGAACTCAGGATTCGTTCCTTAATAAGAACAACCAAACTAGTATAAGCTTAAAGTTTTAGTCTTAGAACTCAATCTTGAAGCCCATAGTAACAGTTAAGAATTGAATCCAATTATAATTGATTATCTTAGAACAAAAGAAATATGGATTTTTTTTTTATTTTTTTTTATTTTTTAAAAATCACAGAATTCTTCTAGCTAAAATAGCTAAAGACATAGATTAACCCTCATTTGCGAATATATTCAATAAAATGAAGACACAAATGAAATCATTAGCATGATAGTCCAGTTTAAAGGACCAGTCAAAACAGAGGACTTGCAAAACAACAAGACAAATGCAACGGCACCTAGTCTAGTAAATGTTGTCCCTTAACAATGCTAAAATAAATCATGATCTGATACTTGATCTTAAAGTAAACAGAAAAAAATGAAGCAATTGCAATATCACAGGACCAAGAAAAGTACCTGAAACTAAATAATTTTCCAAAAATAAGATACAACTATATAAAGGAAAATAAATACTATTTTGCTATAAAAACAATAGCATAATTAGTAGGAGTAGAGATAGCTCCAATAAATTGGAGAACTCTCCAAATTGAATTTAACTGCTGACAAAGAATATAGTTTAAAAATAAAAGACAATTCTCAGCCTATTCCATTCCCTAGTATGGGGAATTAGAAAGAAAACCTCTGAAATCACAGAAGAAATAAAAAGGCAGAAATAGTGTCAGCTAGTCTTAAAGAACTAGTTACCTTAATATCCAAAATAACCAACACCTCTTCAACAAAGAACAAATGTACTTTAATAATAAAAAAAATTATATAAAAAAGTAGATTTGTTAGTGTCAATATCTGATGAAGAGAATTTCTGAAAGAGAAAAAAACATCATCAGAGAAGGATAAATCAGTATGTTGTTGGTCATTTGAAACTTCAATAATTAAAAAAGAAGTGAAAAAGACCTAAAAATCGTATTAGAAGGCATGAAGTCAGACATAGCCTTAATCAGAAAAAATATTTCTTATAAATCTTCTAAACATTTCTTGCACTTAAGAATGGAAATGTATAAAGCATAAATACTAATGGAATCTGCATGTAAAAGTATATCATAATAACTTATTACAAACCATAGCTAGAGATAAACATTTATAACATTTAAAATAAATGAACTTAGCTTTGGTAGAACTGAAACTCAGTTAAGCATTTTTCCAGAAGTGGCTTCTGACTCAGGGACAAACGGAGACATCTTGCAATATGTAATAGAAAAAACAACATATAAAACAAAATTGATCAAATTCCTTAAATGACAGTTTCAGGAATGGGAAAAAAATGCCAGTGAACAAGCTTCTAGCAACCAGAAGCAATAAATAATGAGACTTAAATAATGTGGAGACAATAGTGACGCCCATATTTTTTAGCGCCAAAAAAGACGCCCACATTATTTGGCGCCTAAATGCTTTTGGCGCCAAAAATGACGCCACATCCGGATCGCCGACACTTTTTGCGCAAAAAAACGTCAAAAAAATGACGCAACAGAAAAAAAAAATTGCGCCAAAAAAGTCAGCGCCAAGAATGACGCAATAAAATGAAGCATTTTCAGCCCCCGCGAGCCTAATAGCCCACAGGGAAAAAGTCAAATTTTAAGGTAAGAAAAAAATTGATTAATTCATATGCATTATCCCAAATATGAAACTGACTGTCTGAAATAATGAATGTTGAATATCCTGAGTCAAGGCAAATAAATGTTTGAACACATATATTTAGAACTTTATATAAAAGTGCCCAACCATAGCTTAGAGTGTCACAGAAAATAAGACTTACTTACCCCAGGACACTCATCTACAAGTAGTAGAAAGCCAAACCAGTACTGAAACGAGAATCAGTAGAGGTAATGGTATATATAAGAGTATATCGTCGATCTGAAAAGGGAGGTAAGAGATGAATCTCTACGACCGATAACAGAGAACCTATGAAATAGACCCCGTAGAAGGAGATCATTGAATTCAAATAGGCAATACTCTCCTCACATCCCTCTGACATTCACTGCACGCTGAGAGGAAAACCGGGCTCCAACCTGCTGCGGAGCGCATATCAACGTAGAATCTAGCACAAACTTACTTCACCACCTCCATAGGAGGCAAAGTTTGTAAAACTGATTTGTGGGTGTGGTGAGGGGTGTATTTATAGGCATTTCGAGGTTTGGGAAACTTTGCCCCTCCTGGTAGGAATGTATATTCCCTACGTCACTAGCTCATGGACTCTTGCTAATTACATGAAAGAAAGAGTCATTTGAAAACTCAATTCACCCTGTACTATATTGAAAGCACATTATTTGATGTTCTACTTTGGGAATTTAATATATTTTTGGTAATATATACTCATTTTAAATCTGATGTCTGCTACACGTTCCAAAAAAGTTGGGACAGGGAAATTTAGGACTTATAGCAATGGGACACGTTGAAATAAGAAGGTCATGTGAAACGGCTGAGGCAATCGTGTAATCATAGTATATAAGGAGCCTCCAAAAAAGGCATAGTCCTTGAAAAGCAAGGATGGGTCGAGGCTCGCCAATCTGCCAAAGAGAGGCATCAGTGAATAATCCAACACTTTGAGAACAACATTCCCCAAAGAAAAATCTCATTGTGTAAGGGACAAGGCCGAAAACCACTTCTGAACTTTTTTAACTTTTGTCAGTCAATACCATTAGCCACTGCATTCATAGATGCAAGTTAAGGATTTACTAGGCAAAGCAGAAGCCATACATCAACACTGTCCAGAAGCACCACTGACTTCTCTTTGCTCTGTCTCATCTGAGATGAACAGTAGCACAGTGGAATCGTATTTTGTGGTCCAACGAGTCAACATGTTAAATAGTTTTTGGAAAAAAACAGCCGTCGTGTTCTCTGGGCCAAACAGGAAAAGGACCATCCAAGCAGTTATCAGTATCAGGTCCAAAAGCTAGTGTCTAACATGGTATGGGGGTGTGTCAGTGCCCATGGCATGAGTAACTTGCACATCTATGAGGGCACCATTAATGCAGAAAAAATATGTATGCATTTTGGAGCAATGTATGCTGCAATCCAGACCTCTTCTTTACCAGGGGCGTCCCTGCATTTTTCAGCAGGACAACGTCAAACCACATTCTGTCCAGATTACAAGCTCATGGTTGCATAAGCAGAGAGTGTGGTGTTAGCTTGGCCTGACCTGTCTCTGATTGAAAATGTGTGGTGCATTATGAAGCACAAAATAAGGCAACAAAGGCCCTGTACAGTTGCGCTGAAGACATGCATAATGGATGAATGGGGGGAAATTCTGCTTGCTAAACTTAACCAACTGGTGTCTTTAGTGACCAAATTCTTACTAAGTGTTATTAAAAGAAAAGGTGCCTTTACACAGAGGTAAACAGTCGACTGTCCCAACTTTTTGGGACTGTGTTGCAGTCATCAGATTTGAAATGGGTGCATATTTTCAAAAATACATTAAATTCACACATTAAACATCAAATAATGTATTAATAACAGTTTTTCTCTTGTTAAGTGTGTTCAGTCCACGGGTCATCCATTACTTATGGGATATATTCTCCTCCCCAACAGGAAGCTGCAAGAGGATCACCAAGCAGAGCTGCTATATAGCTCCTCCCCTCACATGTCATATCCAGTCATTCTCTTGCAAGTCTCAACAAAGAAGGAGGTCGCGAGAGGAGATAGGAGTTTTTTACCTAATTATTCTTCAATCAAAAGTTTATTATTTTAAAATGGCACCGGAGTGTGCTGTTTTTTTCTCTCAGGCAGTATTTAGAAGAAGAATCTGCCTGCGTTTTTCTATGATCTTAGCAGACGTAACTAAGATCCACTGGCTGTTCTCGCACATTCTGAGGAGTGGGGTAACTTCAGAAAAGGGAATAGCATGTGGGGTCCCCCGCAAATGAGGTATGTGCAGTAATATTTTCTAGGAATGGAATTGACTAAGAAAACACTGCTGTTACCCATATGATGTAAGTACAGCCTTTAATGCAGTAGTAGCGACTGGTATCAGGCTGATAAATGTATGCGCAGTTGAGTTATTTTCTAGGGACTAGAATTTGATTGAGAAAATACTGTTAATACTGAAATAAATGTATGAGCCTTAACTGCAGTAGAAGCGACTGGTAACAGGCTTAACACTGGAAAGTTGTTTTTAAAACGTTTACTGGCATGTTATTTGTTTTGTGAGGTACTTTGGTGATAAATCTTTTTGGGCATGATTTTTTTCCATATGGCTAACGTGTATTTTTGCATAGAAACCGTTGTAACAGGTCTCCCACTGTTGTAATATGAGTGGGAGGGGCCTTTTTTAGCGCCTTGTTGCGCAGTTAAAATTCTTGCACAGTCTTCCTGCTTCTTCCTCCTTGATCCAGGACGTCTACAGAGAGCTCAGGGGTCTTCAAAATTCATTTTTGAGGGAGGTAATCAGTCACAGCAGACCTGTGACAGTGTGTTTGACTGTGATAAAAGCGTTAAATCTTAAATTGATTATCCGTTTTTGGGTATTGAGGGGTTAATCATCCGTTTGCTAGTAGGTGCAATCCTCTGCTAAATTCATACAATTACTGTTAAAATTGTTGGCTATAACTGAATTAGTTCATTGTTATTTCAACTGTGACAGTTTTTTTGTGTTTTTAAAAGCGCTGCAGCGTTTTTTTTCAATTGCTTGTAAATTTATTGACAGATTTTTTCCAAGCTTGCTAGCCTTCATTGCTAGTCTGTTTAAACATGTCTGATACAGATGAATCTACTTGTTCATTATGTTTAAAAGCCAATGTGGAGCCCAATAGAAATATGTGTACCAATTGTATTGATGTTACTTTAAATAAAAGTCAGTCTTTACCGGTAAAGAAATTATCACCAGACAACGAGGGGGAAGTTATGCCGCCTAACTCTCCTCACGTGTCAGTACCTTCGCCTCCCGCTCAGGAGGTGCGTGAGATTGTGGCGCCAAGTACATCAAGGCCCTTACAAATCACTTTGCATGATATGGCTAATGTTATGAAAGAAGTATTATCTAATTTGCCTGAGTTAAGAGGCAAGCGCGATAGCTCTGGGTTTAGGACAGAGCGCTCCGATGACACGAGAGCCATGTCCGATACTGCGTCACAATTTGCAGAACATGAGGACGGAGAGCTTCATTCTGTGGGTGACGGATCTGATCCGGGGAGACCGGATTCAGAAATTTCAAATTTTAAATTTAAGCTTGAGAACCTCCGTGTATTACTAGGGGAGGTGTTAGCGGCTCTGAACATTTGTGACACGGTTGCAATCCCAGAGAAATTATGTAGGCTGGATAAATACTATGTGGTACCGGTGTGTACTGACATTTTTCCTATACCTAAAAGGCTTACAGAGATTATTAGCAAGGAGTGGGATAGACCCGGTGTGCCCTTTTCCCCTCCTCCGATATTTAGAAAAATGTTCCCAATAGACGCCACCACACGAGACTTATGGCAGACGGTCCCTAAGGTGGAGGGAGCAGTTTCTACTTTAGCCAAGCGTACCACTATCCCGGTGGAGGATAGTTGTGCTTTCTCAGATCCAATGGATAAAAAATTAGAAGGTTACCTTAAGAAAATGTTTGTTCAACAAGGTTTTATATTACAGCCCCTTGCATGCATTGCACCCGTCACTGCTGCAGCGGCATTCTGGTTTGAGTCTCTGGAAGAGGCTATTCGCACAGCACCATTGGATGAGATTATGAACAAGCTTAAAGCCCTTAAGCTAGCTAATGCATTTATTTCGGATGCCGTTGTGCATTTAACCAAACTAACGGCTAAGAACTCCGGATTCGCCATCCAGGCGCGCAGATCGCTATGGCTTAAATCCTGGTCAGCAGATGTAACTTCTAAATCTAAATTGCTTAATATTCCTTTCAAAGGGCAAACCTTATTCGGGCCCGGCTTGAAAGAAATTATTGCTGACATTACTGGAGGTAAGGGTCACCCTTCCTCAGGACAGGGCCAAATCAAAGGCCAAACAGTCTAATTTTCGTGCCTTTCGTAATTTCAAGGCAGGAGCAGCATCAACTTCCTCCGCTCCAAAACAGGAAGGGACTGCTACTCGTTACAGACAGGGTTGGAAAGGCAACCAGTCCTGGAACAAGGGCAAGCAGGCCAGAAAACCTACTTCTGCCCCTAAGACAGCATGAAGAAAGGGCCCCCTATCCGGAAACGGATCTAGTGGGGGGCAGACTTTCTCTCTTCGCCCAGGCCTGGGCAAGAGATGTCCAGGATCCCTGGGCGTTGGAGATCATATCTCAGGGATACCTTCTGGACTTCAAATCTTCTCCTCCACAAGGGAGATTTCATCTGTCAAGGTTATCAACAAACCTAATAAAGAAAGAGGCATTTCTACGATGTGTACAAGACCTCTTAGTAATGGGAGTGATCCACCCGGATCCGCGGACGGAACAAGGGCAAGGTTTTTACTCAAATCTGTTTGTGGTTCCCAAAAAAGAGGGAACCTTCAGGCCAATCTTGGACCTGAAGATCTTAAACAAATTCCTAAGGGTTCCATCGTTCAAAATGGAAACTATTCGAACCATCCTACCCATGATCCAAGAGGGTCAGTATATGACCACAGTGGACTTAAAGGATGCCTACCTTCCCATACCGATTCACAAGGATCATTATCGGTACCTAAGGTTTGCCTTTCTAGACAGGCATTACCAGTTTGTAGCTCTTCCCTTCGGGTTGGCTACGGCCCCGAGAATTTTTACAAAGGTTCTGGGCTCGCTTCTGGTGGCTCCGTACCTAGACGACATCCTGATACAAGCATCAACTTTTCAAAATGAAAAGTCTCATACAGAGATAGTTCTAGCATTTCTAAGGTCGCATGGGTGGAAAGTGAACATGGAAAAGAGTTCTCTGTTCCCACTCACAAGGGTTCCCTTTCTAGGGACTCTTATAGATTCTGTAGAGATGAAGATTTACCTGACGGAGTCCAGGTTATCAAAAATCCTAAATGCTTGCCGTGTCCTTCATTCCATTCCCAGCCCATCAGTAGCTCAGTGCATGGAAGTAATCGGCTTAATGGTCGCGGCAATGGACATAGTGCCATTTGCGCGCCTACATCTCAGACCACTGCAACTATGCATGCTAAGTCAGTGGAATGGGGATTACTCAGATCTGTCCCCTTTACTAAATCTGGACCAGGAGGCCAGAGATTCTCTTCTCTGGTGGTTGTCGCGGGTTCATCTGTCCAAAGGAATGACTTTTCGCAGACCAGATTGGACGATTGTAACAACAGATGCCATCCTACTAGGCTGGGGTGCAGTCTGGAACTCCCTGAAGGCTCAGGGATCGTGGACTCAGGAGGAGAAACTCCTCCCAATAAACATTCTGGAATTAAGAGCAATATTCAATGCTCTTCTAGCTTGGCCTCAGTTAGCAACACTGAGGTTCATAAGATTTCAGTCGGACAACATCACGACTGTGGCTTACATCAATCATCAAGGGGGAACCAGGAGTTCCCTAGCGATGTTGGAAGTCTCGAAGATAATTCGCTGGGCAGAGTCGCACTCTTGTCACCTGTCAGCGATCTACATCCCAGGCGTGGAGAACTAGGAGGCGGACTTTCTAAGTCGCCAGACCTTTCATCCGGGGGAGTGGGAACTTCACCCGGAGGTGTTTGCTCAACTGATCCTTCGTTGGGGCGAACCGGAGCTGGATCTCATGGCATCTCGCCAGAATGCCAAGCTTCCTTGTTACGGATCCAGGTCCAGGGACCCGGGAGCGGTGCTGGTAGATGCACTAGCAGCCCCTTGGGTTTTCAACATGGCTTATGTGTTTCCACCATTTTCGTTGCTACCTCGACTGATTGCCAGGATCAAACAGGAGAGAGCATCGGTGATTCTGATAGCGCCTGCGTGGCCACGCAGGACCTGGTATGCAGACCTAGTGGATATGTCGTCCTGTCCACCATGGTCTCTGCCTCTGAGGCAGGACCTTCTAATTCAGGGTCCTTTCAACCATCCAAGCCTAATTTCTCTGAGGCTGACTGCATGGAGATTGAACGCTTGATTCTATCAAAGCGTGGTTTTTCGGAGTCGGTTATTGATACGTTAATACAGGCTCGGAAACCTGTTACCAGAAAAATTTACCATAAGATATGGCGTAAATATTTATATTGGTGTGAATCCAAGAGTTACTCATGGATTAAGGTTAGGATTCCTAGGATATTGGCTTTTCTACAAGAAGGTTTAGAAAAGGGTTTATCCGCTAGTTCGTTAAAGGGACAGATTTCTGCTCTGTCTATTCTTTTACACAAACGTCTGGCAGAGAATCCAGACGTCCAGGCTTTTTGTCAGGCTTTGGCTAGGATTAAGCCTGTGTTTAAAACTGTTGCTCCTCCGTGGAGCTTAAACTTGGTTCTTAAAGTTCTGCAGGGTGTTCCGTTTGAACCCCTTCATTCCATTGATATTAAGCTTTTATCTTGGAAAGTTCTGTTTTTGATGGCTATTTCCTCGGCTCGAAGAGTCTCTGAGTTATCTGCCTTACATTGCGATTCTCCTTATCTGATTTTTCATTCAGACAAGGTAGTTCTGCGTACTAAACCTGGATGTTTACCTAAGGTTGTTTCTAACAGGAATATCAATCAAGAGATTGTTGTTCCTTCATTATGTCCTAATCCTTCTTCAAAGAAGGAACGTCTTTTGCATAATCTGGACGTAGTCCATGCCCTGAAGTTCTACTTACAGGCTACTAAAGATTTTCGGCAAACTTCTTCTCTGTTTGTCGTTTATTCTGGTCAGAGGAGAGGTCAAAAGGCTTTGGCCACCTCTCTCTCTTTTTGGCTTCGTAGCATAATACGTTTAGCCTATGAGACTGCTGGACAGCAGCCTCCTGAAAGAATTACAGCTCATTCCACTAGAGCTGTGGCTTCTACCTGGGCCTTTAAGAATGAGGCCTCTGTTGAACAGATTTGCAAGGCTGCAACTTGGTCTTCACTTCATACCTTTTCAAAATTTTACAAATTTGACACTTTTGCTTCTTCGGAGGCTGGTTTTGGGAGAAAGGTTCTACAGGCAGTGGTTCCTTCTGTTTAATGTTCCTGCTTTGTCCCTCCCATCATCCGTGTACTTTAGCTTTGGTATTGGTATCCCATAAGTAATGGATGACCCGTGGACTGAACACACTTAACAAGAGAAAACATAATTTATGCTTACCTGATAAATTTATTTCTCTTGTGGTGTGTTCAGTCCACGGCCCGCCCTGTCTTTTTTGAGGCAGTTCTAAATTTTAATTTAAACTCCAGTCACCACTGCACCCTATAGTTTTTCCTTTCTCGTCTTGTTTCGGTCGAATGACTGGATATGACATGTGAGGGGAGGAGCTATATAGCAGCTCTGCTTGGGTGATCCTCTTGCAACTTCCTGTTGGGGAGGAGAATATATCCCATAAGTAATGGATGACCCGTGGACTGAACACACCACAAGAGAAATAAATTTATCAGGTAAGCATACATTATGTTTTTAATATAATACAGGGTGAATTGAATATTCAAATGACTCTTTTTGTTTGCATTTCCCATACTGTCCAAACTTTTTCGGAATATACATATATATTTATGTGTTAATATGTGCTGGACAGGCTAGTTCCCGGAGCTGGTCCCTGACTGGAAGTCTCTCACTGCCCATTTCTCTTGTTAAGTGTATCCAGTCCACGGATCATCCATTACTTGTGGGATATTCTCATTCCCAACAGGAAGTTGCAAGAGGACACCCACAGCAGAGCTGTAATATAGCTCCTCCCCTAACTGTCATACCCAGTCATTCTCTTGCAACTCTCAACAAGCTAGGATGTTGTAGGAGAGAGTGGTTAAATATAGTTAGTTTATTTTCTTCAATCAAAAGTTTGTTATTTTTAAATAGTACCGGAGTTGTGCTATTTTATCTCAGGCAGTAAATAGAAGAATAATCTGCCTGAGGTTTCTATGATCTTAGCAGGTTGTAACTAAGATCCATTGCTATTCTCACATTTGTCTGAGGGGATTACACAGATGAGGTAACTTCAGCGAGAGAATGGTGTGCAGTTTATTCTGCTATCAGGTATGTGGAGTTATAATTTTTTCTAGAGATGGAAAACACTAGAAAATGCTGCTGATACCGGATTAATGTAAGTTAAGCCTGAATACAGTGATTTAATAACGACTGGTATCATGCTTACTCCCAGGGGTAATACCCTTATGATATTGCAATATAAACGTTTGCTGGCATGTTTAATCGTTTTTATATATGCATTGGTGATAAAACTTTATTGGGGCCTAGTTTTTTCCACATGGCTGGCTTAAATTTTGACTAGAAACAGTTTTACTGAGGCTTTCCACTGTTATAGTATAAAAGTTACAGTTGGTGCAGTTAAAATTACAAACTGTGACATCCAGCTTCCCTCAGGAGTCCCCTGTATGCTATAGGACATCTCTAAAGGGCTCAAAGGCTTTCCAAAGTCGTTTATTGGGGAAGGTAGGGCCACAGCTTGCTGTGGCAGTTGGTTGTGACTGTTAAAAAAAAAACCCAAAAAACGTCTATTTCGTTTTTTTGATCCGTTTTTTGAACTAAGGGGTTAATCATCCATTTGCAAGTGGATGCAATGCTCTGCTAGCCTATTACATACACTGTCAAAATTTCGTTTGATTTACTGCATTGTTTCACTGTTTTTCAAATTCTGACAAAATTTGTTTCTCTTAAAGGCACAGTACCGTTTTTTATTTTTGCTTGTTAACTTGATTTAAAGTGTTTTCCAAGCTTGCTAGTCTCATTGCTAGTCTGTATAAACATGTCTGACATAGAAGAAACTCCTTGTTCATTATGTTTAAAAGCCATGGTGGAACCCCCTCTTAGAATGTGTACCAAATGTACTGATTTCATTTTATGCAATAAAGATCATATTCTGTTTTTAAAAAAATTATCACCAGAGGAATCTGATGAGGGGAAAGTTATGCCGACTAACTCTCCCCACGTGTCAGACCCCTTGACTCCCGCCCAAGGGACTCACGCTCAAATGGCGCCAAGTACATCTAGGGCGCCCATAGCGTTTACTTTACAAGACATGGCGGCAGTCATGGATAATACACTGTCAGCGGTATTAGCCAGACTACCTGAACTTAGAGGTTAGCGAGAAAGCTCTGGGGTGAGACAAAATGCAGAGCATACTGACGCTTTAAAAAACCATGTCAGATACTGCCTCACAATATGCAGAAGCTGAGGAAGGAGAGCTTCAGTCAGTGGGTGATGTTAATGACTCAGGAAAGATACCTGATTCTAATATTTCTAAATTTAAATTTAACCTTGAACACCTCCGCGTGTTACTTAGGGAGGTTTTAGCTGCTCTGAATGACTGTGATACCATTGCAGTGCCAGAGAAATTTTGTAGACTGGATAAATGCTTTGCAGTGCCGGTGTGTACTGATGTTTTTCCAATACCTAAAAGGTTTACATAAATTATTAATGAGGAATGGGATAGACCAGGTGTGCCGTTCTCTTCCCCTCCTATTTTTAGAAAAATGTTTTCCAATAGACGCCACCACACGGGACTTATGGCAGACAGTCCCTAAGGTGGAGGGAGCAGTTTCTATTCTAGCAAAACATACTACTATCCCTGTCGAGGACAGTTGTGCTTTTTTAGAGCCAATGGATAAAAAATTAGAAGGTTACCTTAAGAAAATATTTATTCAACAAGGTTTTATCCTACAGCCCATTGCATGCATTGCCCCTGTCACTGCTGCTGCGGCGTACTGGTTTGAGTCTCTGGAAGAGGCTTTACAGGTAGAGACTCCATTGGATGACATACTTGGCAAACTTAGAGCACTTAAGCTAGCTAATTATTTTATTTCTGATGCCATTGTTCATTTGAATAAACTAACGGCTAAGAATTCTGGTTTTGCTATACAGACGCGAAGAGCGCTATGGCTTAAATCATGGTCAGCTGACGTCACTTTAAAATCTAAGCTACTTCACATTCCCTTCAAGGGGCAGACCCTATTTGGGCCTGGTTTGAAGGAGATTATTGCTGATATCACGGGAGGAAAAGGTTGTGCCCTTCCTCAGGACAGGTCCAAATCTAGGGCCAAACAGTCTAATTTTTGTGCCTTTCGAAACTTCAAGGCAGGTGCGGCATCAACTTCCTCTAATAATAAACAAGAGGGAACTTTTGCTCAATCCAAGACGGTCTGGAGACCAAACCAGACCTGGAAAAAAGGTAAGCAGGTCAGAAAGCCTGCTGCTGCCTCTAAGACAGCATGAAGAAACGACCCCCTATCCGGTAACGGATCTAGTAGGGGGCAGACTTTCACTCTTCGCCCAGGCGTGGGCAAGAGATGTTCAGGATCCCTGGGCATTGGAAATTATATCCCAGGGATATCTTCTGGACTTCAAAACTTCCCCCCCAAAAGGGAGATTTCACCTTTCACAATTGTCTGCAAACCAGATAAAGAGTGAGGCATTCTTACACTGTGTACGAGACCTCCAAGTTATGGGAGTGATCCATCCAGTTCCAAAGGAGGAACAGGAACAGGGTTTTTACTCAAATCTGTTTGTGGTTCCCAAAAAAGAGGGAACCTTCAGACCGATTTTGGATCTAAAGATCTTAAACAAATTCCTCAAAGTTCCATCGTTCAAGATGGAAACTATTTGTACCATCCTACCACTGATCCAGGAGGGTCAATATATGACTACAGTGGATCTAAAGGATGCTTATCTTCACTTTCCGATACACAAAGATCATCATCAGTTTCTCAGGTTTGCCTTTCAAGACAGGCATTACCAGTTAGGTAGCTCTTCCCTTTGAATTAGCTACAGCCCAAGAATCTTTACAAAGGCCGCGGGGCATAGCAGTAGCCCCTTATTTAGATGACATCCTGATACAGGCGTCAAACTTCCAAATTGCCAAGTCTCATACGGACGTAGTACTGGCATTTCTGAGGTCGCATGGGTGGAAAGTGAACAAGGAAAAGTGTTCTCTATCCCCACTCACAAGAGTTTCCTTTCTAGGGACTCTGATAGATTCTGTAGAAATGAAAATTTACCTTGATGGAGTCCAGGTTATCAAAGCTTCTAAATTCCTGGTGGGTTCTTCATTCCATTCCACGCCCTTTGGAGGCTCAGTGTATGGAAGTAATCGGCTTAATGGTAGCGGCAATGGACATAGTGCCGTTTGCACGCTTACATCTCAGACCGCTGCAACTATGCAGGCTCAGTCAGTGGAGCGGGGATTACACAGATTTGGCCCCTCAACTGAATCTGGACCAAGAGACCAGGGATCGTCTTCCCTGGTGGCTATCTCGGGTCCATCTGTCCAAAGGTATGACCTTCGCAGGCCAGATTGGACTATTGTAACAACAAATCCCAGCCTTCTAGGTTGGGGTGCAGTCTGGAACTCCCTGAAGGGTCAGGGATCGTGGACTCAGGAGGAGTCTCTCCTTCCAATAAATATTCTGGAACTAAGAGCGATATTCAAGGCTCTTCAGGTTTGGCCTCAGTTAGCAACTCTGAGGTACATCAGATTTCAGTCGGTCAACATCACGATTGTAGCTTACATCAACCATCGAGGGGGAACAAGAAGTTCCCTAGAGATGTTAGAAGTTTCAAAAATAATTCACTGGGCAGAGATTCACTCTTGCCACCTATCAGCTATCCATATCCCAGGTGTAGAGCACTGGGAGGCGGATTTTCTAAGTCGTCAGACTTTTCATCCGGGAGAGTGGGAACTCCATCCGGAGGTATTTGCACAATTCTTGTCATTTTCAATTCAATGATTCTCCGTTGGGGCAAACCAGAACTGGATCTCATGGCGTCTCGCCAGAACGCCAAGCTTCCGTGTTACGGATCCAGGTCCAGGGATCCCAAGGCGACACTGATAGATACTCTAGCAGCGCCCTGGTCTTTCAACCTGGCTTATGTGTTTCCACCGTTTCCTCTGCTCCCTCAACTGATTGCCAAGATCAAGCAGGAGAGAGCATCGGTGATTCTGATAGCACCTGCGTGGCCACGCAGGACCTGGTATGCAGATCTAGTGGACATGTCATCCTTTCCACCATGGTCTCTGCCTCTGAGACAGGACCTTCTACTTCAGGGTCCTTTCAACCATCTAAATCTAATTTCTCTGAGGCTGACTGCCTGGAGATTGAATGCTTGATTTTATCAAAGCGTGGCTTCTCCGAGTCAGTTATTGATACCTTAATACAGGCATGAAAGCTTGTCACCAGGAAAATTTACCATAAGGTATGGCGTAGATATCTTTATTGGTGTGAATCCAAGGGTTACTCATGGAGTAAGGTCAGGATTCCTAGTATTTTATCTTTTCTCCAAGAAGGTTTGGAAAAAGGATTGTCAGCTAGTTTCTTAAAGGGACAGATTTTTGCTCTGTCTATTCTTTTGCACTAGTGTCTGGCAGATGTTCCAGACGTTCAGGCATTTTGTCAGGCTTTAGTTTGAATCAAGCCTGTGTTTAAACCTGTTGCTCCACCATGGAGCTTAAACTTGGTTCTTAAGGTTCTTCAAGGAGTTCCGTTTGAACCTCTTCATTCCATAGATAAACTTTTATCTTGGAAAGTTTTTTTTTTTTTTGGTAGCTATTTCCTCGGCTCGTAGATTCTCTGAGCTATCTGCCTTGCAATGTGATTCTCCTTATCTGATTTTTCATACGGATAAGGTAGTCCTGCGTACCAAACCTGGGTTCTTACCTAAGGTGGTATCTAACAAGAATATCAATCAAGAGATTGTGGTTCCATCCTTGTGTTACACAATCTGGACGCGGTCTGTGCTTTAAAGTTTTACTTACAAGCTACTAAAGATTTTCGTCAAACATCTGCTTTGTTTGTTGTCTACTCTGGACAGAGGAGAGGTCAAAAGGCTTTGGCAACCTCTTTTTCTTTTTGGCTAAGAAGCTTAATCCGCTTAGCCTATGAGACTGCTGGACAGCAGCCTCCTGAAAGGATTACAGCTCATTCCACTAGAGCTGTGGCTTCCACTTGGGCCTTTAAAAATGAGGCTTCTGTTGAACAGATTTGCAAGGTGGCGACTTGGTCTTCGCTTCATACTTTTTCAAAATTTTACAAATTTGATACTTTTGCTTCTTCTGAGGCTATATTTGGGAGAAAGGTTTTACAGGCAGTGGTTCCTTCCATTTAAGTTCCTGCCTTGTCCCTCCCTTCATCCGTGTACTTTAGCTTTGGTATTGGTATCCCACAAGTAATGGATGATCCGTGGACTGGATACACTTAACAAGAGAAAACATAATTTATGCTTACCTGATAAATTTATTTCTCTTGTAGTGTATCCAGTCCACGGCCCGCCCTGTCATTTTAAGGCAGGTAATTTTTAAATTTAAACTACAGTAACCACTGCACCCTATGGTTCCTCCTTTCTCGGCTTGTTTTCGGTTGAATGACTGGCAATTACAGTTAGGGGAGGAGCTATATTACAGCTCTGCTGTGGGTGTCCTCTTGCAACTTCCTGTTGGGAATGAGAATATCCTACAAGTAATGGATGATCCGTGGACTGGATACACTACAAGAGAAATAAATTTATCAGGTAAGCATAAATTATGTTATTATATTATCAAAGCATTTTACATCAAGTTTAACTTATTTATCTTGCCAGCCATATGCTGGTCACACTTGCTCACAATTCACAATACATTTATTCAAGTGACAAAAATTAATATATATTAACCCTTTAGTGACACACTGTTTTTCAATTACCTTACCGTTAAGGACCAGGGCTGTTTTTGCATTTCTGCAGTGTTTGTATTATGCCCAGCAGTGAAGGGGTTAATTAGGTAGCTTGTAGGGTTCATTCTAGCTTTAGTGTATAGATTACCCTCCCGCCTAACACATTCCACTCCCTGATCCCTCTCAAACAGCTTTCTTACCTCCCCCACCCCCAATGGTCACCCCCATCTTAAGTACTGGCAGAATGTCTGCCAGTATGAAAGTAAAGGTCTTTTTTTATATATATATTCTGCAGTGTAGGATCCCCCCTTACCCCCAAACCTTCCTGATCCCTCCAAAACAGCTCTCTACCCCTCCCTCCCTCTACCCTTTGCCATCTTAGGTACTGGTAGCTGTCTGCCAGTACCCAGTTTGCTATACTTTTTACTTATTTTTTAAAAAAAATATATCAATAACACATTTTTTTCTGTAGTGTAGCTGCCACCCTCATTACTATAACCCCTCCCAGATTGCTTTCCCACCCCTTTCTATCATATGAGCCCCCTCTCCCTCATTCCCCCTCCTCCCCCTTCCCCCTCACTGCCACTGCGACTCCATTTTTTTTTTAAGCGTAGCAGTCCCACCTGCTCCCGCCTTCCTCCCAACCTTCTCCCACTCCCCTCCAGCGATGGGCCTCCCACCCTTCTAACCCTCCCACGCCACCAACGATCGGCACCATCACTGGCTGATGCATAGTGGCCCTCTCTGCATCGGTTACTGACCAGAGGGTTTTGCACAATGCCTCAATATCAAGGCATCGCTGCAATAACCTTACTGCAGCTGGAAGCGATCACGATCGCTTCAAGTGCTCATTTTGTCTGAGGACATGCTAGATATGTCCGCTGTTGTTAAGGGCCATTTTGTGGAGGATGTAACTAGCACATCCTCAGTCGTTAAGGGGTTAAACTAGAAGCAAATTTAAGTTAAACAGTAGTAACAGCATTTCTGTTTAATTTGTATTTACCGCAAATTGAGAATGTATATCAGTGCCAGATGCTAACTTCATTACTTTTTATAGTAGTGATGACCAACTTCCAACCTAAAGGGACTGCCTATCAATATTTTTCAAAAGCCTAAAGATCCCTTCGTCTGCTGTTCTCCCCTCTAACGTGTTTTTTTTATTTATGGCCACTTTATTTGCCTAACCACTAGAAGTCCCCAAAGCACACATTTTTAGTTCTGCTTTATATGGGGCTACAAAAACTATGGCACACATTTTTCTTTCTGCTTTTTCCTGTGCAGTGGGCTGCATATGACCAATGGGCCACCAGTTTTCTATCCCTTTTCTATAGACGTCAGCTCCCATCTCTCTGAGGCCCTGATGATATAAAGTTCTCAGCTCAAATGAGATCATATAACATTATTCTCCAGCACTGTGAGGTCCCTCATTAGAATCTAAAAATACATATTATGCTATACTTTGTTACGTTTAATTCCCTGCATTTCTGTATGAAAGGATAGACAAGCCCAGTGCAATATAGCCCTGCTTGACACGAGAGTTCTGCTCCATTTACACTTTGTGATTTAAATTTTATATTACTTTATTACAAGTATGTAAGTAAAAACACACTATGGAGAAGCATGTATTGTAGTTCCTGAGCAGGGCATTGCCTGTGAGCTAATCACGAGCTGCAGTCACATAACCCCATTATTTGCCATCTTGCCATTTATAAAGCTTTGTGTTTATATATTAAATTCACACATAATAAGATTGAGTTACTAATGGAATAATGGCATGATTTAACAAATAAGATCAAAAAAAGGTTTTCAGCAGAATTTTCTTTTAAGCTATATTGCAAAATGTTATGCACAAAACATTTTTTTCTTCTCTGTACTTTTATGTCTTTACAAACTGAATTTAATGTGTTAACACTACTTTTCTCTCTTAAAGCTTAAAATAAAGCATGCCACATCCATGTTAGAAATCAACTCTACATTGAAACAAAGATCCTCGATGGTGGCAGAGATCTTAGAACACAAGGAAGAAGAAAAACTTATTAACCAGATAAAGCATTGCAGTATGGGCAACCTTGAAGACCCAACTCATTTTTTTGTTATACCAGACGTGAAATCAAAGACAATGAATGCTAAAATTGATTTAGAAAACAAACATATGGCATCTAGTACAAAACTGCCCCCAAGTCTTATCATGGAGCTTAATTCTGTTCTTCAGAAAAACAAAAAAGGAAACTAGGAATGATTGCAATATATTATGTTTCTGTGTAGAGAATATTGAGGTAGATCACAATCCCTTAGAAAAGTGTATCTATGTTTTTTTTTAAAAGTCACCATTAACCCTTTGGGGTCAATTTATGAAGCAGCGGATGCTGCTTCCGACCCACTCCGTTTCAGTTCCGCCTGAAACGGAAGTTAAGAAGCAGCGGTCCTAAGATAGCTGCTCCTTAACTCGTCCGCCACCTCTGAGATGGCAGACAGCAATCAGTCCGAACAAATACGATCGGGCTGATTGACACCCCTTGCTAGGGGCCGATTGGCCGCAAATCTGCAGGGGGCGGTATTGCACCAGCAGTTCGCAAGTGTATGCTGTCGGCATTTATTGATGTGCGGCTGACATGATACGCTACATTGTATCATGTCCATCCACACAATAATAAATTTACCCCTTTGAGTGCTAAGCACTTTTCCACCTGGGTGCCACACAATAATAAATTTACCCCTTTGAGTGCTAAGCACTTTCCCACCTGGGTGCTAAGCTGATTAAAGTTTTTTTATAATTTTTTTAAATATATATAAATATTTTTTATTATTTCAGATCCTTAAGACTTACACCGTTGGAAAGGTTAGGTGATTACCTTTCATAACGGTGGGTCTTGGGGGTCTGTAGCTGCTTAGATGCCTGAGATACAGGCTTCTAAGCAGCATACCTCCCTTTCCCTATACTTGTCATTTTTAAATAAAGTTGCGCGGTGACATCGCCACGTCATTGCGTGTGACGTCACCACGCAAAACGTGAAGCCCCGGCGAGGCCTGTCACTATAGGCCCGATTGCCCGGTTAGGAGCGGGTGGGAACCCCTAGATCTCCCTCAAGGTGGGAGAGTGCTAGCGATGGCTCTTAGCCGTTGTTAACACCTGAGTGGGAAACTCTGCGACGGCTCAAAGCCGTCTTTAGCACTCAAGAGGTTAAAGATAATTCTAGATAAATCATTTTAAAAGCTTTACTAAATAACTTTGATCAACCACATGCAAAGTTACAAGTTGTTTGAAATAAAAATAAGTATGTTGCTCACCACTTTTAAAGGCACAGTTAAAACAAATTGTATCATGCATATGACAGAGGACCAGTTAGAAATTGTAACCTTTTTAATTAAATTAAAAAAGGAAATATTTTATGAAATTCATTTAATTACACAAATTTAAATGTATTGGTGGAAAGTGACACATCCTACAAAATGATGATACCTACTGTACAGTATGTCCTTTATGCTTAGTAAATACAATTATGTGCAGGAATTAGTTATTTCAAATTAAAATAATTGAATCTACACTTAGGGGCCCATTTATCAAGCTCCGTACGGAGCTTGTGGGCCTGTGTTTCTGGCGAGTCTTCAGACCGCTGATCGAGTACGATCAGGTTGATTGACAGCTCCCTGCTGGCGGCCCATTGGCCGCGAGTCAGCAGGGGGCGGAGTTGCACCAGCCGCTTTTGTGAACTGCTGGTGTAATGTTAAATGTGGAGAGCGTATTGCTCTCCGCATTCAGCGAGGTCTTGCGGACCTGATCCGCACTGTCGGATCAAGTCTGCAAGACCTTTAATAAATATGCCCCTTAATATTTAAATTATGAATAATATACTAGAGGTATATTAAAGCCATATTAGATTGTTGTCTGACACATATATATGCCTACCCACAAAAATTGTATGCAATGAGTTTTGTTTCTGTTGAACCTTTGGGGATTTTATTATTTATTTACTGTAAATGTCTGACAGCTAACAAAATAATGAAAGATGCTATGATTTGTTTTCCTAAATCAGGCCAGTCGCATCCAAGGGCTACAATGCACTTCCTCTTCTATAAACAGAATAATGTATATGGAGCACATTGTAGCCTGGCCGTGGAGGGATCAGTTTTAGCACAGACTATAAACTAAATTTACATTAAAAGGATATGAAACCCAAAACTTTTCTTTTGTGACTCAGACAGAGCAAACAATTTTAAATTAGTGTTTAATTTACTTCTATTATCAAATTTGCTTTGTTCCCATTGGTACTCTTTGTTGAAGAGAAACGTAGGTAGGTACTGATGCCACCTACAGCTCTTGCGAATGATTATTATTTTTGCAAGGTGCTGCCATAGAGTGCTCTAGAGACATGCACGCTCCTGTCCTTGCTTTTCAACAAAAGATACCAAAAGAACAAAGAAAACTTGATAATACAAATAAACTAGAACGTTGTTTGAAATTACATGTTCTATCTGAATCATGAAAGAAATATTTTGGGTTTCATGTCCCTTTAAAAGTTTACATCCTATTACATTCATCTTTCATTCCTGTGACATTTCAATGTATATAAAAAGAACTGTTAAATGCTTTATTTTATGAAATATTGAATGTAATTAAATGTATTAGGCAATGGCTGCTCACACATGTTTGTTACATTGTTATTGTTATATTGTGCCTGTTATATTATTATATGTACTCTGTTGAAAGCTTCCTGTCTATTGCACTGTAATCAAAATCTATTAATGTGAAAGAGAAGAAAACCTGACTTGTACAGCTTAAAACAAATATGAAATCATTTCCATTTTGCTCTATGTATCAAGTTTATGATATTGTAAAATAAAAAATTAAACAAATATTTATTTTTCATAGCTATCAGAAGTTTGAATTATATGTACTGATTACACTAGTGCTGCACAGTTTTCTTGTACAAGATGTTAAGATCTCTTACAATCTCTTTTTTTCCTTAAAGGGATAGTCAAGTAAAAAAAAAAAAACTTTCATTTTTCAAATAGGGCATGTAATTTTAAACAACTTTCCAATTTACTTTTATCAACAATTTTGCTTTGTTCTCTTGGTATTCTAGTTGAAAGCAAACCTAGGAAGGCACATATGATAATTTCTAAGCCCTTGAAGCCCGCCTCTATTTAATTTACTTTTCACAGCAAGGGAGAGCAAGCTCATGTAGGCCATATAGATAGCATTGTGATCACGCCCGTGGCTAGTGGCAGACACTGCACTAAATGGCTAAAATGCAAGTCAATAGATAATAACTAAAAGTCATGTGATTAGGGGCGGTCAGAAGATGCTTAGATACAAGTTAGTCACAGAAGTAAAAAGTGTATTAATATAACAGCGTTGGTTTTGCAAAACTGGGGAATGGGTAATAAAGGGATTATCTATCTTTTTAAACAACAAAAATTCTGGTGTTGACTGTCCCTTTAAGTATGCTACTTTGTGACATTTATTTATTACTATACAAATCATTCAAATTAAGGTATATACTGTAAATTTCCCCCATCCCCAATGCGATTGCAGTGATCTATTTTATCTGCTGGGGTGTATTCAATGGTTTACAACAATTATTTTGTTATTTGAAAAAGCTGTTGTTTCCTTTCAAAATGGCCACCTATACTGAAAATGTCTATACTGCAGTATTTCCTATAGAAAAGGCTATGTAAAAAGAGACAGCAGCAGACATGAACCCACCTAGTGAGGGACAAGGGAGAGAAGCCGTTCCATTGGAAAGGGGTTTCCTGTAGCTACCTTAAATATAACAATCAGCTGCTTACCTGAGTAGATTGTTCTTTTTCAGTGGCAGACATTTTCAAAGCAGGAACTTAGAAAAAAATATATTTCTCACACACTATTACAAGACAAAAAAAGAAATTAAAAGACAGAAAAAATATCAACAAAAAATAGAAATGAAAGAAAGAAAATACTTGCTTCAGTGTGCATTTTGACACACATTTACACAATTTGTGAAAAACATTCATTTACCTGGTTGATGAAACACACAGAATTCAGAGCGTTATAGTTCCAGCCAGTGAAACAGCTTGTTCTTTGGGGGTCTATTTATTTAAGCTACTAAAAGTAGAAGAGCTCCTTTATGGGAATCGTTACATCAATTTGAGTGCCCAGGATTACAGCTTGAGTCTGATATATTTGCATACATTTGGGCATGATAGGGGCTGATGATTGATAAATTAGGAGCCAGTCTGTCCTTGGGTGGTCTCAATGTAATATGTGTGCAGTCTATTGCCCCCAAACATATTTTGGATACCAGCAAAATGAAAAAAATTGCAATTTTACTGATTGTGATTCCTCTGCTGTTTGTGGAAGACAAAGATGACGTCTAAAACAGTTTGTAGGTGCCTGGAGAACATCGGTTGACTCATATCGACCACAACACTGGACACTGGACTAGTAGTCATGAAATGCAGAACGGTCAACAGTTTGAGCATCAACAAAAAAGGAACACAGCAGCACTGTAATCATGTGCAATTTATTGCAGAAAAGTGAACAGAGTACAACGTTTCAGATCTAACAATCCTTAATCATGTATGTAACAATTTACAATGAGCAATCTTAAATAGCCTATTCATGACTCCTCCTGCTATGGTATCATCCAGGTAATACAGAATTTAACCCTTTCCGATGCTGATGAAATTATGCATATTAAAAATATGAGTGGCAATGTTAATTCAAAGTTTATATCAAGGAATATATGCAAAGAAATATATATAGCCAAAATCACAAAAAACAAACCTATTGAGTATGAACAAATCATAAGAATACATAGAGATCCCAATCTTTATTCATACCTAGAGGGCCCCTAGTCTCTAACTGTCAACTCCTTCACAGCTGCATGTCCTACTTATAATGGACCATCACACAAGCAGTCATAATTAAATGCACACACATTACCTGTCACTTGGATTTTCAATTTGAAATAAACAACAGAACTGTAAATATTGCCATTTCTTTATTGTAGTGTGTGTGAAAGAACATTTCAACAAGAGACAGTCTGTCAAGAGTTGGATCATGCTTGATCACATGTTAACAGTATCATTTTTCCAGTTTGAATTCCTATTCTAATTCCCTAATATTTTTTTGTTCAGTATCTGGATACAAAAATGTAAAAGAAAACTATACCTGTCAAATATTACTCAGCTGTGCTTACAAGAAGACGTGGCAAAGACCATTGATAAAAGCAAATATTATCATATTTAAGTATTACTGCTTCAGAACAACTAATTATCGGCTAAATTACGAGTTTTGTGTTATGGTGCGGTACGGCTATACCACAGAAAAATTGGCCATTGCACATGGAATGGCCAGTAATGCATATTACCAGTTTCAGCGGTATATGCTGTAATGCAAGCATTTAAGCCTTAATGCAACCCTCAATTCCGCACTCAAAAAATTACGTTTGAGTGCGGTATTTTCATTAGCGCCGTATTACTGGTTGTGCGGTCCAGCTAAAATGCTAGCGTTACAGCCTATACCAACACAAGCCATTCCGCTATCTGAGACCAGTAGTTATGGATTTTGCAAAACAAATTTTTTTCACAAAACTCATAACTAAAATGTTACAAAGTACACTAGCACCCAATAACTGCCTGTTAACCCCTAAACCGCCACCCTCCCGCATTGCAAATACTATATTAAATTTATTAACCCCTAATCTCCCTCCCACCCACATCGCCGACACTAAAATAAACCTATTAACCCCTAAACCACGACCCCCATATTGCCAACACTAAATAAACCTATTAACCTCTAAACCGCCAGCCCCCCACATCGCAACTAATAAACTAAACCTATTAACCCCTAAATCGCCAGCCCCCAACTTCGTAGCTAATAAACTAAACCTATTAACCCCTAAACCACTGGCTCCACACATCGCAAAACACTAAAATAAACTATTAACCCCTAAATCTAACACCCCCTAACTTTAAATTAAAAGTTACAATATAACTTTCTTAATATAAATAAAAACTTACCTGTGAAATAAAAAAAAAACTAAGATTAAACTATAGATTAATCTAACATATTCTAATAAAATATGAAAGCTACCATTTAAAAATCCTAAATGACATAATTAAAAAAAAAACACACTAATATAAAAAAACCTAAATTACTAATTTAAATAAACCTAATACAACTAAAAAAAATAAAAAATATAACATTACAAAAAATAATAAACACTAAAAATGCGCAAAATAAAAAACTCTAATGGCCAGATTACGAGTCTTGCGTTATGAGTAAAAAAGCAGCGTTAAGCCTCATAACGCTGCTTGTTTACTACCGCTGGTATTACGAGTCTTGCAGATTTAGGGGCACCGCAAACTATTTTGGCCTTACCGCAAATCAATTTACACAAATTGCGTATAGTCTTTTTTCTATGGGACATCCATAGCGGCGGTATTACGAGCTTGTCCTGGGAGGCCAAAAAGTGAGCGAGACCTCGCTAAATGCGGAGAGAAATACGCTCTCCGCATTTAACATTGCACCAGCAGCTCACAAGAGCTGCTGGTGCAACGCCGCCCCCTGCTGACTCACGGCCAATTAGCCGCCAGCAGGGAGGTGTCAATCAACCCGATCGTATTCGATCGGGTTGATTTCCGGAGATTCCTGTCTGCCTGCTCAGAGCAGGCGGATAGGGTTATGGAGCAGCGGTCTTTAGACCGCTGCTTCATAACTTGTGTTTCTGGCGAGTCTGAAGACTCGCCAGAAACACGCCCCTTCAAGTTCCGTACGGAGCTTGATAAATATGGGCCATTGTATCTAGCTTAGGGTTTATTTTTCTTTTACAGGCAAGTTTGTATTTATTTTAACTAGGTAGAATAGTTACTAAATAGTTATTAACTATTTAATAACTACCTAGCTAAAATAAATACAAATTTAGCTGTAAAATAAAACCTTTACTAAGTTACCTAAATTAAATACAATTAAATAAATTAAATACAATTACCTAAATTACAACCCCCACCCACTAAATTACAGAAAATAAAAACAAATTACAAGATATTTAAACTAATTACACCTAATCTAATAGCCCTATAAAAATAAAAAGCCCCCCCAAAATAAAAAAAACCCTAGCCTAAACTAAACTACCAACAGTCCTTAAAAGGGCCTTTTGTGGGGCATTGCCCCAAAGAATATATAGGGGAGTCAACTAGAAGTGCTAAGACACAGAGAAACAAAAAACAATGCAGTAGAAAGTAGGCGTCATAGTGTAACAAGTCGTTACCATAGCAACATGCAGAGTGAGCAAAGGAGTAAAACAAGTAAAACATGGGAGTAGGAATAGTATTTATCCCAACATGTGTATTGAAATGTTCAAAGCTGCTTGTATGTAATAGTGGTGCAAACGAGCAAGCTGGTAAATCGCAGAAAGTTCCAAGGTATGGCTAACAGGGTTTTACTCTCAGCCTTAAATAACACTGGGGCCCACATCTGGTGGTATCTAGCCCTAGTAGTACAGACGCAAGTTACCCTCTTAATACAGTCACAAAAAACAACTTATATTACCAGTCTCCTTTGTCCGGTATCCGTGGACTTAGTCCGGCTCGTATCACACTGTACAGGAATTCTGCTGCAATCCCTCCTGATGTATGTCTCGCTCCAACTCTGCTCGGCTTGTCTCCAGAATGCGTCCCGTGACTCCTCCTTCAAACATGACAATATGCATAAGACAGCCCTATCTTGCTGCGGACTAAGATGCAGGAATGGAGTCCCAGTACTCCATAAATAATAATGAAAAAAAACGTTCCCAAAGGTGTCCCAGCAAGAAAAAAAAAAGGGGGTGAAAAAAGGGGGAAAAAAATGCATAAAGCATGTTAACAGGTGTAACTATTTAAAACCCTTAACTCCTCCCTTGGGAGGTACATAAAAACATATGCTCACATAAATTAACCCTTAGTGACAGTGCTCAATATGTATACAATTCAAGCAAGTGCTATAGTTAGTATTAGCTCATCAGTTTATGTATATTAATATAATATTTTATATATAGAGCAAAAATTGAGGAGAATAATATGTAATGAATATTTATATTTATCAGAGCCACAGGAAGGGATTAAATACCAAAATTAAACTTATATGCATACTTAATGTTAGTGACACTATTGGATAATATGCTATAAATACCTATTAGATATGAGTACAAGTTTGACTTAATATGACTTAATGGACTGTGAAAATTAAAGGATATACAAAAGTATAGATGTGAATAGCTAAAAATCATAAAAAGTCCAATGTATATTCCACTTCCTATTCAGCGTTGCCAATAGTTGATAATATCAAATTCTGAGTTGAATCCCACAGGTAGCAGGCAACCGAGCTTATAGATCCAGTATATCTCCTGCCTGGAAAGTATACAGAATTTGTTGCCACCTCTTGGGGGTTTGACAATCTGCTTGATTGCCTGCCACCTGTAGGACCCAACATCCCCATTATGGACCTCAATAAAATTTTTAGATAGTGCTGACACTGCTCTCTCATGAGAGATATGGGACAGATGTTCTTTTATACATGTCCCTACCTCCCTAGTAGTTCTTCCTACGTATTGTCGACAACAAAAAGTACACTCAATTATTTACACTATGTATTTTCTGCTGCATTTGACAATCCCTTAGTTTCAAATGTTTCTGCGCTGGTGGCTGAGGAAAACGTAGTGGCTATTTTAATATGGTCACATGAACTACATGACCGTTTACCACATTTAAAGGTGCCTTTAAAATGTAACCATGAGCTCCTACATTCCTCACCTTTAAGTAAACTAGGAGACAATATATTTCCTAGAGTCAAATTTCTATTGTACACAATGTTGCAACTATCATTAATCACCTTATGTAGGATTTTATCCCCACGCAAGATGGGAATGTTTTCTCTAATGATGTTGCATACCTGGTGATACTGATTTGAGTAAGCTGTCACTAGGGTAGGTTTACTATGAGCCTTAGGTGTCCCTTTAACAACTTTGTTTGTCTGAAAAAGACAACATTCGTCTACTGAGATCTTCACTCTCTCTAAGGTAGTCCTCCCTCCGGGAACAGTTGCGTTTAATGCGCAGAAATACAATACACTAGACTTCCAACAACAGAGATATCTGGTGAGGGAGAACAGGGGTGCTCCAAAACACAGGTACCAATAATGGACAACACTGTGATTAATCTTTCATCTTATAACCTCACTGAACTTGAGACGAAGGTTCTGAGTTATGGTCTTGGGTTTGTCCCCTCACATAATTTTGACTTATTCCAGACTATTCCGGATGTCAATAGATTCGGGAGAGACCTGACACTCAGAAAGTTCTTCCCAGAACCTGAAACTAATACCAATTCTAATTTTGCATATGACACAAATACTATTGACTATGATAAAAATGACATTCACTGACATATGTGCCCTTACCAGTCTGGAGGATTTATCAGGCTTAGAAGCAGGTTATCAAATGCTAGATCAAACTAAAATACACAAACTGAAGTCTACATCTAATTTTTATCCTCTACAAGTTAGAGGTAAAAGCCTGGAAATTTTCCACAAAAGGGTTATGGATGACCTCACGACACTTTCCCACTCTCAGAATAAACATACCTCTAATTTAACTAGAAGAGAAAGAGAGGCCATTACACATCTCCAGCACAATAACCACATTGTCATTAGACAATCGGATAAAGGTGGGAGTATAGTGATGTTGGATAGGGACACATACACTCTAGAGGCTCTAAGACAGTTGGGAGATTCTGAAGCCTACTCTTCTCTGACAAGGGACCGTACCATTACATTTAGTCACATTTTGAAGGACCTGTTGGATGATGGGCTGGAGATGGGCATCATAGATAAGCACACTTTTGATTGCTTGCTGGTTGAAAACCCTGTGATGCCCATCTTCCTCCAATTTCCTTAAGTCCATAAAAGTCTTGACAATACGCAAGGAAGGCCAATAGTGGCAGGAATTGGTTCATTAATTGAGCCTCTATCTAAATGGGCTGACAATTTTTTACAACCGTTAGTACAAAACCTGCCGAGTTATGTACGTGATACAGCACATATTCTGTCCAAATTAGAAGAACAAACACAATGGGAGTCAAATTATAGCTGGATAACGATCAACGTAGTGGCAATGTATTCTTCAATACCACATGAATTTGGACTCCAAGCTGTGGAATTCTTCTTGGACATGTGTATCAGTCTTGATCCTGAGCATAGAAATTTCATGATAAGAGTCATTAAATTTCTATTACAACACAACTTTTTTAAATTTTCAGATGTTTACTATCTCCAGAGGCGTGGAACCGTGATGGGGGCTAAATTTGCCCCCTCCTACGCTAACCTCTTTATGGGGTGGTGGGAGCGGTTCCACATCTATGGAGATGGAAACATGTTTTCTGGATATATAATTAAAGATATGAGATTTATTGATGATATTTTGATCATCTGGTCTTCAGGACAGACACAAGCACAGGAATTGGTTGACTACCTGAACAACAATGAGGTGGGCTTGAAGTTCACCTTTGAATGGCATAAGAAAACCATCAATTATTTGGATGTAACTTTGACTGGAGATACTGATTCCAATAGAATTATTTCGACTCTCTATCGTAAGCCTATCTCCAGGAAAACCCTTCTACACGCCACCAGCATCCATCCCCAACATGTGTTTAAGGGAATAGCGAAAGGTCAATTTATGCGAATTAAACGCAACTGTTCCCGGAGGGAAGACTACCCTAGAGAGAGTGAAGATCTCAGTAGATGAATGTTGGAAAGGAATTACCCAGAGAAGGTAATCAACAGAGCAAGTTCTGAGGTTAATCAGATGGATAGGTCTCAACTATTTTTTCAGACAAACAAAGTTGTTAAAGGGACACCTAAGGCTCGCAGTAAACCTACCCTAGTGACAGCTTACTCAAATCAGTATCACCAGGTATGCAACATCATTATCAAAAACATTCCCATCTTGCGTGGGGATAAAATCCTACGTAAAGTGATTAATGATGGTTGCAACTTTGTGTACAAAAGAAATTTGACTCTAGGAAATCTATTGTCTCCTAGTTTACATAAAGGTGAGGAACATAGGAGCTTATGGTTACATTTTAAAGGCACCTTTAAATGTGGTAAATGGTCATGTAGTTCATGTGACCATATTAAAATAGCCACTACATTTTCCTCAGCGACCAGCGCAGAAACATTTGAAACTAAGGGATGTGTTAAATGCAGCAGCAAATACGTAGTGTACCTAATTGAGTGTACTTTGTGTTGTCGACAATATGTAGGAATAACTACTAGGGAGGTAGGGACACGTATAAAAAAAACATCTGTCCCATATCTCTCATGAGAGAGCAGTGTCAGCACTATCTAAACATTTTCTTGAGGTCCATAATGGTTATGTTGGGTCCTTCAGGTGGCAGGCAATCGAGCAGCTTGTCATACCCCAAGAAGTGGTGAAAAATTCTGCATTCTTTCCAGGCAGGAGATATACTGGATCTATAAGCTTGGTTGATTTTTATTATCAACTATTGGCAATGCTGAATAGGAAGTGGAATATACATTGGACTTTTTATGATTTTTAGCTATTCACATCTATACTTTTGTATATCCTTTAATTTTCTCCCGGCTTGGATGAAGACATCTCCCAGCTTCGTTGAGGACTTCTTGCCACTTCGATGAGGACTTCTCCCGGCTTCGTTGAGGATGGATGTTGGATCTTCAAAACTGTAAGTGGATCTTCAGGGGTTAGTGTTAGGTTTTTTTAAAAGTTTATTGGATGGGTTTTATTTATAGGTTAGGGCTTTGGGCCGCAATAGAGCTAAATGCCCTTTTAAGGGCAATGCCCATCCAAATGCCATTTTCAGGGCAATGGGGAGCTTAGGTTTCTTTTTAGTTAGGGTTTTATTTGAGGGTTGGTTGTGTGGGTGGTGGGTTTTACTGTTGGGGGGTTGTTTGTATTTTTTTTTCAGGTAAAAGAGCTGATTTCTTTGGGGCAATGCCCCGCAAAAGGCCCTTTTAAGGGCTATTGGTAGTTTAGTTTAGGCTAGGTTTTTTTTTATTTTGGGGGGGGGCTTTTTATTTTGATAGGGCTATTAGATTAGGTGTAATATGTTTAAATATCTTGTAATTTGTTTTTTATTTTCTGTAATTTAGTGTTTGTTTTTTTGTAATTTAGGTAATTGTATTTAATTTATTTAATTGTATTTAATTTAGGTAATTTATTTAATTGTAGTGTAGTGTTAGGTGTTAGTGTAACTTAGGTTAATTTTTATTTTACAGATAAATTTGTATTTATTTTAGCTAGGTAGTTATTAAATAGTTAATAACTATTTAGTAACTATTCTACCTAGTTAAAATAAATACAAACTTGCCTGTAAAATAAAAATAAACCCTAAGCTAGATACAATGTAACTTAGTTATATTGTAGCTATCTTAGGGTTTATTTTACAGGTAAGTATTTAGTTTTAAATTGGAATAATTTAGGTAATGATAGTAGGTTTTATTTAGATTTATTTAAATTATATTTGTTAGAGGGTGTTAGGGTTAGGGTTAGGGGTTAATAAATTTAGAATAGTGGTGGCGACGTTGGGGGCGGCAGATTAGTGGTTAATAAATGTAGGTAAGTTGCGGGGACATTGGGGGAGGGAGATTAGGGGTTAATAAATATAATGTAGGTGTCGGCTATGTTGGGGCAGCAGATTAGGGGTTAATAAGTATAATGTAGGTGTTGGCGATGTCCGGAGCGGCAGATTAGGGGTTAATAAATATAATGTAGGTGTTGGCGATGTCGGGGCGGTAGATTAGGGGTTAATAAGTGTAAGATTAGGGGTGTTTTGACTCGGGATTCATGTTAGGGTGTTAGGTGTAAACATAAATTTTGTTTCCCCATAGGAATCAATGGGGCTGCGTTACTGAGCTAAACGCTGCTTTTTTGCAGGTGTTAGACTTTTTCTCAGCCGGCTCTCCCTATTGATGTCTATGGGGAAATCGTGCACGAGCATGTACAACCAGATCACTGCTGACTTAAGCAGCGCTGGTATTGGAGTGCGGAATGGAGCACAATTTTGCTCTACGCTCACTTCTTGTCTTTTAACGCCAGGTTTATAAAAACTGTAATACCAGCGCTGTAGGTAAGTGAGCGGTGAGAATAAAGTGCAAGTTAGCAATGCATCCCTCATAACGCAAAACTCGTAATCTAGCCGTAAGATTGCAAAAAAATAAATAAACCCAATTATCAAAAATGTAACAATTACAGCTAATCTAATAGCTCTATAAAAATAAAAAAGCCCCACCCCAAAATAAAAACACCCCATAACCTATCAATAAACTAAAAATAGCCCTTAAAAGGGCATTTTCTAGGGCATTGCCCTAAGTTAAACATCTTTTTTACCTACAAAAAATTACAAAGTCCCCCCTAAAAGTAAAACCCCTATCCAACCAACCCCCCAATAAAAAACAAAGTCTTAAATATCCTAAGATACCCATTGCCCCTAAAGGGGCATTTGTATGGCCATTGCCCTCAAAAGGCCATTCAGCTCTTTTACTGCCCAAAGCCCTAATCTAAAAAATAAAACACCCTAAAAAATTAAAAAAAAAAAACAACAAAACAACTAACACTAACCCCAGAACTCATGGTTCCTGAAGTCCGGTCATCCATCCTCACCCAGGCGGTGAGAAGTATTCATCCAGGCAGCGACATCTTCCTCCATCACGGGACCATCTTCTATCTAACACTCTCTCCCCATTGATGTCTATAGGGGAAAGCGTGCACGAGCATGTAAACTCAGCCCTTGGCTTTTGTGAGGTATGGAGCTTAAAGCACCATATTGCAAAGCACAAGGAGGTTTTTCAGTAACTCGTAATGGCAGTGCTATGGTACCGCTCATTTTATTGCGTTATTTACGCACCCGGTATAGCGCAAAACTCGTAATTTAGCCATATGTTAGTTTCTTTACATAATTCAGTTGACTCAGTTGACCTAGATTGTATTAACTAACTGTATTCAATTCAGGCAGTCTAAAGTGAATGTAAGGAGACATATGTAATTAGATATTTGTTCTATGGATTAGCAAAATAGGTAATTAATACATCTTAGTATTTGTTTACAATAGAGTATTCCAGTTATATAAACAGTATATTCAAGATGTTTTGCTAATAACATTGCTGTGTAGAACAGGTGTTAGTAGGGGAATGCGTAATTCCTATAACCAATCAGGTTGTTTTTAAAGGTTTTTAAATGAGAGGAACTTCACAAATGTCAGGCTATGATTACGGCGAACTGCTGAAACATGTAAGTTGGCTTTGCTGTGCATCTATCAAGTTTTTGGATGGGTGACATGTTGTCATTATTTTAAAAAGGAGAATAAAAGCTATGTTTTATTATTGAGCGTTGGTTATCTTCATTCCCTGAACTTTATGTGACTGGCAATCAAGTTATTTAATGTATTGCTAGCTATCCACGGATTGGACACCCCCTTCCCCTTTGTGACTCTAACAGCATGCGGGACAGGAAGTTTGGAGGCATGAATGTCGGGCGGCTTTATCGGACCAATGGCTGTATGAGCAGTATCTACGGAGGTTTTACGGTCATATAAACAGCATCAGAGCCAAATTCCACGGGTCATTTGCAGTAGAGATGGGAAGTTCGATTCATTTTGATGAATCGGTTCATTTCGGACGGTTCGTTTAACTGAACCGGTTCATGAACCGATTCATCTGTTCACTTTTTGGGCACGTGATGTGCAAGGAGCAGAGCCGCTCTGGGGATCCGATTCTTGACTTGTGAGTCACTGTCTGACAATACAAACAGCACAGTACATAGAACAGAGTATGCTGCGTGTTGCCTGGGTCTCACACAACCTGCAGCATACTGACTCTGTTCTATGTACTGTGCTGTATTTGTCTAACATTTGCACAGACACAAAGGTTAATACAGTGACAGTGCCACCGTGAAATCTCAGCATACAAACTGCTGCTAACAGAATGTACAAGTTAACATGTGTAGTGTCCCTTAGAAATGCAGCGGTATCTGTGGGGAGAAAGCAATATGTGGGGCAGCTGCGAGCCTGGTAACCTGCTATAATAATCCCCATAAACAAGTTATCTTCTTACAACAAACTTGGCAGCAAGGGCTGCTGTGCTTTGTAAAAGTTTACACTGTTTAATATACATAGGACCCATCTTACACAGCTGTTATATATTCTATCTCAGAGACAGCTGCTTACTCTACAACATAGTACATAGAACTGAGTATACTGCGTGTACACAACATGCAGCATACTCTGTTCTATGTACAATGTTGTATTTGCCTATCTAACAAAAGACTGGATATCCATGAGTGATAACCACTTTATTTACGTAATAGGTTATATACAACATTTGTCTGCGATGTTAGGGCCAGCAGATTAGGGGTTCATAGGGATAATGTAGGTGGCAGCGGTGTGCGGTCGGCAGATTAGGGGTTAAAAAAATGTATTATAGTGGCAGCGATGTGGGGGGACCTCAGTTTAGGGGTACATAGGTAGTTTATGGGTGTTAGTGTACTTTAGAGCACAATAGTTAAGAGCTTTATAAACCGGCATTAGCCCAGAAAGCTACTGACTTTTTTCTGCGGCTGGAGTCTTGTCGGTAGAGGGTCTAATGCTCACTTCAGCAAAGACTCTAAATACCGGTGTTAGGAAGATCCCATTGAAAAGATAGGATATGCAATTGGCGTAAGGGGATCTGCGGTATGGAAAAGTCGCGGCTTGAAATCGAGCGTTAGACCCTTTCCTGCCTGACTCTAAATACCAGCGGGTGGCCAAAAGCAGTGTTAGGAGCCCTTAACGCTGCTTTTGACGGCTACTGCAGAACTCTAAATCTAGGTGAGAGTTAGCAACATAATGCTCAAAAAAGCCTTAAAAGATATTACATGATTTCTTATGATGGGTGGTGAGTATTTGGTCACAGGGCCTAAGTGAGGAATATGAACCATGGCATAAAAATCAAGATATACCATATATCAGTTACACAAACCAAACCTATGGCACACAAGAACAGCTATAATTATGAATGCAGAAAAGTAATTTGTCCAAAAAAAGAATATTAATAATAAAGACCAAAATGCCATCAACTTTAACCCCTTAGTGACCAGAGCACTTTTCCATTTTCTGTCCGTTTGGGACCAAGGCTATTTTTACATTTTTGCGGTGTTTGTGTTTAGCTGTAATTTTCCTCTTACTCATTTACTGTACCCACACATATTATATACCGTTTTTCTCGCCACTAAATGGACTTTCTAAAGATACCATTATTTTCATCATATCTTATAATTTACTATAAAAAAAAATATAAAATATGAGGAAAAATTGAAAAAAACACACTTTTTCTAACTTTGACCCCCAAAATCTGTTACATATCTACAACCACCAAAAAACACCCATGCTAAATAGTTTCTAAATTTTGTCCTGAGTTTAGAAATACCCAATTTTTACATGTTCTTTGCTTTTTGTGCAAGTTATAGGGCCATAAATACAAGTAGCACTTTGCTATTTCCAAACCACTTTTTTCCAAAATTAGCGCTAGTTACATTAGAACACTAATATCTTTCAGGAATCCCTGAATATCCCTTGACATGTATATATTTTTTTTTAGTAGACATCCCAAAGTATTGATCTAGGACAATTTTGGTATATTTCATACCACCATTTCACCGCCAAATGCGATCAAATACAAAAAATCGTTCACTTTTTCACAAATTTTTTCACAAACTTTTGGTTTCTCACTGAAATTATTTACAAACAACTTGTGCAATTATGGCATAAATGGTTGTAAATTCTTCTCTGGGATCCCCTTTGTTCAGAAATAGCAGACATATATGGCTTTGGCGTTGCTTTTTGGTAATTAGAAGGCCGCTAAATGCCACTGCGCACCACAAGTGTATTATGCCCAGCAGTTAAGGGGTTAATTAGGGAGCTTTTAGGGAGCTTGTAGGGTTAATTTTAGCTTTAGTGTAGTATAGTAGACAACCCCAAGTATTGATCTAGGCACATTTTGGTATATTTCATGCCACCATTTCACCGCCAAATGCGATCAAATTGAAAAAAAAGTTAAATTTTTCACAATTTTAGGTTTCTCACTGAAATAATTTACAAACAGCTTGTGCAATTATGGCACAAATGGTTGTAAATACTTGTCTGGGATCCCCTTTGTTCAGAAATAGCAGACATATATGACTTTGGCGTTGCTTTCTGGTAATTAGAAGGCCGCTAAATCCTGCTGCGCCTCACACGTGTATTCTGGCTAGCAGTGAAGGGGTTAATTAGGGAGTTTGTAGGGAGCTTGCAGGATTAATTTTAGCTTTAGTGTAGAGATCAGCCTCCCACCTGACACATCCCACCCCCTGATCCCTCCCAAACAGCTCCCTTCCCTCCCCCACCCCACAATTGTCCCCGCCATCTTAAGTACTGGCAGAAAGTCTGCCAGTACTAAAATAAAAGGGTTTTTTAAAAAATAAATAATTTTTTTTAGCATATTTACATATGCTAGGGTGTAGGATCCCCCCCTTAGCCCCCAACCTCCCTGATCCCCCCCAAAACCGCTCTCTGACCATCCCCTCTGCCTCATTGGGGGCCATCTTGGGTACTGGCAGCTGTCTGCCAGTACCCAGTTTGCAAAAAAAAAGGGCTTTTTTTATATTTATTTGTCTTTTTTCTGTAGTGTAGCTTCCCCCCCACACAGACAAACCCCCACCACCTTGCTGATCTTTTTTTTTTTTTTAAAATATTAGGGCATTTAAACATTTTTACTAACTCATTTTCTGTAGTGTAGCGGTTCCCACCCGCTCCCTCCCCGTGCACGCGCCCGCCCCCGCCCTCCCGTGCACGCGCGCGCGCCCGGGCGCGCCCCCGCTCATCCCCGCCCACGATCCCGCCCCCCCCTGCACATAACCAGGGCCATCGATGGCCGCCACCCGCCTCCCGGTCCGGCTCCCACCCACCAACGCCGGGAACCACCGATCTCCGGTGCAGAGAGGGCCACAGAGTGGCTCTCTCTGCACCGGATGGCTTAAAAAAGTTATTGCAGGATGCCTCCATATCGAGGCATCACTGCAATAACCGGAAAGCAGCTGGAAGCGAGCAGGATCGCTTCCAGCTGCTTTCCAAACCGAGGACGTGCAGGGTACGTTCTCAGGCATTAACTGCCTTTTTTTTGAGGACGTACCCTGCACGTCCTCGGTCGTTAAGGGGTTAAAGTACTAATGGACAAAACTACAAGCTTAATTATTCAACCCCAATAGTAATTCCATATATCAGACCATCAAAATTAGAACCAAACACAGGGAAACTGTTAGATTGCATGTACATAATGGCATAAAAATGCAGATATTATGAACATTGTCTACAACATCAGTAATTAATCAGTTAACTGAAAGATTTTTCCAGCACAGATGACTGTGTTTGATCATTGTCAACTTATAAGCACACAGGGGTCAGAGGATAGGTTTCTCTGTGGTTATCTAAGCGAATACCACATAGAAATATTTTTAATCAAAGTAAAAATTGATAGTGGGATGATTCATAACAGTTGTTGCACACAAGGAGCACTAAGTGTTTTCGAGCAGATTCAGGCACTATTGGAAATTCAGATACTAAGACTTTGATTAAGTGATATAACAGACAGGATATTGTCCCTGTGAGAGCTGAACATCTGCATGTGGGTTGAGCTGTGTGAGAGGGCTTGACCATATATACTTAGAATCTATCTTTATGGGACCTCTACCTCATTCACAATTTCTATTTCTAAACATTTTCTCTCTCTCAATCACCCACCCAGACCTAATAATTACTGTGCAAACAAAGAATATAAGAGAGGAGAGGAAAGACCAGGGACAAAACTACAGGCGGTGCAGAGGTCACAATTCCGACTAGGCCCCCAAGGGCGGGGGCCCAGCTTCAAAAAAAGAAAAAACCTTGACCTGCCACTGCCTGCACTAATATCATGAGAGTGTGATGTGTTGCTTCACTATTCTCTTTGTCTCTGACTACAGGGCTTAGTGTTTCTGTTTTACCCATAGGTGTTTATGTGTGTATGTATGTATGTGACTGTGTGTGTATTTATGCCTGTATGTGTGTGTGTGGAACCAGCAAATTACAGACCTTGTTACTACAGTATGGGTGGTGAGAGGTAAACAGTGTCACTATACAGTACCACTATATACAGTACGGGGGAGCTGGACCATGTCACAGACTACTGTGGTCACTTTATAAAGTACTTGGTGGGGGAGGGTCAGGCCAGCCATCTCACCGGCAGATTACAAACTGTGTCACTAACTTACTATATACAGTACTGGTGGGTACCAAGTTAAACAGTGTCACAATATACAGTAATAGGAGGTCAGACCATCTCACAGACTGTGGGCACAGAGTACCTCCTTTTGAAAGGCATGTAATCTGATTAACATTTTGTTTTTGTGTTAAATGTTAAAAAAATGATATGTATCAAATTCACCTTTTTTTGGGGTGGTGGTGGGAGGGGGCATTCTTAGATTCTTGCAACTGGGCCCTGTGGTTTCTAGTTACGCCTCTGGGAAAGACAATCGCCTCTTATAAAAGAATACACTAATATCACTCAGAAGTAATGGAGAAACAGCTTTCTTGAATTCACAAAATGTGGAACAACTTGATTAAAACTTAACTTTTATTAGAACACTCAAAATTGGAAATTTGAAAAGAGTTAAATTAACAGCTTTAGAAAAAAGGCTGTTAATGGAGAAACAGTTTTCTTGAATTCACAAAATGTAGAACAACTTGATTAAAACTTAACTTTTATTAGTTCATACAAAATTGGAAATTTGAAATTAAAAACACTCAGAAACTTGAAAGCATAAGTATGGTAGCCCAACACAAGTAATATATTGTTAGCTAGTCAGGCTCTGGTGATTCCCCACCACACAAGTGTGCAAACCACTTGTATAGGCTATGGCGTATGTATTATGCTGTTACTGCTGGTCCAATTCTTTATCATTTGAAATGTAACCAACCGGTATACCCCAATATAATTATATAAACTCTCCTATGAAGTAAGGAATGGATATCTTATAATAATTATTGATTTAATTGCAATATATTAATTATCGGAAGATTAGGTATATCAACGCCAATATAAAGGTATCTGATAGCTGATAGCTTCTTAAGTTAGTATATACTTGTATGTTTTTAAGTTTCTGAGAGTGTTTTTAATTTCATAATTCCAATTTTTTGTGTTCTAATAAAAGTTAAGTTTTAATCAAGTTGTTAAACATTTTGTGAAATCAAGAAAGCTGTTTCTCCATTAACAACCTTTTTCTAAAGCTGTTAATTTAAATCTTAAACCTCTAAGTACTATTAGTGTATTCTTTTATAAGAGGTGATTGTCTTTCCTCTCCTCTCATAGTCTTTGTTTGCTTTGTAACTTAATACACAGCACCTTCTACCCAAACATAATTTGTTTACAATGAAATATATAAATTAATGGGATATTTAGGTTTAATAAAGATTGTAGCAGTGCCATTGGTACCCCTCTTTTTGCTCTAATAATTACTGTAAATACGTATTTTCAGCCAAATAAATAAAATTAAAAAATATTGGTTTCAACAATCATCTTAATATAATGAATTTCTGGTTTCTCTAGTTCACAAACTGTAACCAAAAGACACCAACTCTACCAGAAGTGATATTTGACAGAACTTAAATGGACACTAGAGGTTTCATATATTTTTCATTAAGGGCCAGATTACACTCCCGGTCGCTCGCTAACTTCGCTAGAAATAGGTTTTTTGCATGCGTCAGCTATAGTTGAACTGTAAAGTTTTCACTCATGTTCTAACCCAATACACACAAAAAGTCAAACTTTGAATATCATGTGTGCATTAACGTATTCCCCCATAGAAGTCATTGAAGCAAAAAAGTGGGGGGAAAAACACCCCACTTGAACTCAAATTCAATCGAATATTCTTAAGTTTGCCAACCTGACATAAATATATAAATATTTCACATTATAATGTTCTGCACATAGCAGAATATGTTCAATGTATTTATATATATTTCCTATGTATATATATATATACAGGGAGTGCAGAATTATTAGGCAAATGAGTATTTTGACCACATCATCCTCTTTATGCATGTTGTCTTACTCCAAGCTGTATAGGCTCGAAAGCCTACTACCAATTAAGCATATTAGGTGATGTGCATCTCTGTAATGAGAAGGGGTGTGGTCTAATGACATCAACACCCTATATCAGGTGTGCAAAATTATTAGGCAACTTCCTTTCCTTTGGCAAAATGGGTCAAAAGAAGGACTTGACAAAAGTCAAAAATAGTGAGATATCTTGCAGAGGGATGCAGCACTCTTAAAATGGCAAAGCTTCTGAAGCGTGATCATCGAACAATCAAGCGTTTCATTCAAAATAGTCAACAGGGTCGCAAGAAGCATGTGGAAAAACCAAGGCGCAAAATAACTGCCCATGAACTGAGAAAAGTCAAGCGTGCAGCTGCCAAGATGCCACTTGCCACCAGTTTGGCCATATTTCAGAGCTGCAACATCACTGGAGTGCCCAAAAGCACAAAGTGTGCAATACTCAGAGACATGGCCAAGGTAAGAAAGGCTGAAAGACGACCACCACTGAACAAGACACACAAGCTGAAACGTCAAGACTGGGCCAAGAAATATCTCAAGACTGATTTTTCTAAGGTTTTATGGACTGATGAAATGAGAGTGAGTCTTGATGGGCCAGATGGATGGGCCCGTGGCTGGATTGGTAAAGGGCAGAGAGCTCCAGTCTGACTCAGACGCCAGCAAGGTGGAGGTGGAGTACTGGTTTGGGCTGGTATCATCAAAGATGAGCTTGTGGGGCCTTTTCGGGATGAGGATAGAGTCAAGCTCAACTCCCAGTCCTACTGCCAGTTTCTGGAAGACACCTTCTTCAAGCAGTGGTACAGGAAGAAGTCTGCATCCTTCAAGAAAAACATGATTTTCATGCAGGACAATGCTCCATCACACGCGTCCAAGTACTCCACAGCGTGGCTGGCAAGAAAGGGTATAAAAGAAGAAAATCTAATGACATGGCCTCCTTGTTCACCTGATCTGAACCCCATTGAGAACCTGTGGTCCATCATCAAATGTGAGATTTACAAGGAGGGAACACAGTACACCTCTCTGAACAGTGTCTGGGAGGCTGTGGTTGCTGCTGCACGCAATGTTGATTGTGAACAGATCAAAACACTGACAGAATCCATGGATGGCAGGCTTTTGAGTGTCCTTGCAAAGAAAGGTGGCTATATTGGTCACTGATTTGTTTTTGTTTTGTTTTTGAATGTCAGAAATGTATATTTGTGAATGTTGAGATGTTATATTGGTTTCACTGGTAAAAATAAATAATTGAAATGGGTATATATTTGTTTTTTGTTAAGTTGCCTAATAATTATGCACAGTAATAGTCACCTGCACACACAGATATCCCCCTAAAATAGCTATAACTAAAAACAAACTAAAAACTACTTCCAAAACTATTCAGCTTTGATATTAATGAGTTTTTTGGGTTCATTGAGAACATGGTTGTTGTTCAATAATAAAATTAATCCTCAAAAATACAACTTGCCTAATAATTCTGCACTCCCTGTATATATATATATATATATATATATATATATATATATATATATATATATATATATATATATAGTATATCTGTATATATCTAGCCCGAAAGATTGCAAGATTGGACAAGCGCACAAGTAGGCACTCCTAGTGTTATATGTCTTGACTCAAATTATACACATAGATAAAGACAAATGCACACTCACTTTGTTTAACCTTATTCAGTATGAGGTAAGTAAACAACTTAGGAGTATAGATGATATCTGTTTGATGTTCTCCTCTAGGTAATTGTATCCTTAGTTTCTACCACAGTGATCAATGTACAATGTAGCCAATCGCTATATCGTAATATGGTTCACAAAGAGTTCCACAAGTGAGTGTGTATGGGCTGAGAGGTAGTATAATGGACTATTGGCAATGCAAATATATAAATGATGTATTTATTGGGTAATACAAAGTTTAAAACAATATGGGTTTGCAAATATTGGGTCCAGTATACCAACAAAATCAGACTGCATAAAAACAATCCCTCAAGGGGATAAACACCATAAAACCAAATAGAATCGTGGACTTTATAAAGGCTGTTATAAAAGGAAGCATGAGCGTGACAACACTGGATGTGTGATCATAGAAACATAGAATTTGATGGTAGATAAGAACCAAAAAGGCCCATCAAGTCTACCCATATTAGATGTTACTTTTTCCTTAGGATAGTCTTATGCATGTCCCAGACATTTTTAAATTCCTTTACAGTCTTTGTGTTTACCACCTCAAATGGAAGTTTATTCCATGAATCCACCACCCTTTCTGTAAAAAAATGCTTCCTCAGCCTGTTGTCCACTAATCCGCTTTATGTATAATTTGTAAAATCCAAGCGTGAGGGATTCAGCACCAAATGTACTATTTAATGTACAACAGCTGATTCACTATTTTGCTCCGTGTATAGCAAAAGTTAGTAAGTATGGCGGGGCGGAGCCTAACGCGTTTCACAACTCCATTGGTTGGTTCATGAAGCAACCAATGGAGTTGTGAAATGTATTAGGCTCTGCCCCCACCCCACAATATATATATTGGGAAAGATGTATATATATTTATCAAAAACCAATATATAAACTTGCTCAAATCACAATAAAAAAATAATCAAACAAAACAAACAAATGTGAAAGTGCACAAAAAAAGGATAAATGTCCCAGAGTAGGTAACGATGGTAATAAACCGCAGGTGAACCTAAGGGAAAAAAGAAAAAAATAAGAAACACATAGAGTGAAGTCCTGTGGTAAAAAAATATTTGAAGAGTAAAGAATGGTACTCACATTCTCTAGAGCTTCATAATCAAGCTCTAGATATTAAGGCACTGGAAACTCCTAATAGGAGACAAAGGCAAAGAACGATATCCCAGCTGGGTTCAAACTTCACAAGAAATGGGTCAGAAGTGGTACAAAGATATAACACTTTATTAAAAACAAGTCAAAAGGCATACAAGTGAGACTACCCCAATCATAGACCACTGCAAATACAAGACTGTGATATCACAATGTCTGCTGAATGCTGTTTTGGTCCGGTAAGGAACAAGGCTCCGCCCCTTTTGTGATGTCACTATGCTCTGACGTATGTTTCGCCAATTACAACTTGTTTTTTTTATGTCTATGATTAAGGCCACTGGCCGAAACATGTAAGACTAAGACTGCTGCTTTTTGCTGTTTTCTGCTTTTTTTCCTTTTAAATTTGTTAAATAAACTTGGACTTTTAATCCAAAGATTGTGCCAGCTGTTTTCCATAACTCTCCTCTTTGAAGCATTTCCCTATGCTGCTGAGCACCTTCAGGTCCTAAGGAACATATTATTGCACAAGACTACTTTCATTGGTGGTGGAGTGATCACAAGGTCGAGTAAGGGGCCGGATCTACATACAACGCTGACCGCACCAGACGGTGTGTGAATTTCAGGAGCTGTGGGATTCTCAGGAGCTGATGCGAAGCAACATCAAGCTTCACCCCCTAGAAATTAAGGAGGTAACCTTCTGGTCTGTGAGGCCCCCCTCGCCTCCCAATGTGCTGCAGAGAGCGGTAGATGGCAAGATGAGATCTGAAGCACCTTGAGTCACTGGATGTAAGTTTTTACCCTTACCTTGGGGACAGTGTTTGCAGCCTTCCCACATTGACTTTTCATTTGCTGACTGTTGCTACAGCCCCTTACTCTTATCAGGGATTCTCTATATGACCAGACCACTTGTTGATAGAGCACAGGCACACTGGGGACTATCTTCATATACATATATATATATATATATATATATATATATATATATATATATATATATATATATCAAATATAAATATATTACCAAAATACCATCAGATATCTATAGAAATATAGGGAATATGTAATCACATGTGTGCTATTCTAATTGTTCTAGAAGTAAGCTGTTTGGGTGAGTCAGGTTAGTGCGAGCATGATAACTTTTTACTTTCATCTTGTAATATGAGTTTACTTCTAGTTTAATTAAAGTTTAATTCTAGTGCAATTAGCACTCTAGCAAAAGCGCTAAATAACGCTCCACTCGTAATCTGATACTTTGTGTTTAGCAAAGACCCATATAAGAACAGTAATTAGTGTCATTGGGAGTGTAAAAACAAGGTTCCCAATATACTTTTTGTTATTTGTACCCCTTTCCTGCAAATATACTCTCAAACTTAAAGGGACAGTCAACACCAGAATTTTTGTTGTTTAAAAAGATAGATAATTCCTTTATTACCCATTCCCCAGTTTTGCAAAACCAATACTGTTTTATTAATACACTTTTTACCTCTGTGATTAACTTGTATCTAAGAATCTTCTGACTGCCCCTAATCACATGACTTTTAGTTATTATCTATTGATTGCATTTTAGCCAATTAGTGCAGTGTCTGCCACTAGCCACGAGCGTGATCACAATGCTATCTATATGGCCTACATGAGCTTGCTCTCCCTTGCTGTGAAAAGTAAATAAAATAGAGGCGGCCTTTAAGGGCTTAGAAATTATCATATGAGCCTTCCTAGGTTTGCTTTCAACTAGAATACCAAGAGAACAAAGCAAAATTGTTGATAAAAGTAAATTGGAAAGTTGTTTAAAATTACATGCCCTATTTGAAAAATGAAAGTTTTTTTTTGGACTTGACTGTCCCTTTAACCCAGCTATAGTCAACTAACAAATGAAGATTTTAATTAGAAAATTCAAAATGATTAGAATGAGTCCCTATAAACTGTATGCATTTCCTTGTTTTTACATTAGCTGATGTCCTTTTTATTAGCAAATTATATTATAGATTCTGTTTACAATTAATATAGATTATGTTTTTTTTAAACTTAATTCACAGTTGACAAGCATGATAATTTTTTTTATAAAAAATAATATCATATTTAGAGGCTGACCCAACATATCTATCAGGTAGATTACGAGTTGTGCGTTCGTATTTTAATGCAAAAATGCAGCCATTACAGTCCCGCACTAGTAAAAATGATGTTTTTTCATGGGACTTCTATAGCACAGTCATTACGAGTTTTGCGGTGAGGCTAAAAAACTTGCGTTGCAGCTTATACCAACAAGATTCGTTCAGCAATCTGAGACCAGTAGTTATGAGTTTTATGCAACAAAACTGTTACACAAAACTCATAACTAAAGTTTTACAAAGTACACTAACACCCATAAACTACATATTAAACCCTAAACCGAGACCCTCCCACATCGCAAATACTATATTAAATTTATTAACCCCTAATCTGCCGCTCCCGACATCGCCGCCACTAATAAAATGTATTAACCCCTATTCCATCCGCTCCCCGACATCGTCACCACTATAATAAAGTTATTAACCCCTAAACCGCCACCCTCCTGCATTGCAAACACTATTTAAATACTATTAACCCCTAATCTGCCATCCGCCCACATTGCCCCCACTATACTAAAGTTATTAACCCCTATTCCGCCGCTCCCCAACACTGCCACCACTATAATCAACCCCTAAACTGCAAGCCCCCTACAATGAAATATACTAAATTAAACTATTAACCTCTAAACCAAAAGCCCCCTACATCGCAATAAACTCATTTAAACTAGTAACCCCTAAACCTAACTCCCCCCTAACTTTATATTAAAATTACAATTTCCCTATCTTGAATTAAAATTTACCTATCAAATTAAAAAAACTAAAAACTAAGTTTAAACTAACAATTAAACTAAAATAACTATTAAACTAAAATTAAACTACCAATTAAAGAAAACTAAAATATACATTTAAAAAAATCCTAGCACTACTATAAAAATTACAAAGTATCTAATAAAAAAAAAAAACAAACAAACACTAAACTACGAAAAATAACAAACGAAATTATCAAAAATAAAAAAGAATTACACCTAATCAAATCGTCCTATAAAAATAAAAAAGCCCACCCAAAATAAATAAAAACCCCTAACCTACAATAAACTACCAATAGCCCTTAAAAGGTCCTTTTGTAGGACATTACCCTACCCCCAAAATAAAAAACCTAACTCTAACAAAAACCTAAGCTACCCATTGCCCTGAAAAGGGCATTCATATGGGGATTGCCCTTAAAAGGGCATTTAGCACTTTTTCATTGCCCTGAAAAAGGCATTTAGCTCTTTTAAGAGAAGCAAGAAACCCTAAAATAAAAAATCCCACCCAAAAAAGTTTAAAAAATCCTAACACTAACCCTTGAAGATCCACTTACAGTTTCTAAATTCCGGACATCCAAGCAGTGAGAAGTCTTCATTCAGGCGGCTCCATCTTCATCCATTGTGGGACTGGCATCTTCTTCATCGCTGCGGAGGCTGAGTGGTGGATGTGGAGGTCCAGGCAAAGGTCCAAGGCGGAGGTCCAGGCTGAGGTCCAAGGCGAAGGTCCAGGATTCGAATCAGCCAATAGAATGAGAGCTGCTTAAATCCTATTGAACAGCCAATAGAATTTTAGCAGCCCTAATTCCTATTGGCTGATTCAAAATTTTCAGCCAAAAGGAATGCAGTGGTTCCCCCAGTATAAAAGGGGTACCTTGCATTTCAATCCTCAGTGTGCAGTGGACGATCACATGAAGAGTACCATGTCGTATCAATGGACGTCTGCCTGCACCTCCTCCCGGACTTCGACCTGGAACTCCGCCTCTGCGCATCGCTGCTCTGCTTCCGCAGGGATAAAGAAGATGGATGAAGATGGAGCCGCCTGGATGAAGATGGAGCCGCCGGGATGAAGATTGTTCAAGCGGAACTTCAACAACTGTAAGTACCTAAAGATGCGTTAGTGTTAGTTTTTTTTAAAAAGTTTTTTTGGGTGGGTTTTTTTTTAGATTAGGGCGGGCACTCTTAAAAGAGATTAAAAGTCAGATAAACTCGAGCACCAGTGGCTTATTTTCTCAGTGTGCAAGCTGGAGGAGCCACTGCTTGAAGACTCCAACACAGTATAAAATCAAAGAATTCCTGCAGCACAACAAAAGTAATATATATTCCACATTTATTTGGTACCTGGAGGAAAAAGCATGACGTTTCGGGCTCAGTTGCCCTTAATCATATCTTATCATATATAATATATATATAATATCATATATAATCTAGTTTATTCTAGATTAGGTTTCTTTTATTTTGGGGTGTTTCTTTTTTAAAATGGGTATTAGAATAGGAATATTTTTTATTATTTTTGATAATTTGTTTGTTATTCTGTGTAAAGTTTTTTTTTTTTCGTTTTGAGGTGGGTTTTTATTTTTAGATTAGGGGTTGGGCATTTCATAAAAGAGCTGAATGCCCTTTTAAAGGCAGGAAAAAGAGCTGAATATCCTTTTAAGGGCAATGCCCACACAAATACCCTTTTCAGGGCAATGGGTAGATAAGGTTTTACTTTATTTTTGTTTTTGGGGTTTGGGGGGTGGGGGTTTGTATACTGTTAGGGGGTGTTTGTATTTCTTTTGTAGGAAAAGAGCTGTTATCTTTAGGGAAATTTCCTACAAAAGGCCCTTTTAAGGGCCCACAAAAGCCCCTTTAAGGGCACTTGGTAGTTTAATATAGATTATTTTTTTTTTATTATTTTTTTTTTTAAACAGGGTATTAGAATAGCAATAATTTTTATTGTTTTAGATAAATTCCGGCTAGATTACGAGTTTTGTGTTAGAAGCTATGCAGTGCTAATGAGCAGTTTATGCTCACTGCTCACTTACAGACAGCGCTGGTATTACGGGTTTTTACAAACCCGGCGTTAACCGCAAAAAAGTGAGCGTAGAGCAAAATTTTGCTCCACATCTCACCTCAATACCAGCCCTGCTTACGTTAGTGGTGAGCTGGCTAAATGTGCTCATGCCTGATTTCCCCATAGGAATCAATGGGGAGAGCCGGCTGAAAAAAAGTCTAACACCTGCAAAAAAGCAGTGTTTAGCTCCTAACTCAGCCCCATTGATTCCTATGGGAAAATACATTTATGTCTACACCTAACACCCTAACATGAACCCCGAGTCTAAACACCCCTAATCTTATACTTATTAACCCCTAATCTGCTGCCCCACATCGCTGACACCTACATTATATTTTTAACCCCTAATCTGCCGCTCCGGACACCACCGCCACCTACATTATACTTATTAACCCCTAATCTGCTGCCCCCAACATCGCCGCCACCTACATTATAGTTATTAACCCCTAATCTGCCATCCCCAACGTCGCCGCCACTATATTGAAGTTATTAACCCCTAAGCCTGTCTAACCCTAACTCTAAGACCCCCTAACTTAAATAAAATTTTAATAAATCTAAATAAATATTCCTATCATTTAATAAATTATTCCTATTTAAAACTAAATACTTAATTATAAAATAAACCCTAAGCTAGCTACAATATAACTAATAGTTACATTGTAGCTAGTTTAGGGTTTATTTTTATTTTATAGGCAAGTTTGTATTTATTTTAACTAGCTAGAATAGTTACTAAATAGTTATTAACTATTTAATAACTACCTAGTTAAAATAAATACAAAAGTACCTGTAAAATAAAACCTAACCTAAGTTACACTAATACCTAGCACTACTCTATAATTAAATAAATTAACTAAATTAAATACAATTAAATACAATTAAATAAAATTATCTTAAGTACAAAAAACCCCCAAAAAACTAAATTACAGAAAATAATAAAAATTACAAGAATTTTAAACTAATTACACCTAATCTAATCCCCCTAAAAAAATAAAAAAGCCCCCCAAAATAAAAAAGCCCTACCCTACACTAAATTACAAATAGCCCTTAAAAGGGCCTTTTGTGGGGCATTGCCCCAAAGTAATCAGCTCTTTTACCTGTAAAAAAAAAGTACAAATTACCCCCTCAATATTAAAACCCACCACCCACACAACCAACCCTATTCTAAAACCCACCCAATCCCCCCTTAAAAAAAACTAACACTAACCCCTTGAAGATCACCTTACCGGGAGAAGTCTTCATCCAACCGGGAGAAGTCTTCATCCAAGCCGGGCGAAGTGGTCCTCCAGACGGGCAGAAGTCTTCATCCATACGGCGCGGAGCATCCTCTTCATCCAACAGCTCTTCTTGAATGAAGGTTACTTTAAATGACGTCATCCAAGATGGCGTCCCTCCAATTCCGATTGGATGATAGAATTCTATCAAACAATCAGAATTAAGGTAGAAAAATCCTATTGGCTGATGCAATCAGCCAATAGGATTGAGCTGGCATTCCATTGGCTGATTGGAAAGCTGCTTTTTAACCCTAACGCAAGACTCGTAATCTAACCGCTAGTTTGTTATTCTTTGTAATGGTAGTTTTTTTAATTTTTGTAATTTTAGTGTTCTTTATTTTTTCTAATGTTAATTTTTTATTTTTTTGTAATGTTTTTTAGTGTAAGGCAAATTAGGTTTTACTTCACAGGTAAGTTTGTATTTATTTTAACAAGGTAGTTAGTAAATAGTTCATAACTATTTACTAACTAGTCTACCTAGTTAAAATAAATACAAACTTACCTGTGAAATAAAAATAAAACCCAAGCTAGCTACAATATAACTATTAGTTATATTGTAGCTAGCTTAGGTTTTATTTCACAGGTAAGTATGTATTTAATTTTAAATAGGTATTATTAAGTTACGGCTAGATTACGAGTTTTGCATTATGAGGAGTGCGGTACTAACTTGCAAGTTATTGTCACCATTACAGGTTTGCAAAAAGCCGGCATTAGCAGGCAAGAAGTGAGTGTAAAGCAAAATTGTGCTCCAAACCGCACTCCAATACCAGCGCTGCTGAAAGCTGCGGTGAGCTGGTTTTACGTGCTCATGCACGATTTCCCCATAGACATCAATGGGGAGAGCCTGCTGAAAAAAAGCCTAACACCTGCAATAAAGCAGTGTCAAGCTCCCTAACGCAGCCTCATTGATTCCGATGGGGAAACTAAATTTATGTTTATACCTAACACCCTAACATTAACCCCGAGTCTAAACACCCCTAATCTTACACTTATTAACCCCTAATCTGCCGCCCCCGACACCGCCGACACCTACATTATACTTTTTAACCCCTAATCTCCCGCCCCCAATGTCGCCGCAACCTACCTACACTTATTAACCCCTAATCTGCCGCCCCCAACGTCGCCACCACTATACTAATTTTTTTAACCCTAAGTCTAACCCTAACACCCACTAACTTTAATATAATTAAAATAAATCTAAATAAAAATTACTATCATTAACTAAATAATTCCTATTTAAAACTAAATACTTTCTTACCTATAAAATAAAACCTAAGCTAGCTACAATATAACTAATAGTTACATTGTAGCTATCTTAGGTTTTATATTTATTTCACAGGTAAGTTTGTATTACACTACAATTAAATCAATTACCTAAATTAAATACAATTAATTAAATTACAAAAAACCCCACTAAATTACACAAAATAAAAAAAGAAATTATCAGATATTTAAACTAATTACACCTAATCTAATAGCCCTATCAAAATAAAAAAGCCCCCCCAAAATAAAAAAAGCCCTAGCCTAAACTAAACTACCAATAGCCATTAAAAGGGCCTTTTGCGGGGCATTGCCCCAAAGAAATCAGCTCTTTTGCCTGTAAAAAATATGAAAACAACCCCCCAACAGTAAAACCCACCACCCACACAACCAACCCCCCAAATAAAATCCTAACTAAAAAAAACTAAGCTCCCCATTGCCCTGAAAATGACATTTGGATGGGCATTGCCCTTAAAAGGGCATTTAGCTCTTTTTCAAGTGCCCAAACCCTAATCTAAAAAAAACCCCACCCAACCCTTAAAAAAACACTAACCCCAAAAGATCCACTTACAGGTTTGAAGACCGGACATCCATCCTCAACGAAGCCAGGAGAAGTCTTCATCCAAACGGCAAGAAGTCCTCAACGAAGCCGGGAGAAGTCTTCATCCAAGACGGCAGAAGTGGTCCTCCAGACGGGCAGAAGTCTTCATCCAGACGGCATCTTTTATCGTCGTCCATCTGGCGCAGAGCGGCTCCATCTTCAAGACATCCAAGATAGCGTCCCTTGAGTTCTGATTGGCTGATAGAATTCTATCAGCCAATCGGAATTGAAGGTGAAAAAATCCTATTGGCTGATGCAATCATCCAATAGGATTGAGCTTCAATCCTATTGCCTGATCCAATCAGCCAATAGGATTGAGCTCACATTCTATTGGCTGTTCCAATCAGCCAATCAAGCTCTGGTTAGATTTTAAAATGTCTCCCAATTGCCCCCAAAATACAGTGTAGTATGCCTTTTGTAAAATAAAAATAAAAATTAGCATCTTTTGTTTTTTTTTTAAAAAAACTACACAAAGCATTTTTATGGATTAAGTGAGCAAGTCTGGGGTGTTAGCAAAAAAACAATGTAAAGGTGCCTTTACATTGGGTCTATGGGGAACTGTGTGTTCTCTATAAATATATATGTATATACACATATAAACACATACATATACGTAGATATTCATATACATATATATTTAAAGGGACAGTCTACCTCAGAATATTTATTGTTTTAAAAGATAGATAATCCCTTTATCACCCATTCCTTAGTTTTGCATAACCAACACAGTTATATTAATACACTTTTTACCTCTGTGACTATCTTGTATCTAAGCCTCTGCAGACCTCCCCCTTGTCTCAGTTCTTTTGACAGACTTGCATTTTAGCCAATCAGTGCTGGCTCCTAAGAACTCCACGTGCATGAGCACAGTGTTATCTATATGAAACAAACACATGAACTAACACCCTCTAGTGGTGAAAAACTGTCAAAATGCTCTGAGATGAGAGGCAGCCTTCAAGAGCTTGGAAATTAGCATATGAACACCCTAGGTTTAGCATTCAACTAAGAATACCAAGAGAACAAAACAAAATTGGTGATTGATATAAATTTGAAAATTGTTTAATATTACATTCCCTGTCTGAATAATAAAAGTTAGTTTTGGACTAGACTGTCCCTTTGAAGGGACAGTCTACACCAGAATTTTTATTGTTTTAAAAGATAGATAATCCCTTTATTACCAATTCCCCAGTTTTGCATAACCAACACAGTTATAATTATACAAGTTTTACCTCTGTAATTACCTTGTATCTAAGCATCTGCAAACTGCCCCTTTATTTCAGTTCTTTTGACGGACTTGCAGTTTAGCCAATCAGTGCCTGTTCCCAGATAACTTCACGTGCACGAGCACAGTGTTATCTATATGAAATACATGAACTAACACCCTCTAGTGGTGAAAAACTGTTAAAATGCATTCTGATAAGAGGTGGCCTTCAAGGTCTAAGAAATTAGCATATGAACCTCCTAGGTTAAGCTTTCAACTAAGAATACCAAGAGAACAAAGCAAAATTGGTGATAAAAGTAAATTGGAAAATTGTTTAAAATTACATGCTCTCTCTGAATCATGAAAGTTTATTTTGCCCTAGACTGTCCCTTTAACCTTTGCTGCCCATTGATGCGTGACTTACCCTCTTTGCTGCACTAGGTTCTCATGCAGTGTCTCACGGTATGAGAATGAGGCTCCCATGGGAGCCTATGGAAGTGCGCTCTTGTGGGCTCAAAGCTTCCCAGCAATGCAACCCGAGGTCACAATCGCATTGCCCTCAACTTGTAATACCAGCGCACATTTGCTAACACTGGTATTACTGAGTGGAGTGTAAATATTGTGCACAAGTAAGTGATATTTTGCACTCTACTCGTAATCTGTCTCTAAAGCAGTCCTTAAAAAGAGCAAACCTGACTTTCATGACCTTACTATTTATTCTTGATCTCAGAACAAGTTTGTGGACAGACACTCCTGTTATCTATTAAGGGAGCTGCATCATATTGGTCTGTAGTGTAAAAGCACTAGATTCAATCTTTCTACTCCCCTCTGCATTTGCAGAGACGGCATGATTGCTTTTATTGCTATTCTTTATTTCCCTACTTTCATTTTATAAAGCAGCTTGGTTTTTCATTCACAGCAATGACATCAACCCTGAGCAGAACAGTGCACATAAGGATATACTTATTTTTTTCTTTCAATAACCTGCATTTGCCAAGTAGACATAGAGAATGATAATCGAAACATTTATCCAAAACATAAAAAATAAGCATAATATCTCATGTGATTTTGCCCATACATGGTAACATTAGACAACAGTTGCAGGGAGCTGGGGTAGATAATGTTTAAAACAATATGAAAATTTTAAATAGCAATTTTAAAATTTAAAAGTCAAATTGCAATTACTTTTTAAGGACTGTAACAGACAACAAAACTAGCCTCCAGTGACTGACATCTCAAAATTCTTTAAAAAAACAAACAAAGAAACTATTATCTCACAAAAATGTACCTAGCAAAAACTAGCTCACCACTGAGCCACTAATAATATAATACCATTATATAATAACAATCCTTACTTTCTTAAAGGGACACTGAACCCAAATGTTTTCTTTTGTTATTCAGGTAAATCATGTAGTTTTAAACAATTTTCCAATTTACTTCTATTATCTAATTTGCTCAATTCTTTAGATTTCCTTTGTTGAAGAAATAGCAATGCACATGTGTGAGCCAATCACACAAGGCCTCTAGGGGCAGCAACCAATAAGCAGCTACTGGGCATATCTAGATATGCTTTTCAGCAAGTGATATCAAGAGAAAGAAGCAAAATAGATAATATAAGTAAATTAGAAAGTTGTTTAAAATGGCATGCTCTTTCTAAATCACGAAAGAAAAAAAACTTGGCTTTCATGTCCCTTTAACTGCATTGTTTTTTCAGCATCACAGCAAGTGGAAAGCATTTGCTGGCTGCACACATTTCCCATGCAGTAGCAGCTGTTTGAGCAATGCTGACCCATTGCTCCCTTGCTGAGGCCTTAAAGCAGCCAAAGGAGTAAGTGCAGATCAAAGTGTGAAATGTGAAGACTGCTTGCTAATGTTTTAAAGTATTAAATGGACATAAAACACTTTAAGATCATAATATGAAATGCTTAAATATGTGAAAATTTGCAGTTGTATCTCATTATTTATTATGTGTGTTTTCCCAATTCTGAGATTTGGAATTATACATTGGAGACTTTGAAGACTACCCCTGCAACAAATGTGTCCCTAATTAGTCTTAGCAGGTTTGATTATAGAATGAATATCAAATAATGGAACATTTGCTAATCAAATGACAGTGACTAGCTGGGTCTAATCCTGTAAGAAGTTTGGATTTGCTCATACACATAAGGCAAGTTATCGGTAGAGTTTGGTGATTGAAAAACAATTCCAGCATACAGTACTCACTTAGGGGCTGATAATCTAAAGCTCTCTGATGAGATATTCTAAAATGATCCTCCAGCACTGTGACAACTCTCACAAGATCCTAAAAAGGCAGAATGCTGCTGTACTTCTCTAAGGAGAGTTCCCTGCATTTCTGTATGTGAAGAAGAGACAAGCCCAGTGCAATAAAGAACTATATGGTATGAGAGTTCTGTTACATTTACACTTTTGTTCCTTTTATTTTATATCACTTTACACTTCAGATTATGCCATTTACATTATATTATATTTTGTATTTTAATACATTTAGATTCTATAAACAACTGTATTTAGAATTGTGATTTTTCGAATTCTAATTATGCCTTTACAGTTTCTGTGTAACTTTAACAAATTAGGATCATACTTTGTATATTTTTACAAAATAAATTGAACTTTGTAGTTCTTCTATTTAAAATATAACTGACAGCTTCAGTTTCGCAGAGAGCTTTATTACATTCTATGGGCCCGATAATCAAAGATTCTCTAGTTTAGAGAGTAACTATAATGTCTATGGCAAGGGGCTGAACTCACTGAATTATATAAGAAAAAGGGCAGAACCTGCAAGTCCCAGAGAGATTAGAGATGCCTTCTATAGAAAGTAATGGCTAGTATTAAAAATTGAAATTAACGTGACTGCACAAGCACAAATGTTAGTGCGACTTAAGACCTCGCGTAAAGGGTTAGGACTAAAAAAAAAATCTGCTAAACACAACATAAGTACATTAAAATATACATTTACACCCATATATACACCATGTAAGAAAAAAATATTCACATAAATATTTTTTTTTTATAAGGTTTAAAATGTAAATGGTACAAGACAAGGTATTTGAATAGAAAGGGCTATAATGTATATATACATACATATACATGTGTGTATGTATATATGTGTATACATGTGTATTTATGTTTATGTGTGTATATATGTACATAAACACATATATACACATATAAACACATATATACATACAGTATATATATATATATATATATATATATATATATATATATATATATATATATATATATATATATATATATATATGAGCCCATTCCACTCAAATACCTGAACATGATAAATAATATTTAATACATTTCAATATTGAATAATGTGTTTAATGTCTTTTTACTGTAAATATTTTACATTTCAATGTTATTCGCATAAGGGAAAAGTATTTATGCATTTTTAAATAGGTATTCCTATATATGTATGTATGTATATATATATATATATATATATATATATATATATATATATATATATATATATATATATATCCTTTAGAGTGCACTCACTTAAACAGTCTTGCAACCACCAGGGTGAATTATACAAATTATGTAGTTGAGATAGACAAAGCACTCACTGTTTTTTTGGAAAAAATATAAAACTTCACCTTTAATAAGTTCAGTTAAAATGCATAGCTCCAGAAATTTTGGTGTTTATACTGACACCTTTATCAATGGAGAGAGCGATATTAAAGTTGAAGTTTTATATATTTTTTTTAAAAAAAAAGGTGAGCGCTGTGTCTATCTCCACTACAACATATACCTATCTATATTCAAATAGATTTAAAGGTATAAATATATTTTATAAAATATACATCAGATATATAAGAAATATATATTTAAAAATAAATTGAACATTTTCTTTTATGCAAAGAATATTTGAATGTTAAATATTCATAACTACCTTTGGGTTAGAGCTGTGGGTTTAAATCCTGTCGGGTTAGCACACTGGCAATATGTGTTAGATTTTTTTCAGTTTGCACTCTCCATTGAAGACTATGGGGAGTAGAAGTTAGCAAAGTCACGATATTCTAAGTCCTGAAGTTAGTACATAATGGCTTTCCCTCACACCTAAACATTTAACTTTCAATTTGTAATACTTGGTCTAACCTGCGTGTGTTAAAAGTTTACTTCTGGCGGTTTCTGCATGTAAGCGAAAGCACTCAATAGGATGCCACTTGCAGATTCAGTCTTCCCAGCCTGGTGCAGGTCTACAATCTAATCTGGTCCTATTTAGATTTTCCGGGATACGGAATATCACAGAGAAGAGTTAAGTTAACAGGAGAGCACCTGGGAATAATACCAAGTCTCATAAGTAGGCAGCAAATACAAAATAAAATGATATGTTTTCACTATAATTTAAATTGCTTTTGCCTCTAGATTAGTAAATTTTACTTTTCATTCAGTTATATACATATATTGTGAATTTTAAGAAAACTTCACCTTCATACAGCAGGCAAGTTAAATCAGTGAGATCAGCTTGTGCAAAATGCTTACAGAATTTCATGAGAATTGTGATAGAGCTTCAAACATACCTTGGAAACTTTCCTGTTCAGCCCAGGGAACCACCCTATCCCTCCCACGTTTACAAATACAAAGTGCAAAGTAATTTGAAAAAGATGCACACACATTTGCAAAATATGATTCTAATTTTTTAAAGTAACACAGAAACTTTCAAAGCATAGTCAAAATTTGTAAAATCACTACTGTATACAGAAACTATATGCATTAAAATACAAAAAAGAAAATGAAAAGCATAAATGTAATAAAACTTAAAGAACTCAAACTGCTCAGTAATATAAAATATAAATCACAAAATGTAAATGTAACAAAATTCTCATGCAAATGCAGGGAATGTCCCTTTAGAGAAATATATAAAAAATTGCATCTCTAGGATCTTGTGAGAGATGTCTAGTGCTGGAGGATCATTGCATTCTGCACTAAAAATTTTCTCCAAGCAGAATAATACTTTAGTAAACAACTTCAGAAAAGTTTTGTAAAATGTGGTTTTATGTCCAATTTAATAAATATTTCCCCCCCCCGCACACTTTTAAGTACAGCCTCCCTAATTTTTAAAAACTATATATTGTAATGGGTCAGAAAGGCCCAAAATTTGTTGTAAAACACAAAACACGGGAACTTATGTAACACACTTTGTTAAACTCTTCTAATAGACTGAAATAGACCCCAGAGCTTATACAAGAATTTCAATTAATATAGTTGAAGTTTGAGTTTTGATATATCTATCTATAATACATAATTAAATATCTTGAACCATGCATGAAAGTTACACCTACTCCTTCTGCATTCAACATAAAACTTGTCACTTCGTCCCAAGAAAAGAACATGCCAGCTGCTAGATTTATGACAAGAAGCCTCAGGCAAAATAACAATAACCCTGCTCTGACAACATGCATTGCATTTCTATTATTCCCTCTCCTCTGTCATAAGTTTCATGAAAAAAAGTATGAAAAACAATTAAGTTATTTATTGTATTACAATATTTTTTTCCAACTATTAAATATTTAAACGTTAATTAACTTAATGTAGTCAACATTTAGCCCAGTATCTGTAAAAATGACCCTGTGAATTGTGTATTTTAAGAATCATCTGCCTAACAACAGTGTTAGAATTTGCAGCCTGTAGAATATTCTAATTGTAAGATCATTATTCAGAATTTTACAGATCTTTTCTATAGTATATTTATCTCCTCTCATTCTTAGAAACTCTAAAAATAATCATGAAACTTGGGTCTCAATTGTCGAAGCCTCTCTGTTCAGACAATATTTATTGGGGCTATGAGGTCCTTAGAGGATTCTAGGCATTTGCACAGATCTTTGTGTATTGCACTTTTGCACAGATAAATTCCTGCCTGTAAACATATTCGGTATTCGTTTAGCTAACAAATACCGAATACGGAGATTCGTCAATGGCAATTCTGAAATTGCAAATTTTACCTTGATAGTACTGTTCCCTTTAAGGTCACATTTTGTGAGCGGCCCAACACAAAGGAATAGATTACAAGTGAAGCGCACAAATATTAGCGCTATTGTTAACTGTTAATAGGTAATATTGCTCAATTGCAATCAATAGTGCTTCTATTTTTGCACTCATATTACAAACTTAAAAATATTTTATTATCACTCTAATGATAATCTAGGGAGTGTTACAATCTGAATGTCGGATAGCACAGGTGCACTAAATCCCTCAAATAGGATACTATAGGGGGTGCAGTAAAATTCATGTTGGAATATTGCTTGAGTGATAAGCCAATGGTTCACTAAGCCAAAGGTGCTCTAAGTTAATGGTAAATAAGGAGTGAAGATCTTCATGATCTTTCTGTTTGCTGGTTTCAGGGATCTGCATTCATATGGTAAGAGCACGATCAGTGCTTCATTACTATATGAAGACAGATTGCCAGATTGTTACTGAAATTTACTGTGTCTGTGTCACTGTCTGTAATTCTTATCCATTGGTGCTGGTTTGAGGTTTAGGATATTTTAAGGTATCACGTTTGTTTTAGGAAGAGATCGTCACACCCCAAGCCCTAATAGCAACACACACCGTAGCAGTGATCCCTACAATCAAGTGACACAGCAAACACTGTTTGGTGTGGCCAGAGCACGTAACTTTATCTACTTTAATCTTTTTCTTTTTGATACCACCACTTTGGATTGACTAATCGATTATTTTTGTTTTTGGACACCTTCACAATTTTTCTATTTTTTCTATTTTTTCACTTTGTTCACTTTTTTGCATTTTTTACATTTGGAAACTATCACTCAATTTTTGTTTATTTGGACACTACTATAAACGTTTCCACCATTGTATTTGGACTCAGCTAGATACGTTTAATCACGTACTCGGCGTTTCATTTTTTATATTGGAGACTGATTTTCCAAGTCACTACATGTCTGTTTTTTAGTAAATCCGTCCTTTTAGCATCACCCCTAGGATTCTATTCTTGTCCTCATTTTTATTATATATATTTTTTTATTTCTTTTACACAACCCCTTCATTATTCTCCTACACCCATTTGATACACTAGGGCGGAAGGACACCACATTACCTTGCACCGCATCAGAGTTCTACACAGCTTAGTCAGCGTACCTACCTTTCACCAGCCACCACATTGTGATTTTATATTGAATTCTGCATATTGTCGATTTTATATTGAATTCTGCATATTGTCGCTTTTATGTTTTTATATTGTTTATTATCTTAAATTATTATTATTGTTAGCTTTCATGGATCCATGTTAGTTTGTATTTTATGTCATTTTTGTAATTAAATTGAATTTTTAATCAGATCAGTTCTGACACCCTCGATTGTTTTAGTACCCGCCTCCTTTTGGTAGGCGCCTGGGCTATCTCCTCAATTCAGTTTGCCTCTCGGTGTCAGCTAGGTGCACCTTATCCCGGGCTGAGGTACACAGTAGGCGCTTTCTCCACTTACCACGCTATAAGGTATCACGTCTTAAAGGGACAGTCTACACCAGAATTTGTTTTGTTTTAAAATATAGATAATCCCTTTATCACCCATTCCCCAGTTTTGCATAACCAACACAGTTATATTAATATACTTTTAACCTCTGTGATTATCTTGTATCTAAGCCTCTGCAAACTTCTACTTTATTTCAGTTCTTTTGACAGACTTGCAGTTTAGCCAATCAGTGCCTCTCCCAGATAACTTCACGTGCACGAGCACAGTGTTATCTATATGAAATACATGAACTAACACCCTCTTGTGGTGAAAAACTGTTAAAATACATTCTGAAAAGAGGTGGCCTTCAAGGTCGAAGAAATTAGCATATGAACCTCCTAAGTTAAGCTTTCAACTAAGAATACCAAGAGAACAAAGCAAAATTGGTGATAAAAGTAAATTGGAAAATTGTTTAAAATTACATGCTCTATCTGAATCATGAAAGTTTATTTTGGCCTAGACTGTCCCTTTAATTACATGAACTCCCACCTGAATGACTCAGATGTAGGAGTTTCAATAAAAGCTCACTTAGTCCATCACTCTGGCTGAGTTATTGCCTTCCAATCTTGTTCCTGGTTCATGTGAAACAAAAGCATACTTACCTGCTTCCTTTGTATGCTCATCTTGTACCAGAGACTCCTGCATACTTACCTTGTACCTGTGTATTCTCACCTTGTTTCAGAAACCCAGCATACTTACCTGATATCTGTATATTATCACCTTGTTCCATAAAGCAAGCATGCTTGCCTTGTACCTTTGTATGCTCAACTTGTTTCAGACACCAAACATATGTACCTGACACATGTGTATGCTCACCTTGTTACAGAGACCAAGCATACTTACCTTGCACCTGCATATGGTCATCTAATTCCTGAAAGTGAAGCAGACTTGCCTGATACCTGTGTATGCTCACATTGTTACTGAAGCTGTACCTATATGGTATCCTGTGACAGTCTTACCAACATTACCCACTAGGTATCCTGTGCCTGCTGGGAAACCTGTGTCTACCATACCAATGACAGCCTTCCTCAAACCAGCTGTGTCTGCTGTACCTATCTGGTATGTTGTGACAGTTTTACCAACAGTACCCGCTGGGTATCCTGTGCATGCTGAGAAACCTCTGTATACCATATCAGGGACAGCCTTCCTCAAACCAGCTGTGCCTGCTGTACCTATCTGGTATCCTGTGACAGTATCGCCAACAGTACCAACTGGGTATCCTGTGCCTGCTGAGAAACCTGTGTTTACCTTAGAAGTGACAGCCTTCCTCAAACCAGCTGAGCCTGCTTTACATATCTGGTATCCTGTGACAGTCTCACCAATAGTACTCTCTGGATATTCTGTGCCTGCTGAGAAACATGGGTCTACCATACAAATGACAGCCTTCCTCAAACCATCTGTGCCTGCTGTACCTATGTGGTATCTTGTAACATTCAAAGGGAGAGAGCACTATATTTGAGAATTACGCTGAATTTAAAAATATTATTGACCCACAAGACAAATTTGATAAAACCACCCCAGGCCAACAAATCTTTGATAACTGCACTCTTAATCTGGATTTGCTAACAAAGGACCAGATTAAAAGTAGAGCTGTAGTTTGCTCTCGTTTTTTAGCATTAAAACAGCTAGAAGCAATTTTTTTGCGCTTGAAGATTTGCGCTCTTATTACGAGTTTGAAAGTAAAAAGTTTGCGCTCTCACATTTGCAATGTCATGGTAACAGACTTTGAGGAGTCACAAACGCAAAATCGCATTCCCTTTAGACACCCAAAAGTCTTGCAAACATGATTGCGGTTATTTAAAAGATCAATATAGGATGATAATTCCTAATCCAATGTTCTGCGCATAGCAGAAAATTGTTTCATGTTGTGTAAATAATGACCGTACAAGGCATTAGCGTACAGAAGCAATGATCTTAGAAGAGATCCAACAGGACAGGAAATGCAACACAGGAAACAAGTGCAATATAAATGAATCATAGGGGCATATTTATCAAGCTCCGAATGGAGCTTGATGCCCTGTGTTTCTGGCAAGTCTGCAGGCTCCCCAGAAACAGCAGTTATGAAGCAGCGGTCACAAAGACCGCTGCTCCATAACCTGTCCGCCTGCTCTGAGCAGGCGGACAGACATCGCCGGAAATCAACCCGATCGAGTACGATCGGGTTGATTGACACTCCCCTGCTGGCGGCCTATTGGCCGCGAGTCTGTAGGGGGCGGCGTTGCACCAGCAGCTCTTGTGAGCTGCTGGTGCAATGCTGAATATGGCGAGCGTATTGCTCGCCATAGTCAGCGAGGTCTGTCGGACCTGATCTGCACTGTCGGATCAGGTCCGACAGAACTTGATAACTTGGGGCCATAGAGTTGCATATAAACTAAACATAGCACCCATAACATCTCCCTCTTTTAGTGTTCAGAAATCAATTGTGAAATTTGGATGAGTACTTGCAATAACACATTCTACAGGTTAAGGGGCCCATTTATCAAGCTCTAGATGGAGCTTGAGGGCCCATGTTTCTGGCAAGCCTGCAGGCTCGCCAGGAACAGCAGTTATGAAGCAGCGGTCTAAAGACCGCTGCTCCATAACCTGTCTGCCTGCTCTGAGCAGATGGACAGACATCGCTTCACTTCAACCCAATCGAGTACGATCGGGTTGATTGACACCCCCTGCTGGCAGCCAATTGGCTGTGAATCTGCAGGGGGCTGTAAGTAGGTTGTTAGTAACCTTAACGATTGCTGTCTCTGTGGAGTGATGGGGATGAAATCCAGATTCCAGTGGGAGGATAGGGAGTTTAATGTAAGGAAATGGGATAGCCATGCATATACTAGCTTTGCGAGAATCTTTGAGGCAAGAGGGAGTAGGGAAATAGGGCAGTAGTTAGATGGGGAGGTTGGATCAAGAGAAGGTTTTTTGAGGATAGGTGTGACCAGTGCATGTTTCAGAGATGAGGGAAATATACCGGTGCTGAGGGAGAGGTTAAAAATGTGTGTGAGTATAGGGGTAAGGGTAGAAGAGAGGGAGGGGGGCAGCTGTGAGGGGATAGGGTCAAGAGCGTAGGTAGTGAGCTGAGAGCTCAGTATAAGTGCCAAAACTTCTTCCTCAGTAACAGGGGAGAAAGAGCTAAATTTATGGCTATGTGGGTTGTGGTTGATTGCGAGCATTTGAGGGGGTGAGAGAATGGAAGTATGTTGAGAGCTGTTTTTGTTTCTGATGGAGTCGATTTTGTTATTGAAGTGTCTGGCAAAGTCTTGAGCTGACAAAGAAGTTTTATTAGGGTGTGGGGGTGGGCGGAGAAGACTATTGAAAGTGGAGAACAGACGTTTTGGGTTTGAAGAAATATTAGAGATAAGAGTAGAGAAGTAATGTTGCTTATAGAGAGTAAGGCAGAATAGCAGGAATTCAAAATAAACTTGTAATGAAGGAAATCAGCTGAACTCCGAGATTTTCTCCAGTGCCGCTCAGCAATACGGGAACCGTGACAGAGGAGTATGCCAGGGCTGAGGGTGAGTGTGGGATTTCCGAGCAATGGTAAGAGGGGCCAGATTGTCAAGGACCGATGTAAGGGTGGAATTATAGTGGCAGATAGATTGGTCAGGACAGGAGAAGGAGGAGATGGATGAGAGGAGAGGTTTGAGGTAATTAGCAAGCTGTTGCTGATCTAATGACATGAGGTAGAGTTGTAGGGAGGGATGAAATGTTGCAAGTGAGGAGATGGTGGTCAGAATAGGGCACTGACACTAAATTATAGTGGTGTGAGTATGATCTAGTTTGATTCAGTTACTAAAATTATTAAAAAAAAATCATAGCAACTCCGTTTTAGTGTCATGAATAGGATCTTTGCTATCTCTGACAAGAAACTGTAAACAACTAACTGCTAAGAAGAAATAAAATGCTATTAAATGGCAAAAGGAAAAGGGATGGCATTTAATGCAGTGTGATACCTAAGCACCCAGATGGCATGACTAAAAGGGACAGGAAACCCCAACATTTTCTTTCATTATTTGGATAGAACATACAATTTTAAACAACTTTCCAATTTACTTCCATTATCACATTTTCTTTGTTTTCTTGGTATCCTTTGCTGAAGGAACAACATTGCCCTACTGGCAGCAAGATGAACAAATCTAGTCAGCCAATCACAAAAGACAAATGTGTGCAGGCACCAATTAGCAGCAGCGCCTAGTAGTGTAGGATATGTGTGTATTATTTTTCAACAAGGGATACCAAGAGAAGAAATCACGTTCAAAAATAGAAGTGAATTTAAAAGTATCTTAAAATTCCATGCTCTATCGGAATCATGCAAGTTTAATTTTGACTTTCCTACCCCTTTAATGACCTTGTGATAGTAACCAGATCTTGGAAGCCTTTTATTATGTCAAAATGGAAAACTACAAATTAAAGGGATAGGAATGTCAAACTTAAATGTGCATGTTTCAGACAGAGCATGTCATTTTTAAGGCACTTTTAAATTCACTTCTGTTTTCAAATTTACTTTGTTCTCTTGGTATGTTTTTTTAAAAAAAATAATATGCATATATTCTACACTAGCGTGAGCTAGCTGGCGATTGGGGCCCGGACACATTTGTTTCTTGTGATTGGCTGATTAGGTGTGTTCAGCTAGCACCCAGCAGTGCATTTTTGCTCCTTCAATAAAGGATATCAAGAGAATGTAGCAAATGTTATAATAGAAGTAAATGGGAAAGTTTAAAATTGTTTGTTCTATCTAAAACCTGAAAGAAAATATTTTGGGTTTCGTGACCCTTTAAAGCAGCAGCAAAAAGACAATGTGCCTATAAGAGTGAATCTACCAATCATATATTGTGATGTCACAGAAAGAAATCTAAATAATATACGGAATGATTCCTCCCTTTTTAATTTCTATTTGAGTCATAATAAATGGTTCATTTTACTGAACATATTCTTCTAACCTATTTTTAAGATGATCAAGCATTTGATGTCTATTTTTGTTAGCATGTTTTTGTTTTACTGTATTAAATCTTACTTCTAATACTCAAGCTAATAAATATTACAAAGGATTGTTTTAAAAATGTAACTACATTGTATTTCATTAAAAGAATAGAAAGGTCAAAATTGAAATTATGGTGGGTGCATTTAAATTATTAAAAGGATTGTTGCATTATACTTCCATTAGCAAAAAGTTATTTCACGGTTTCAGTGTCATATGCACATATTCTGTCTACACCACGTGTACCACACCAGCTTTCAAACACCACACATTGTCAGAGAGTCAACAGTGGTTTATATGACACAAATTTATATGACACTCTACTCCAGAATTTTATTGTTTAAGGGCCGAAGGAAAGCAATTTCTCAATAATCAATCCCATCCTGATCCCATCATTGTTTGATTGAATTTGAACAAGTGAACCTTGAGTTGTCATCAGTGTAAGAAATTAGTAAAGTACTGCAGTCTGCTTGCTTGATTGATATACTAATAGCTAATCAAGCAAGCAAACAAGCAGACTGCAGTACTTTACTAATTACTTTTACAAACCCGTTGTTAAAAGACAAAAAGTTAGCGTTGAGCAAAATTTTGCTCCTTACCACACTCCAATACCAGCGCTGCTTAAGTCAGCGGTGAGCTGGTCGTACGTGCTCTTAAAAGATTTCCCCATAGGAATCAATGGGTAGAGCCGGCTGAGAAAAGTCTAACACCTGCAAAAAAGCAGCGTAAAACTCAGTAACACAGCCCCATTGATTCCAATCGGGATACACATTTTATGTTTACACCTAACATGAACCCTGAGTCTAAACACCCCTAATCTTTCACTTATTAACCCTTAATCTGCCACCCCTGACATCGTCGCCACCTACATTATATTTATTAACCCCTAATCTGCCGCTCCGGACACCGTCGCCACCTATATTATAGTTATGAACCCCTAATCTGCTGCCCCCAACATCGCTGACACCTACATTATATTTATTAACCCTTAATATGCTGCTCCCAATGTTGCCGCAACCTAACTACACTTATTAACCCCTAATCTGCTGCCCCCAACATCGCCGTCACTATAATAAACACCGCCGCACTCCTGCCTTGCAAACATTAGTTAAATATTATTAACCCCTAATCTGCCATCCCTAACATCGCCGCCACCTACCTACATTTATTAACCTTAATCTGCCACCGCCAACGTCGCCGCCACTATAGTATATGTATTAACCCCTAAACCTATGTCTAACCCTAACACCCCCTAACTTAAATAGAATTTAAATAAATCTAAATAAAATCACTATCATTAACTACATTATTCCTATTTAAAACTAAATACTTACCTATAAAATAAACCCTAAGCTAGCTACAATATAACTAATAGTTACATTGTAGTTAGCTTAGGGTTTATTTATATTTTACAGGCAAGTTTGTATTTTTTTTTAACTAGGTAGAATAGTTACTAAATAGTTATTAACTATTTACTAACTACCTAGCTAAAAAAAATAAAATAAAATAAAATAAAATAAAACCTAACCTAAGTTACAATAACACCTAACACTACCCTATAATTAAATAAATTAACTAAATAGATAGAAGATGTCATCTGGATGAAGACTTCTGCCCGTCTGGAGGACCACTTCGCCCGGCTTGGATGAAGACTTCTGCCGCTTCCTTGAGGATGGATGTCGGATCTTCAGAACAGTAAGTCGATCTTCAGGGGGTTAGTGTTAGGTTTTTTAAGGGTGTATTGGGTGTGTTTTATTTTTAGGTTAGGGTTTGGGCTGCAAAAGAGCTAACTGCTCTTTTAACCCCTTAACGACCAACGACGTATGGGGTACGTCCTGCAAAAAAATGCAGTTAATGACCAAGGACGTACCCCATACGTCGTTGGTCTTTGAAAGCAGTGGAAGTGATCCTGATAGCTTCCAGCTGCTTTCATGTTATTGCAGTGATGCCTCAATATTGAGGCATCCTGCAATAACTGTTTTTAGCCATCCGATGCAGAGAGAGCCACTCTGTGGCCCTCTCTGCATCGGCTATCGATGGCCGTTATCGTTGGTGGGTGGGAGCTCATCCAGGGAGGCGGGTGGGCAGTCATTGGTGGAGGAGGGGGGAGGGACCTTATGCGGGTGCACGCGCGTGCACGAGAGCCGTACACGAGAGCCGTGCACGAGAGCTGTGCACGCGCGTGCACGGGCAAGGGCGTGCACGTGAGATCTGTTTCAGCATCAATATGCTGTAGATCTGGAGGGTGGGAGAGAGGACTGGGGAGGGTGGGATTTGAAAATCAATGCATCTGGGAGAGGGTGGGGGGTTGGATGTTGAGGGGGGGGCAGCTACACTACAGAAATAAAGAACATTTTTAATAAAATAAAAAAATTAAAATGCAATATTATTTTTCAAACTGGGTACTGGCAGATAGCTGCCAGTACCCAATATGCTGCACAATAAAGGCAGAGGGGGGGGGGGGGTTAAAGAGCTGTTTGGGGGGGATCAGGGAGGTTGGGGGCTAAGGGGGGTCCTACACAGCAGACACATTTTTTTTTTTTTTTTAAACCTAAAACCCCCCAAAAAACTTTTATTTTAGTACTGGCAGACTTTCTGCCAGTACTTAAGATGGCGGGGACAATTGTCGGGTGGGGGAGGGAAGGGAGCTGTTTGGGAGGGATCAGGGGGTGGGATGTGTCAGGTGGGAGGCTGATCTCTACACTAAAGCTAAAATTAACCCTGCAAACTCCCTACAAGCTACCTAATTAACTCCTTCACTGCTAGACATAATATACGTGTGATGCGCAGCGGCATTTAGCGACCTTCTAACTACCAAAAAGCAACGCCAAAGACATATATGTCTGCTATTTCTGAACAAAGGGGATCCAAGAGAAGCATTTACAACAATTTGTGCCATAATTGCACAAGCTGTTTATAAATAATTTCAGTGAGAAACTTAAAATTGTGAAATATTTAAAGTTTTTTTTAATTTGATCGCATTTGGCGGTGAAATGGTGGCATGAAATATACCAAAATGGGCCTATATCAATACTTGGGGTTGTTTACTACACTACACTAAAGCTAAAATTAACCCTACAAGCTCCCTACATGCTCCCTAATTAACCCCTTCACTGCTGCGCATAATACACGTGTGGTGCGCAGTGGCATTTAGCGGCCTTCAAATTACCAAAAAGCAACGTAAAAGCCATATATGTCTGCTATTTCTGAACAAAGGGGATCCCAGAGAAGCATTTAAAACCATTTGTGCAATAATTGCACAAGCTGTTTGTAAATAATTTCAGTGAGAAACCTAAAGTTTGTGAAAAAATTTGTGAAAAAGTGAACATTTTTTTTTATTTGATCGCATTTGGCGGTGAAATGGTGGCATGAAATATACCAAAATGGGCCTAGATCAATACTTTGGGATGTCTTCTAAAAATATATATATATATATACATGTCAAGGGATATTCAGTGATTCCTGAAAGATATCAGTGTCCCAATGTAACTAGCGCTAATTTTGAAAAAAAGTGGTTTGGAAATAGCAAAGTGCTACTTTTATTTAGTGCCCTATAACTTGCAAAAAAAGCAAAGAACATGTAAACATTGGGTATTTCTAAACTCAGGACAAAATTTAGAAACTATTTAGCATGGGTGTTTTTTGGTGGTTGTAGATGTGCAACAGATTTTGGGGGTCAAAGTTTGAAAAAAATGTTTTTTTTTCATTTTTTCCTCTTATTTTATAATTTATTTAATAGTAAATTATAAGATATGATGAAAATAATGGTATCCTTAGAAAGTCCATTTAATGGCGAGAAAAACGGTATATAATATGTGTGGGTACAGTAAATGAGTAAGAGGAAAATTACAGCTAAACACAAACACCGCAGAAATGTAAAAATAGCCTTGATCCCAAACGGTCAACAAATGGAAAAGTGCTCTGGTCACTAAGGGGTTAAGGGCAATGCCCATCCAAATGCCCTTTTCAGGGCAATGGGGAGCTTAGTTTTTTTTAGATATTATTTTATTTGGGGGGTTGATTGTGTGGGTGGTGGGTTTTACTGTTGGGGCGTTGTTTGTATTTTTTTTTACAGGTAAAAGAGCTGATTACTTTGGGGAAATGCCCCACAAAAGGCCCTTATAAGGGCTATTGTTAGTTTAGTTTAGGCTAGGGTTTTTTCATTTTGGGTTTTTATTTTTATTTTGATAGGGCTATTAGATTAGGTGTAATACGTTTAAATATCTTGCAATTTGTTTATTATTTTCTGTAATTTAGTGTTTTTTTTTTTTTACTTTAGCTAATTTAATTTAATTTATCTCTCTCTCCCCCCTCTCTTTTACTCCCTCTCTTTTGCACTCTCTCTTCCCCTCTCTTTTGCGCTATCCCCCTCTCTTTTGCTCTCACTCTCTCTCCCCCTCTCTTTTGCTCTCTCTCTCTCCCTCTCTTTTGCACTATCCCCCTTTCTTTTGTTCTCTACCCCTCTCTTTTGTTCTCTCCCCCTCTCTTTTACTGTCTCTCTCCCTTTCTTTTGCTCTCTCTATCCCCCTCTTTTGCTCTCTCTCCTCCCTTTCTTTTGCTCTCTTACCCCCTCTCTTTTGCTCTTCCTCTCCCCCTCTCTTTTGCCCTTTTTCTCTCTCTCTCTTTTGCTCTTTCTCTACCCCCTCTCTTATGCTCTCTTTCTCCCCCTCACTTTTGCTCTCTCTCCCCCTCTCTTTTGCGCACTCTCTCTCCCCTCTCCTTTGCTCTCTCTCTCACCTCTCTTTCCTTGTCTCTTTTCCGCTCTCTCTCTCCCCTCTCTTTTGCTCTCTCTCCCTCTCTCTTTTGCTGTCTCTCTCCCCTCTCTTTTGCTCTCTCTCCCTCTCTCTTTTGCTGTCTCTCTCCCTCTCTTTTGCTCTCACTCTCTCCCTTTCTTTTGCTCTCCCCCTCTCTTTTGCTGTCTCTCTCCCTGTCTTTTGCTCTCTCTATTCCCCCTCTTTTGCTCTCTCTATCACCCCTCTTTTGCTGTCTCTCTCCCTCTCCCCCCTCTCTTTTGCTCTCTCTCTCCCCCCTCTTTTGCTCTCTCTCTCCCCTTTATTTTGCTCTCTTTCCCCTATCTTTTGATGTCTCTCTCTCCCTCTCTTTTGCTCTCTCTCCCCCTCTCTTATGTTCTCCCTCTCTGTCTCTCCCCTCTCTTTCCCCCTCTCTTTTGTGCTCTCTCTCCCCTGTCTTTTGTGCTCTCCCCCCTCTCTTTTGTTCTCTCTCTCTGTCCCATCTCTTTTGCTCTCTTTCTCCTCCCTCTCTCCCCCCTCTTTTGTGCTCTCTTTCTCTCCCATCTTTTGCTCTCTCTCCCCTCTCGTTTGCTCTTTCTCCCCTTTCTCCCCCTCTCTTTTGCTGTCTCACTTTTGCTCTCTCTATCTCCCCACTTTTGCTCTTTCCCCTTTCTTTTGCTCTCCCTCCCCCCTATCTCTTTGCTGTCTCTCTCCCTCTCTTTTGCTCTCTCTATCCCCCCTCTTTTGCTCCATCTATCCCCCCTCTTTTTTGAGCTCTCTCTCTACCCCCCTCTTTTTTTGAGCTCTCTCTCTCTCTCTGACATCTGTCCGGCCCCGCCCAGCCCCGCCCATGCAATGCCCGGTCCCGCCCCACCCCGCCCACTTCACGCCCGGTCGGCCACACCCCCATCACACACAGTCGTCCCAGATGCTTGCCAGGTCAGTCTTCTTGAAGGCCAGGTGTGTTTGTCCTCACACAGTTTCTACTGCGCATAACAGGTTCGGACAAACACACTTGGCCTTTTATATAATAGGATTTTTTTCAGATCATACCGAGCGCAATCAAATTGTTCCATTATAGCCTGTTTCATCATTAAATTAATTAGATTATATGTATTGAGTGTGTTAACATGTCTAAATGTGTCAAAAAATATGATGTTTCTTTAACTTAATTGAGACCTGTAATGTTTTACTTAGCCTAAAACATATTCTTGACCAGAATTGGAAGATTTTAGGGCAATTCCAAAACATATGTATTAAGCTGACATTGAGGTTTGAACACCGGGGAAAATTATTGATTGTATTAGGGAACCATTTACTTAAAGAAGAAGGCACAATATATACCCTGTTAATTAATTTAAGATGACTTTCTCGCCAGCTTTCCACTAGTGTAGCTTTCTCCACTTTTTGAATACTACTAATAATAGCCTTTTTTATCTATTGTAAATGTAGTTCTCCGGAATAGTTCAATATCAATTTAAGCCAATAATTGATTGAGTGAATGCCGGAAGTATATAATATGAGACCCGAGTGTATCCCTGGGTGTATCCAAACACAATTTGGATTTTTAGTTATTTCATTAAACCAGTGCCGTGTTTGTAGGTATGCATAAAAATTAGAGTTTACTAAATCCGGTGAGGTAGCTCAGTTGGTAAATTCCCTGACTACAAAAAAAGCCTGTTTAAAGAAGATACAAGGTCACAGGTTCAAATCCTGGCAGGACCGACTCAGCCCTAGATCCTTCCAAGGTCGATAAAATGCGTACCATTAAATTGGGTAATAATAACAACTATTACTATTCAGCTGCTGATTTGGTTAATTCCGAGAGCGAGCGCTGAAAAAGCGATTTGAGTCCCACTGGGAGAAAGGCGCTATATAAATACTAGTTATTATTATTACTAAATTGTATTGTTGCTTTAGATCTATGAATGAGAGAGTACTAGAAAATTCTGGATCTTATAATTGTTAAATATATTTTAACCCGCTATTAACCCATATTTTTAAATTTTTATTATGCACTCCTTCAATAAAGTATGGATTTCCAGCAATTGGTAATCGATTGGAGATCATATGATCAGCTTTTAGTAATTTGTATAGAGCATGCCAAGCTTTAATAATTGTATAGCTAGAGATATGATTATTCACCTTTGTTGGTAATTTCCCTACATGGCAATGAAGTAGTGCTTGTAAAGAGTATGGAGATACTATATCTTCCTCAGCCACTAAAGATGCAATATAATTATCTTCTGTGAGCCAATCTAGTGCCACCTTCCCTTAACAAATATTATTATAAATATTCAATGAGGGAAAAGCGAACCCTCCCATACGTTTTGCATTCATTAGCTTATTTAATGCTATTTTCCTACGTCCTTTCCCCCATAGAAAGGAACTAAAAATTGTATATATCGCCGTAATATCTTTTTTGGGCATAAGGATCGGAATGTTGTGCATAAGATATAAACATTTAGGAATTACTATCATTTTAATTAAATTAGTTTTGACCAGTTTTCTAGATCTTGTTTTAGTTTACTAATAATAGGAACAAAGTTAATGTTGTACCACTCTTTGGGGTTGCAGCATATATTAGTACCAAGATAGGTAAATTGTGTCTGTATTTCTTTAAAGGGCGTCTCTATACTCCTTTTGAGATCTTGAAAGATCCATAGGAGTTTGGATTTTAAAAGCATTAACCTTATAGACAGAAAAGGAGCTAAATATTTGTTTTATATCTAATAGCTTAGGGACTTCTAATTTTGCATCTTTAATAAAAAGAAGGAGGTTGTCTGCATATAGTAGTAATTTGAACTTACTTTTTCCTATAAGGATTCCCTCTAAAATTCTTCTAAGTTTGATGGCTAAAGGCTCAATAGCCATATTAAAAAGGAGAGGTGAAGTAGGGCATCCTTGATGAGTCCCTTTAGCTAGCTCAAAGCTATCTGTCCTTATTCCATTTATTAGGAGGGAGGAAGATGCTTTGCTTTAGACTGATTTGATAAAATCTGGAAGTTGGTTTCTGATCCCAAAGCGTTCAAGTGCAGTAAATAAGTGATCCCACGTTATGGAATCAAATGCCTTTTGTGAATCGATAGATAAAATAGCAGTGTTTTGTAAAACCCCTTTTCCCCTCTCTACTTTACCAAGATTCCAACAAGTATCCAATGTTAGAAATACTTTACGTAAGTTTACCGATGGATCCTGATTAGGCATAAATCCTGTTTGATCTATATTTATCAATGGCTCAATAACTTTTTTTAATCTTTTAGCTAAGATCCCAGTTAACAATTTGTAATCTGAATTAAGTAATGATATAAGCCTATATGAGTCCATAGACTCAGGATTTTTTCCTTTTTTATGAATCAGAGTTACTAATGACTCCGCAAAGTATCAGGAAGGGGTTTCTCCTTTTGAAAAATAGCTATTAAATAAATCTGTTAAAGTAGTGGCTATGAGGCTTATCAATCAAGCTCCGAATGGAGCTTGAAGGGCCATGTTTATGGCGAGTCTTCAGACTCATCAGAAACGCAAGTTATGGAGCAGCAGCCTAAAGACATGAGCTTTCATCCTATTGGCTGATCCAATCAGCCAATAGAATGCAAGCTCAATCCTATTGGCTGATATAATTCTATCAGCCAATTGGAATCTAGGGGACACCATCTTGGATGATGTCACTTAAAGGAACCTTCATGGGTGAAGACTTCTGCGGGCTTGGATGAAGACTTCTCACGGCTTCTTGGAGGATGGATGTCGGATCTTCAAAACTGTAAGTGAATCTTCAGGGGTTAGTGTTAGGTTTTTTAAGGGTGTATTGGGTGGGTTTTATTTTTAGATTAAGGGTTTGGGCTGCAATAGAGCCAAATGCCCTTTTAAGGGCAATGCCCATCCAAATTCCCTTTTCAGGGCAATGGGGAGCTTAGGTTTTTTTAGTTTTAATTTGGGGGGGTTTGGTTGTGTGGGTGGCGGGTTTTACTGTTGGGGGGGTATTTGTATTTTTTATTTACAGGTAAAAGAGCTGATTTCTTTGGGGCAATGCCCCGCAAAACGCCCTTTTAAGAGCTATTTGTAGTTTATCGTAAGCTAGGGTTTTTTTATTTTGGGGTGGCTTTTTTATTTTCATAGGACTCTTAGATTAGGCGTAATTAGCTTAAATCTTTGATAATTTCTTTTTTATTTTGTGTAACTTAGTGTTTGTTATTTTTTGTAACTTAGTGTTTGTTATTTTGTGTAACTTAGTGTTTGTTATTTTTTGTAACTTAGTTGTTAGTTTTTTGTAACTTTGTAATTTTTTAGTGTAGATTTAAATTATTTGAGTAGGGTTAGGTGTTTAAATATATTATAGTTAATTTAATTTGTAGTTTAATGTAATTTAGTCTAACAGTTAGGGTAGATTAATTATTAGTTTAATATAGTTTAATGTAATTTAGTATAATAGTTAGGGTAAGTTAATTAATAGTTTAATATAGTTTAATTTAAATCAAAAGGTAAGTTTAAATTTATTATAAGATAGGGATGAGTTTATATTTAATATAAAGTTAGCGGGTTGTTAGGTTTAGGGGTTAATAAGTTAATTTAGTTTATGGCGATGTGGGGGGCTGGCGGTTTAGGGGTTATTAACTTTATTTAGTTGCGGTGGGCTCTGTGAGCGGCGGGATAGCGGTTAATAACATAATGTAGGTGGCGGTGGTTTAGTGGGTGGCAGATTAGGGGTTAATAACATAATGAAGGTGGCAGCAGTGTAGTGGGCAGCAGATTAGTGGTTAAGAACATAATGTAGGTGGCGGTTGGGGCCGGGAGCAACGGGATAGGAGTTAATAAGTTTATTAGAGTTGCAGTGGGCTCCGAGAGTCGCGTTTTAGGGGTTAATAACTTTATTTAGTTGTGGCGGGGTCCGGGAGCAGCAGGATAGGGGTTAAATAGTTTAGTATAATGGTGGTGTTTAGTGACAGTATACAAATAAAGCTGTTAAAAAGCCGAATAGCAGCGAGATCGATGACTGTTAGTTAACAACAGTCCGCTGCTCATCACCCCGTACTTGGTGCGCTGCTTTTTGACAGCTTTTTTGTTAAATTTGGAGAGAGTATTCAGGTCCGCGGGCCCCGATGTTAGGCGATGTCAGGCGATCGTATTGGTGCCGGCGAATGCAGCACAGTTGACGACTTGATAAATAGGCCTCTTGATGTTTTATATGTGACCGGTCACTATTTTAGATATTGCATAGTTGGTGATATATGATATTTTAATAATAAAAATTATTGTACACACACATATCATATTTTTCAGTTGTTTCCTTATACTGGTTCTGTTTGTATGCTTTTTAGCGCTGTTCTGGGTCTTTTCCTTTTTTGATGTGTTATGCTAACCTTACTTTTTAACTGCATAATATATCTGTAACAATTCCAGAACTCCAAAATGTTTTAGAGTTACTTAAACTCTGCTCCTGTTTGGTATAATACCACTTGTAATATAAAGTTTCAGGAGGTTTATTGGGAATATCAAGCATACACAGCCAGGCAGTGTTAATTGACAGCAGAGGTGAGAATACAGAAAGGCACTGAAAAGATAAACAGTGCATTCCAGAGATCAAATCAGCATACATATCGATGGCAATATTTGATTTCTACTAAGTTATATACTTGTAAAAATATTCAATGTAAGCTTGACTTAACAATCTTTGACTAATCCCAAATTATATTATAAAAAGTCTATACTTTGAAATAAACATAACCATTTATGTTATCTTGGCTTGAAATATATGTGTAGATTTTGTAAAAATTACTTCAAAATAAATAATCTTAGAAAGGAGTTTTTAAAGACCCTTGCATGTTTAACACATATATAGATATGCTGTCTACTACTCATGCTACCTGATACCTTTCCTAACCCCAGTGAAACACACTAATATCATAATTTGATCCAGCTGACTTCCTCATCTAGTACTACAGACCTATGCATTGAATGCAATTATAATACAGCAGATAAGATAAAGCAATCTTATCAACTACACTTCCAGGGATAGGCACGAACCGAGGCTGTGGCGGACATTTCCCAAAGTACAGACGTTAGTGAAGGACACCAAGGTACATTTCAAATTAAAAACATGAAAAAACACTCTCTTTTCAGAGAGGGTAGTGGATACATGGTGGAATAGTCATCCAGCAGAAGTAGTAGAGACAGTGAAGTAGTTTAAACATGCATGGGATAGGCATAAGGTTATGCTAGATATAAGATAAGGCCAGGAACTAATGAAAGTACTCAAAAAATTGGGCAGACTAGATAGGCCGAATGCTTCCTATCTGCCAACATATTCTATGTTTCAATAAGTCAAGAGAGCGACACTTTGCTGTCAAATGGGCTGCACGTTGGATGCCCCTGGTCTAGTTCCACAAGTACAAATTAGTCATCTAATCAAACAAGTTTAAAATAACTTTAGAAATATATGAGGTGGGGGATTGCAGAGTCTGATATTAAATCTCAGGTGTCTCTTATATCTATATATACGTGACTCAGCCTCTGAGTTATCTTAAAGAGACATCTGATGCAGTAAATTGGTTAAAACAAGCATTCAACAACTAGTTAAACTAATTGTAATAGAGGATACAATCCAGTTTAAAAAAGAAAACCAATACTGCAATAGTATAATACTAGTTAGCTCTGCTGAAGCGAAAGTATATTTATATTAAAATAGTTCCATTCCATTCATACTGTTAAACTTTATTAAATCAACAAGGAACTCACACACACTCAAATAACAGAGCTGAAAAAATAAAATCACTTAAACTCTGTTGATTGCGCTGTCGCAATAAAATGTAAGAACCAATATTTAAAGTATCCACCAGTCCTCTGTCAAAATTAAAGTGTTAAATATAGACTAAGCCCTTACAATCTGAGGGCTAATTATTTGTATCATTACACTATTAAAGACCAGAGGCTGGGAAGAATGTAATTAGATCAATAAGTCATATTTTTACAACAAGAGTAAGCAAGTTAAAAAACGAACAGGAAAGACTGAGCTGCCCCTGTCGGACCCCTGACGCGCGTTTCACAAACTCTTCCTCAGAGGGGGTGCGGGCCGCTGTTATTTGCCGTGATTTGTACCGACTTTAGACTCACCTACTAAGCACTATTGGTCTCAGTAGTAGGCGTTGTCCACCTGTGATGGGATGCATCTACTGTCAATCATTATAGCTGTCATTTTTGCATGGTAAGTATTTTGCGTCTGATTAGACTGGATCATCCCTCTGTTTATCATTGGTTATAACAAGAGAAAGTATCAACCTGTTATTGGATCAATAGATCGTCAGTTTAAAATTCCTGGCTGACGTTTCACATTGTGTTCGTCATCAGGTGGGTGTATACCTGTTGCTGACTCATTATGTTAGTAACCAATCTGTGGTTGTAGAATGATTGGGGCAAAGTTTAAAATAACATTTATATAAAGACTGCTTTTGGTATTACCTTTTATTTATTTTTTGTTATATTGACCAAACCCACCAACCTTGATGTTAATTGCATGATCATCATGGTTGGTTACTTACTTGGTTACGTAAGGTTTTCAGAGTAGACAGCAGTCTTCTACACACAGACTGCCGCACAGATCAAGGAATTGGGATGGGTCATGACTCACGGTTAGTTGACTGCAGGCAGCTTGCTTCTTCCCTCACTTTTCCGCTACTAAGCATGGCTACTTGAGTCAAGGAGGAGTGAGGACCAGCATTCATCTGTCCTACTCCTCCCTCCCCTCCGCAAAACAGGTGCCGGACACTGCAAGGGCCAGTCACGGACACCTTGCCTATTCCTGTACACTTCACAGGAGCATGTATTAGCATATAGATCTACTAACTTATCTAACTGATATATAACCCTCTATAAATAACAGCAGATCTATATAAATTGACAAGTAACTCATACATTGTATTTCACTATATTTCTTATTATACAATCATACATTGAAGGTTGAAGATCTGTACAGAACCATTTTTGTGTTTGTAATAAATTCACACACACCTTTTATAGTTTTTGTAATAAAAGTTATGTTTTATTAGTAGCACATTAAAGCACCCCTAAATTGATGTCACAAATTAAACAGAGAAACAGATGTGCTACTATATGTGCATGCTTTCAGTCAGAAACTTATAACTCTCGTTTTTTTTTTTAGAAACTACAGTGTTTTTGAACAGCACTCTAGCCCTCTTAAAATTGAATTTAAGCAATAAAATATCGGCATTCCCAGAAGTACAAGTGTAGTGCTATTGCATCTGTTCTTTTTTCTTCTTACCTATAAATTATCATTGTATACACCACCTAAAAGCTGGCAAACATTAATTGTGGAAGTTGACACGGATATAGTCAGGAACCTATTGATTGATTAATTAATAATGAATGGATGGTAAATCCACACGAGAACTAGCTGCAAATGACTTGCAAATGATGATTGAAGGCATGTTTTTGCATTGATAAATTCTATAAATGGACTTTGACACGAAAATACATTCAGATCACTTTACCTTGAACACTAACCAACCTAGAACCCATCTTTCAGCATTACAGCTACCAAAGGTAACATATAATTCTACTCTAAATTTATAATTTGATGTGGTAAAAATGTGGTTAAAGCTGCTCAAAATATTCCATCAACTATGAAAAATGTGCTCAGTAATAGTATATCTCCCCTTTTATGTCTTTCATCTATAAATCGTGTTTCCTGAACAGTTCACCCATCACCTTGTGAAGGAAAGTAGACATTTTTTTATTTTTAACATAACCTATTCTCCTTCTGTACTTTGTTCAAAAAGTTGGCCCTTTATATATTCAAATTAGGCACTTAATTATTTTCCCCAGAATAAATTAATTAAAATGAATTTTAACCCCCACCCTTGAACAAATTTAGAGTTTGTGGATTGTCATTCCAGGATTGTAACTATAGTAAAATCATTTCTATGATAGCCCAAGATTGCCTAAATTATAGGGATTAATCTGTCAAAATATGCTGACACTATATATACTAGTTAATAGCTATTTTAACCCTCTAAATGTAAGCATAATAGTAGAGAAGCTGCGGTTCTAGAGTATCCAGGTTTATTTGTGGCGGAAATGCCCAAGGCTACTCCCATTGTGAATTTGCATATTTTTAAATGTTATCAATATCTTTGTTGTAGATGGCTTTCCTACATGTGATTTTCTTTACACATGTGTTCTTAATGAATACAAGCCATTGTCTAACAATTGTAAAACTGATAAAAGAGTTTGGAAATAAATACAATTAAAATGGATAAATATTTTGGAAATAACCGTATTCACAAACTAATTTTAATAGTTTTAATAGATGACTCATTTATAGCCACCTGTCCTGTTTGATATTTGAACAAACTGAATACTGGATACTCTTCTTAAGAGATATATTTAGGTTCTTTACAAATCTTGCCTGATTAAGTGCTGAAACATTAAAGATTCTTACTTGAGAAAGTGCTGAAGATAACCAGGTGTCCAGAAACAAAACCTTCTCCCTTTTGCTTTGATTTCTTTTATTACATATTTCTGTTTTTTTTTTATTATTATTCCTGGCACTTTTTTTAACACATTTGCATTTCACTATTATGTTATTATGACTACAAATGATATCAGTGACACATTACAAAAGAAAGGGAATGGGTATATTGGACTATACTAATAATCTAATACAGTTTTGGAACCATGAAAAAGAAATATGGAGGACGTTTGCGCCTACATCATTGAACTTCTGAATAGGAATGTGCCTTTATGAACATGAGTTTAATGATGTAGGTGCAAGCACTTTGAAATGCACTATCCTCACTGCGTTTGGACTTAGCATGCATGAAGGCGTGTCTCCTATAAAACTCAGTCACAAAGGTGCACTCTTGTTTGAATGTCTCCCAGGCAGATATAATGTTGCACTGGAGCGTTTTCACACTTTAAAATGTCAGTTCTTTTAAAATCTAGCATAAGAAGATTTTATACAGAAAGTCATTTCCATATAAGCCCATAGTTGCCATTTTGTTTTAAGATTATACCAAACCGGAAACAGTGCATTAACAAACATTCGCCTAGATTACGAGTTTTGAGCGCTATAGGGAAATTAACAAACGCAACAAAAGTGGCGTTATTTAATCCCCTATAGCGCTGCCATTACAAGTTTTAAAAAACCTGGCTTGTGATATTGGGTTTTTAAGCTCCATACCGCACCAAAAACAAGTGCTGTTCGGATGTGCTCGTGCACACTTCCCCCATAGACATCAATAGGGAGAGCGAGTCAGTCTTTTTGAGGAATGAAAAGCTCTGTAACGCAGCCCCATTGATGTCTATGGGGAAAGAATACTAACGTGTAAACCTAATACCCTAACATAAACCCCACATCTAAAAACCCCTAATCTGCTGCCCCAAACATTGCCGACACATGCCTACAGTTATTAACCCCTAATCTGCCTCTCCTAATAACGCTGGCACCTAAATAAAGTTATTAACCCCTAATATGCTGCTCCCGATATCGCCGCCTCTATACTAAAGTTATTAACCCCTATTCCGCCGCACCCCAACATCGCCGCCACTATATTAAAGTTATTAACCCCTATTCCGCCGCTCCCTGACATCACTGCAACTAAATAAAGTTATTAACCCCTAAACCTCTGGCCTCCCACATCACTACCACTAAATAAACCTATTAACCCCTAAACAGCCAGCCCCCCACAGCACAACAACCTAAATTAAACTATTAACCCCTACACCTACCCCTAAACCTAACCCTAACCCTAAACCTAACCCTAAACTTAACCCCAACCCTAACGTAACCCTAACACCCCCTAACTTTAACATAATTAAAATAGATCTAAATTAAATTTACAATAATTAACTAAATAATACCTATTTAAAACTAAATAATTAACTGTGAAATAAAACCTAAGCTAGCTACAATATAACTAATAGTTATATTGTAGCTAGCTTAGGTTTTATTTTTATTTCACAGGTAAGTTTGTATTTTTTTTAACTAGGTAGACTAGTTAGTAAATAGAAAGTATGCTTCTCTGCACTGATTTTAATTATAAGTTGCACTGTGGTGCTGTTAGCAGAAAGAAATATAAAATATAACTTTTATTGGTATTTTTAAATGGCTCCAAAATAAAACAAAGCTTTAAAAAAATGATATGCATTAAAGAGACAGACAGAATATAAAAACACAACATAAATATTGCATAATTATGATTTAACCTGAACATCTTTAACGGCTGTTAAAGCAAAACAACAGAAAAATACAACCAACAATTTAACTGCTTAATTAGCCAATAACTAATATTTTTTGCTTGCCACCAGAATACCATAAAGAAATATAGAAAAATAAAGATCTAATAGTAATACAAAAAGTGGTATAACCTCGAATGACAACATATATTAACAACTAGTTTGTACTTTTAAAACAAGCCATTTATAAGGCCAATAGAAAACCACACTGAATTAGTAAAACATTAATATATAAGCCAATACAAAATTAAATCTCATAGATCCTATCTTGATACCAACAAAAGTACATTCAAAAATTAAAATCAATCCAAAGGAGAAGTGTTTTTAATTTTCGTGAGGGCAGCAGATCACCACAAAATACAAGCTGTCTTTTTAATAAATACCAATAAAAGTTATATTTTATATTTCTTTCTGCTAACAGCACCACAGTGCAACTTATAATTAAAATCAGTGCAGAGAAGCATACTTTTTTGACATAATTCACATACCAGTGATTTATACCCACTCAGTAGTAATTATTTTTATGCTTAAGCACTGCTCCTTAAAGGGATACTAACCCCTCATTTTTTCTTTCATGATTCAGATAGAGCACACAATTTTAAGCAACTTTCTAATTTACTCCTATTATCAATTTTTCTTTGTTCTCATGTTATCTTGATTTGAAAAAGCAGTAATAAAAGGTTAGGAGTCGGCCCATTTTTTAGTTCAGCACCTTGGTAGAGCTTGCTGATTGGTTTGCTACATTTAGCCACAAATCAGCAAGTGTTACCCATGTTCTGAACAAAAAATGGTCTGGCTCTAAAGCTTACAATACTGCTTTTTCAAATCAAGATAGCATGAGAACAAAGAAAAATTGATAATAGGAGTAAATTAGAAAGGTGCTTAAAATCTCATGCTCTATCTGACTCATGAAATAAAAAAATTGGGTTTAGTATCCCTTTAAGGAGACATAAATTAATATATATTTTTGACAAGGTACCTTAGGAGAAATCAAGCTCTATATATAAACAAACTTCATTTTTTGTTTTTTTGTTCCTAACTCCCTGATAGTTAGTAAATAGTTATTAACTATTTACTAACATCCTAGTTAAAATAAATATAAACTTACCTGTCAAATAAAACCTAAGCTCCCTTACACTAAAAACTAACAAAAAATTAAAAACACTAAAATTACAAAAAATAAAAAAACTACCATTACAAAAAAAAAACGAAATTATCCAAAAAAATAAAAATTATTCCTATTCTAATACTCTTTAAAAAAAAAAAACACCCCAAAATTAAGAAAATCCTAATCTAGAATAAACTACCAAGGGCCCTTAAAAGGGCCTTTTGTAGGGCATTGCCTTAAAGATTTCAGCTCTTTTTCTGAAAAACAAAAATACAAATACCCACTAACATTACAACCCCCCCCAACCCACAAAATAAAAAAAAAATCTAAAAAAACCTAAGCTACCCATTGCCCTGAAAAGGGCATTTGGATGGGCATTGCAATTAGCTCTTTTACATGCCCAAACCCTAAACTAAAAATAAAATCCACCCAAAAAACCCTTAAAAAAACCTAACATTAACCCCCGATGATCCACTTACAGTTTTTGAAGTCCCGCTTGAACGATCTTTATCCTGGCAGAGAAGTCTTTATGCAAGTATGTAAGCGGCGCAAAGGCTTCATCCAGCGGCCTCTTCAATCTTCATCCAGGCGGCATTTTCTATCTTGATCCCGGCGGCACGGAGCGGGTCCATCCTGAAGACATCGGGTGTGGAGCATCCTCTTCATACGGTCGCCTCCGTACACTGAATCTTCAATGCAAGGTACGCTATACAAGATGGCGTCCCTTGCATTCCTATTGGCTGAAAAATTTGAATCAGCCAATAGGAATCAGAGCTGCTAAAATCCTATTGGCTGTTCAGATCAGCCACTAGGATGTAAGCAGCTCTAAATCTATTGGATGATGAATCAGCCAATAGAATGAGAGCTGTTTAAATACTATTGGCTGTTCAAATCAGGAACAGGAACCAAGCACTCACGCTTTGATTTTCTATCACTTTAACTGCAAAGGGCTCCAATGCACTTATGTTTATATCTTTATATTTGTACATATGTATTTATTTGTTTATATGTGTATATATTGTAAAATAAAGCACCACAGAAAGGGCGCCTCCTAGTGTAATAAGTCAGATTGTATTCCTCAACCAAATGACACCCTTGTGAAAATATAATCACAAATGTTAATGTCTTAACTATAGGGGAGAAAATAAGAGAAAAAGGGCTTCTCCTAGTGTAGATGTAACTGAAATTGCCTTCAGCAATTAACCACTTTTTTGAACATACGATACATGCAACACGTTTCTCGGCTCTGTCCGCCCTTTCCTCAGGAATCTATCTGATATCAATCAACTGAAAAATGACAAATGTATCACACTCCGTCTTATTTTTCCTATTCACTCTATAGCACTTGTTGTGACATTAGGAGAACTGAAAAAGCCCCCTTTTCTTTATCAGTACCTACATTGGGTCTTGTGCAATGGTAGCCAAATGTGTTTAAAACTTTGTGCCCCTGTGTTGTCTTTTTTGGTAATCAAATGTTTAAATCTTATGAGCCACCTAGAACACAAAGAAGAAATCAAGGATTATTTTTGCAGCATATGTGAATATATGCATAGAACATTTTCTTACTTATAAATAGTGTTTTATGAGCCATGATATTGTGGGGTTCCAAAATTTGTCAAGGGTAGTGCTACAGGTAATCATCTTCATGTTGTAGGGACATACTAGAGGAAGCAATTGTTTCCTTATTTGAAAAAGGTTTTCCCCTCTTTCAAATGAGGATAATCTTGTTCTGCTTTGTTAAGAATGGAGAAAGGGAATGCATTAGGCTCACTTTCCTCAACCTCGCTCTGATGAGCATTGCTTTAGGTGATCACAATTTTCCTGGCAACCACCGGCATTTTACGGGAACATGCAGCAGATTCTTCTATTTAAATTAAGGAATCCCTTTTCTCACTCAGTGTCCAATGGAGGCAAAAGCAGAAGACAGCGTCCTTCTTTCCTGCTCAATACTGAATTTAAAAATGAAGACAGGCTTTTTAAAATGTATCACATATATTTGTATATGATTTGGAACAGAAAATCAGCCATACCAATTAGATCTACATCATAATAGCACATATGGGACTTTATAATAATGCAATTTCTGGAATGTGACTTCAAATGAGCCATTCATGAAAATGTCCGGATGTGTTGTCTCTTATTGGTCAAGTGTTGAACCTAAATTGAAACACTGCAATAAAATAACAAAAGTAAGATCAGGCTAAAAGGTGAGAGTAAAATAAATAAAAATCACTTGACAACAATGTTTCACCATATGGAATGTAATGTTTAATTGCTTTGTTCTCTTTATTTAGAAAAAAAAAAGTGACAATAATTTTCTAACTAATTAAAGACCAGCTGTTACTAAGAAAGCCAGATTCTCAATTAAAAACTAGAAACCAGGTAAACAACCTTTGCTGCCAGCTAGCTGAGGGAACCACCTTCTGTCACATATACGAAACACAACTATTATCTGCATTTTCTAATTGCTCGTTTTCATATTGTATTTAATTTTGCATATATATTAAATATTTTTTTGGGATTATTTCACTTTATTATTTTAGAAATAACTTTTACTTGTTTTTAGTGGGAAAAACAATGTTTTCAGCATCACCTTTGAAATGGTTTATTAAGACACCTGGTATGAAAAAACTAATTAGAATAATGGCTATAGGAAGGGAAAAAAGCAAACAGCATATGTTCATTTACATTTGTATTTTAATTGTGAGTTATTCTAGTTGTAACCCTTAAACCCAGCCAAATAGAATATCTACCAGTTATTACTGGCTGATGTGATTTCTTGCTAAAAAATGTAAACACTTTACAGAAAGAGGTCAAATTAACGTGAAATTTAAATCACAGCACAGATTTTTTTTAAAAAATCATTCAAATCTCGTCTCGTTTTGCCAATATGTTAAATATTCAACAAGAGTGAAAATATATTTAAAGAGATAGTCAACACCAGATTTTTTGTTGTTTTAAAAGATAGATAATCCCTTAATTACCCATTCCTTAGTTTTGCATAACCAACACAGTTATAATAATACATGTTTTACCTCTGTAATTACCTTGTACCTAAGCCTCTGCAGACTACCCCCTTATTTCAGTTCTTTTGACAGACTTGCATTTTACCCAATCAGTGCTCACTCCTCTGTAAATTCACATGCATGAGCTCAATGTTATCTATATGAAACACATGAACTAACGCCCTGTAGTGGGGAAAAACTGTCAAATGCAGAGGCAGCCTTCAAGGTCTAAGAAATTAGCATATGAACCAACGCTGCTTTTTTCCTAACACTGGTATTACGAGTCTGGCAGGTACAGGTGTACCGCTCACTTTTTTCCGCAACTCAAGCATACAGCAAATCCCCTTACGTCAATTGCGTATCCTATATTTTCAATGGGACTTGCCTAACGCCAGTATTACGAGTCTTGGAAAAAGTGAGCGGTAGACCCTCTCCTGTCAAGACTCCTACTACATTTAAAAGTCAGTAGTTAAGAGTTTTAAGAGTTAGTTAAGAGTTTTATGGGCTAACGCCATAACATAAAACTCTTAACTAAAGTGCTAAAAAGTACACTAACACCCATAAACTACCTATTAACCCCTAAAACGAGGCCCCCCCACATCGCAAACACTATATTAAAATTTTTAACCCCTAATCTGCCTAACCGGACATCGCTGCCACTTCAATAAATGTATTAACCCCTAATCTGCCGTCCCTAACATCGCCGACACCAACCTACATTTATTAACCCCTTAATCTGCCGACCCCAACGTCTCCGCCACTATATTAAATGTATTAACCCCTAAATATAAGTCTAACCCTAACCGTAACACCCCCCTAACTTAAATATGATTTAAATAAATTGAAATAAAATTACTACAATTAAATAAATTATTCCTATTTAAAACTAAATACTTATCTATAAAATAAACCCTAAAATAGCTACAATATAACTAACAGTTACATTGTAGCTAGCTTAGGGTTTATTTTTATTTTACAGACAAGTTTGTATTTATTTTAACAATTCTATTCTATCCAATCCAATCAGCCAATAGGATTGAAGTGTAATCCTATTGGCTGATTAGAACAGCCAATAGGATTGATCTTGCATACTATTGGCTGATTGGAACAGCCAATAGAATGCAAGCTCAATCCTATTGGCTGATTGGATCAGCCAATAGGATTTTTTCAACCTTAAATCCGATTGGCTGATAGAATTCTATCAGCCAATCGCAATTGAAGGGACGCCATCTTGGATGGCATCATTTAAAGGACCCGTCATTGTTCCAGTAGCCGTTGAACGAAGAGGAGGCTCCACGTCGGATGTCTTGAAGATGGACCCGCTCCACTCCAGATGGATGAAGATAGAAGATGCCGCCTGGATGAAGACTTCTGACCGTCTGGAGGACCTCTTCTGCCCGGATAGGATGAAGACTTTGGACCGTCTGGAGGACCACTTCTGCACGGTTGGGTGAAGACGTCTCAAGGTAGGGTGATCTTCAAGGGGTTAGTGTTAGGTTTTATTAAGGGGGGATTGGGTGCGTTTTAGAGTAGGGTTGGGTGTGTGGGTGGTGGGTTTTAATGTTGGGGGGGTATTGTATTTTTTTTATAGGTAAAAGAGCTGATTACTTTGGGGCAATGCCCCACAAAAGGCCCTTTTAAGGGCTATTTGTAATTTAGTATAGGGTAGGGATTTTTTTTATTTTGGGGGGCTTTTTTATTTTATTAGGGGGATTAGATTAGGTGTAATTAGTTTAAAAAACTTGTAATTATTTTATTATTTTCTGTAATTTAGTGGTTTTGTTTCGTTCTTTAGTTTATTTAAAGGGACATTTTTTTCTTTCGTGATTTGGATAGAGCATGAAATTTTAAGCAACTTTCTAATTTACTCCTATTATCAGATTTTCTTTATTCTCTTGGTATCTTTATTTGAAATGCAAGAATATAAGTTTAGATGCCGGCCCATTTTTGGTGAACAAACTGAGTTGTCCTTGCTGATTGGTGGATACATTCATCCACCAATTAAAAGATTGCTGTCCAGAGTTCTGAACTAAGAAAAAAGCTTAGATACCTTCTTTTTCAAATAAAGATAGCAAAAGAATGAAGAAAAATTAGGAGTAAATTAGAAAGTTGCTTTAAACTGCATGCTCTATCTGAATCACAAAAGAAAAAATGTGGGTTCAGTGTCCCTTTAATTTTATTGTAATTAATTGTAGTTAATTTAGTTAATTTATTTAATGATAGTGTAGTGTTAGGTGTAATTGTAACTTAGGTTAGGTTTTATTTTACAGGTATATTTGTATTTATTTTAACTAGGAAGTTATTAAATAGTTAATAACTATTTAAAAACAGAAAAGAGTGTATATGGAGGATACTTCATTGTTGTTCTTTTCTACAATATAGCGGCTGCTATTCCTCCGATACAAGAACGGTCCTGACCAATAGGATCCACTGTTTGGAGACAGCGCCCACGTTCTGTGACGTCATCGGTCACACATGCGCTTTTACGGAGGTGAAAGTTTGGAAGCCGTTAAAGTCAGAGACAGCACTCGGAAAGAAAGGTAATACATATCCAGCTATTACCGGCAATTAGGATCAAGTTTCTAGTAACTCACTACTGGGGGCCCCTATAATTTATCTGAATCTGGTTATAACCTTTATCAGAGACTTTCTCTCCTTATGGTGGTAATCACCCATCTGTTTACTGTTTTAGCCCTCTAAATATTGGAGACGTCCGATTTCTACATAGATCTATGGTCATTATTTTATATTGTTTTAATTTGTTTTAATAAATTTGGCATAGCCACGTTTTTTATTATCTACTCTATGATATTATTGAGTTACATTTGTACACCTTAAGCTTAAGCGCTCCTCCATATACACTCTTTTTTGCTATCTTGCTCTTTCCCTATTGCAAGGGACTATAGGGTTGGGGGAGTTTGGTGTTTCTCCTGCGCACACTTCTTCTCATATGTTTGATTTGTTGTCAAAGTCCCTTTTGTAGTGTAGCAGCAGAGTTTCCAGGAATCATTACTGTTGGTAGTACTATAGATATCAGACATATTTATAACTCATACAGACTCTAGATGGAGGATATTTTTGAGTTCAGGGAGAGTATATATAAGACACTCTCTGAATATAAAGAGGAAGATACACCAGTATACTCAGACTTTGAAAGTTTAGATGACATTATGAACAAACTAGAGAAATTACTTATTAGAGAATTAAAGCAGAAAACTGAAATTCTCTTTTTGAATAAATACATACTTAAAGGCCTGATACCGAAAGGTCTAAAATTAAATAAAGACTGCGCATTACCACTAAAAGAAACATTCCAATTAGAATGGGAAGGCGTTCTAAATAAAGCATTCACTGATTTAATAGGTATCCTGAAAAGATCTAGGAAAGACACTCTCCTAGACTTAGAAAAGGAGATATTAGAGATTAAAGAAAAACTAAAAGATGAAAAAACAAAAGAATACAAAGAGAAACAGAAAGTAATGATTGAAAGGATTAACAACCTTAATAAAGATATACTAAAAACTAAATGGAAAAAGCTAGATAGAGATATGATTAAACCACAAATAGAATCTAACAATTAAAAAAATGATAATATGGAGGTAAATACACCTCAAGACAAATGGACTACAGTTAGCTACAAAAAAAAGAAAGAGAAAAAGAATCATATACAGCCTAGACCATATGAGTATAGGGACAGAAAAACACACAATTCATGGAGACCGGGCCCTTATAACAGACGAAACACAGAAAATAGAGGATACTATAACTATAATAGACATGACTCATATAGACATGCATACTATTAACCTGAGAAATTTAGAGATGATAACTATAATTACGACAAAAGGAAACTAACATCATATAATACTAACAGACATCATTGGGGTAACACTGAGGGATGGCGAACACCAGTGAAAAATAATGTCACACAAACATACCATCAGGTTGAGACCCCTAAGATTAGAGATAATAGGATTCATTTTTTAGGGCACAGCCCTCCCAGGGAGGGCACCTCAAGAAATTTACAAAGAGAAAATACAGAGAATGTATGGGTAACCAGAAAAAGACCTCTAGAGGAACAAGAGGGAGTGGAACAAATAAAGGAGGCAAAGAGGATGAGGTAAATAACAATGGGGTTTTTAACCAAGTCATGGCCTCTCATTTGCACCAAGTACTAAAATGAACAAATTTAATACACACATACATGTGAAGAAATTTATAAGAAACCTCACACTCAAACGATACTTTATGAAGAATCCACTAGAAAGGACTAGTAATATCAAGCTAAAACAAGAGAAATTTATCCACACTGATTTAAAAAATAAATCCACCTTTAACCCTACCTTCTGTAAGGGGAGTAATCTAGAAACTTTCGAGTTAATGGTACTCAAGGATCTTAAGAAAAGTCAATCATCCCAGTATAAGAAAACCAATATGAGCAAACAAGATAGATTGGTATTGGACAAATTAAAGAAGAATGGTAAAGTGACCATAAAGCCCGCTGACAAGGGAGGTGAGATTGTGGTCATGGATACCAGTTATTATAAGACTGAGGCCTAAATACTCCTTAATGATACAAAAACATACAAAAAATTAGAATTAAATCCGACTAATAAATTTACAGCTAAGTTAAAGAAAATTATTATGGAAGGAAAAAATTGGGGGATTCTGAATGCAAAGGAGGTCGATTTCTACTTCCTACCCAAAATCCACAAAAATCTAAATAACCCCCCTGGAAGGCCGATTATTTCTGGAATAGGGGCCCTTTCATCCAATCTCTCTCAATACGTGGATTCCTTCCTACAGAAGTATGTCAGAAATCTAGACTCCTATCTAAGAGACTCTAACAGGTACTAAATATTTTGGATACAATAAATAGGGAAGAAAACTTATTCCTAGTAACTTGTGACATTACCTCACTGTATACAGTGATTGATCATAAGAAAGGCATATCAGCTGTCAAAAGGTTCCTAGATGCAGACTCAGGAATAAAGCCAGAGCAGACGGATTTCTTGTTAAAAAGCATAGCGTTTATACTACACAATAATTATTTTGTATTTGACAAACGTTTTTATCTCCAAATCGAGGGGACAGCTATGGGCACGAGGTTTGTACCAAGCTATGCTAACCTGTTTGTGGGTAGCTGGGAAGAAACTTTCTTCCATGAGAATGGCTATGGTGCAAACCTCGTGCTCTGTAGGAGATATATTGACGACATGTTAATTATCTGGAGGGGTTCTGAAATTGATTTAAATAATATGCTTAGAAATATGCTTTGAAATACAGAGTCTAAGCCAGCCATGGAAGATCCTGAACCCACTAAAAATATGTTCAAGACTGCTGCAAGGCATCTACATCAAACCGATATTGCCATTTTATCCTGCGTGCAAATTGCACTAAGAGCGGATACTTCATTGTTGTTCTTTTCTACAATATAGCGGCTGCTATTCCTCCGATACAAGAACGGTCCTGACCAATAGGATCCACTGTTTGGAGACAGCGCCCACGTTCTGTGACGTCATCGGTCACACACGCGCCTTTACGGAGGTGAAAGTTTGGAAGCCGTTAGAGTCAGAGACAGCACTCAGAAGTAAAGGTAATACATATCCAGCTATTACCAGCAATTAGGATCAAGTTTCTAGTGACTCACTTCTGGGGGCCCCTCTAATTTATCTGAATCCGGTTACAACCTATATCAGAGACTTTCTCTCCTTATGGTGGTAATCACCCATCTGTTTACTGTTTTAGCCCTCGAAATATTGGAGACGTCCGATTTCTACATAGATCTATGGTCATTATTTTATATTGTTTTAATTTGTTTTAATAAATTTGGCATAGCCACGTTTTTTATTATCTACTCTATGATATTATTGAGTTACATTTGTACACCTTAAGCTTAAGCGCTCCTCCATATACACTCTTTTTTGCTATCTTTCTCTCTCCCTATTGCAAGGGACTATAGGGTTGGGGGAGTTTGGTGTTTCTCCTGCGCACACTTCTTCTCATATGTTTGATTTGTTGTCGAAGTCCCTTTTGTAGTGTAGCAGCAGAGTTTCCAGGAATCATTACTGTTGGTAGTACTATAGATATCAGACATATTTATAACTCATACAGACTCTAGATGGAGGATATTTTTGAGTTCAGGGAGAGTATATATAAGACACTCTCTGAATATAAAGAGGAAGATACACCAGTATACTCAGACTTTGAAAGTTTAGATGACATTATGAACAAACTAGAGAAATTACTTATTAGAGAATTAAAGCAGAAAACTGAAATTCTCTTTTTGAATTAATACATACTTAAAGGCCTGATACCGAAAGGTTTAAAATTAAATAAAGACTGCGCATTACCACTAAAAGAAACATTCCAATTAGAATGGGAAGGCATTCTAAATAAAGCATTCACTGATTTAATAGGTATCCTGAAAAGATCTAGGAAAGACACTCTCCAAGACTTAGAAAAGGAGATATTAGAGATTAAAGAAAAACTAAAAGATGAAAAAACAAAAGAATACAAAGAGAAACAGAAAGTAATGATTGAAAGGATTAACAACCTTAATAAAGATATACTAAAAACTAAATGGAAAAAGCTAGATAGAGATATGATTAAACCACAAATAGAATCTAACAATTAAAAAAATGATAATATGGAGGTAAATACACCTCAAGACAAATGGACTACAGTTAGCTACAAAAAAAAGAAAGAGAAAAAGAATCATATACAGCCTAGACCATATGAGTATAGGGACAGAAAAACACACAATTCATGGAGACCGGGCCCTTATAACAGACGAAACACAGAAAATAGAGGATACTATAACTATAATAGACATGACTCATATAGACATGCATACTATTAACCTGAGAAATTTAGAGATGATAACTATAATTACGACAAAAGGAAACTAACATCATATAATACTAACAGACATCATTGGGGTAACACTGAGGGATGGCGAACACCAGTGAAAAATAATGTCACACAAACATACCATCAGGTTGAGACCCCTAAGATTAGAGATAATAGGATTCATTTTCTAGGGCACAGCCCTCCCAGGGAGGGCACCTCAAGAAATTTACAAAGAGAAAATACAGAGAATGTATGGGTAACCAGAAAAAGACCTCTAGAGGAACAAGAGGGAGTGGAACAAATAAAGGAGGCAAAGAGGATGAGGTAAATAACAATGGGGTTTTTAACCAAGTCATGGCCTCTCATTTGCACCAAGTACTAAAATGAACAAATTTAATACACACATACATGTGAAGAAATTTATAAGAAACCTCACACTCAAACGATACTTTATGAAGAATCCACTAGAAAGGACTAGTAATATCAAGCTAAAACAAGAGAAATTTATCCACACTGATTTAAAAAATAAATCCACCTTTAACCCTACCTTCTGTAAGGGGAGTAATCTAGAAACTTTCGAGTTAATGGTACTCAAGGATCTTAAGAAAAGTCAATCATCCCAGTATAAGAAAACCAATATGAGCAAACAAGATAGATTGGTATTGGACAAATTAAAGAAGAATGGTAAAGTGACCATAAAGCCCGCTGACAAGGGAGGTGAGATTGTGGTCATGGATACCAGTTATTATAAGACTGAGGCCTAAATACTCCTTAATGATACAAAAACATACAAAAAATTAGAATTAAATCCGACTAATAAATTTACAGCTAAGTTAAAGAAAATTATTATGGAAGGAAAAAATTGGGGGATTCTGAATGCAAAGGAGGTCGATTTCTACTTCCTACCCAAAATCCACAAAAATCTAAATAACCCCCCTGGAAGGCCGATTATTTCTGGAATAGGGGCCCTTTCATCCAATCTCTCTCAATACGTGGATTCCTTCCTACAGAAGTATGTCAGAAATCTAGACTCCTATCTAAGAGACTCTAACAGGTAATAAATATTTTGGATACAATAAATAGGGAAGAAAACTTATTCCTAGTAACTTGTGACATTACCTCACTGTATACAGTGATTGATCATAAGAAAGGCATATCAGCTGTCAAAAGGTTCCTAGATGCAGACTCAGGAATAAAGCCAGAGCAGACGGATTTCTTGTTAAAAAGCATAGCGTTTATACTACACAATAATTATTTTGTATTTGACAAACGTTTTTATCTCCAAATCGAGGGGACAGCTATGGGCACGAGGTTTGTACCAAGCTATGCTAACCTGTTTGTGGGTAGCTGGGAAGAATATTTCTTCCATGAGAATGGCTATGGTGCAAACCTCGTGCTCTGTAGGAGATATATTGACGACATGTTAATTATCTGGAGGGGTTCTGAAATTGATTTAAATAATATGCTTAGAAATATGCTTTGAAATACAGAGTCTAAGCCAGCCATGGAAGATCCTGAACCCACTAAAAATATGTTCAAGACTGCTGCAAGGCATCTACATCAAACCGATATTGCCATTTTATCCTGCGTGCAAATTGCACTAAGAGCGGATACTTCATTGTTGTTCTTTTCTACAATATAGCGGCTGCTATTCCTCCGATACAAGAACGGTCCTGACCAATAGGATCCACTGTTTGGAGACAGCGCCCACATTCTGTGACGTCATCGGTCACACACGCGCCTTTACGGAGGTGAAAGTTTGGAAGCCGTTAGAGTCAGAGACAGCACTCAGAAGTAAAGGTAATACATATCCAGCTATTACCAGCAATTAGGATCAAGTTTCTAGTGACTCACTTCTGGGGGCCCCTCTAATTTATCTGAATCCGGTTACAACCTATATCAGAGACTTTCTCTCCTTATGGTGGTAATCACCCATCTGTTTACTGTTTTAGCCCTCTAAATATCGGAGACGTCCGATTTCTACATAGATCTATGGTCATTATTTTATATTGTTTTAATTTGTTTTAATAAATTTGGCATAGCCACGTTTTTTTATTATCTACTCTATGATATTATTGAGTTACATTTGTACACCTTAAGCTTAAGCGCTCCTCCATATACACTCTTTTCTGCTATCTTGCTCTTTCCCTTTTGCAAGGGACTATAGGGTTGGGGGAGTTTGGTGTTTCTCAAGCGCACACTTCTTCTCATATGTTTGAACTATTTAATAACTATTGTACCTAGTTAAAATAAATACAAAGTTGCCTGTAAAATAAAAATAAACCCTAAGCTAGATACAATGTAACTATTAGTTATATTGTAGCTAGCTTAGGGTTTATTTTATAGGTAAGTATTTAGTTTTAAATAGGAATAATTTATTTAATGATAAGAATATTTATTTAGATGTATTTAAATTATATTTAAGTTAGGGGGTGTTAGGGTTAGGGTTAGACTTAGATTTAGGGGTTAATAACTTTATTATAGTGGCGGCGACGTTGGGAGCGGCATATTAGGGGTTAATAATTGTAGGTAGGTTGCAACGACATTGGGGTGGCAGAGTAGGGGTTAATAAATATAATGTAGGTGTCAGTGATGTTGGGGGTGACAGATTAGGGGTTCATAAGTATAATGTAGGTGGCGGCTGTGTCCAGAGCGGCAGATTAGGGGTTAATAATATTATGCAGGTGGCGACGATGTCGGGGACGGCAGATTAGGGGTTAATAAGTTTAAGATTAGGGTTGTTTAGACTCGGGGTTCATGTTAGGGTGTTAGGTGTAGACATAAAAAGTGTTTCCCCATAGGAATCATTGGGGCTGCGTTAAGAGCTGAATGCTGCTTTTTTGCAGGTGTTAGTTTTTTTTTCAGCCGGCTCTGCCCCATTGATTCCTATGGGGAAATCGTGCACAAGCACGTTTTTCCAGCTTACCGCTACTGTAAGCAGCGCTGGTATTGAGGTGAGATGTGGAGCTAAATTCTGCTCTACGCTCACTTTTTTGCGGCTAACGCCGTGTTTCTTAACACCTGTAATACCAGCGTTACTGTAGGTGAGCGGTAAGGAAAAACTGTGCGTTAACAACGCACCCCTTACCGACAAAAACTCGTAATCTAGCTGATTTTTTTTTTAAATTGTATGCTCTACCTGAATAATGAAAGAAAATAAATTGGTTATATTTAATAGACATTAAATTTATGATTAATTTAGTTAATAATCTGTTTCATTAGTTAACTACACTTGTTAACTATCTTAGGCCTAGATTTAGAGTTCGGCGGTAGCCGTCAAAACCAGCATTAGAGGCTCCTAACGCTGGTTTTGGCCGCCCGCTGGTATTTGGAGTCAGTGATTAAAGGGTCTAGCGCTCACTTTTCAGCCGCGACTTTTCCATACCGCAGATCCCCCTACGCCATTTGCGTAGCCTATCTTTTCAATGGGATCTTTCTAACGCTGGTATTTAGAGTCGTTTCTGCAGTGAGCGTTAGAGCTCTAACGACAAGATTCCAGCCGCCTGAAAATAGCAGGAGTTAAGAGCTTTCTGGCTAACGCCGGTTTATAAAGCTCTTAACTACTGTACCCTAAAGTACACTAACACCCATAAACTACCTATGTACCCCTAAACCGAGCTCCCCCCACACCGCCGCCACTCGATTAAAATTTTTAACCCCTAATCTGCCGACCGCCACCTACGTTATACTTATGTACCCCTAATCTGCTGCCCCTAACCCCGCCGACCCCTGTATTATATTTATTCACCCCTAACCTGCCCCCCACAACGTCGCCGCCAGCTACTTACAATAATTAACCCCTAATCTTCCGACCGCAAATCGCCGCCACCTACGTTATCCCTATGTACCCCTAATCTGCTGCCCCTAACACCGCCGACCCCTATATTATATTTATTAACCCCTAATCTGCCCCCCTCAACGTCGCCGACACCTGCCTACACTTATTAACCCCTAATCTGCCGAGCGGACCTGAGCGCTACTATAATAAAGTTATTAACCCCTAATCCGCCTCACTAACCCGATCATAAATAGTATTAACCCCTAATCTGCCCTCCCTAACATCGCCGACACCTACCTTCAATTATTAACCCCTAAACTTCCGATCGGAGCTCACCGCTATTCTAATAAATGGATTAACCCCTAAAGCTAAGTCTAACCCTAACACTAACACCCCCCTAAGTTAAATATAATTTTTATCTAACGAAATTAATTAACTCTTATTAAATAAATTATTCCTATTTAAAGCTAAATACTTACCTGTAAAATAAATCCTAATATAGCTACAATATAAATTATAATTATATTATAGCTATTTTAGGATTAATATTTATTTTACAGGCAACTTTGTAATTATTTTAACCAGGTACAATAGCTATTAAATAGTTAAGAACTATTTAATAGTTACCTAGTTAAAATAATAACAAATTTACCTGTAAAATAAATCCTAACCTAAGATATAATTAAACCTAACACTACCCTATCAATAAATTAATTAAATAAACTACCTACAATTACCTACAATTAACCTAACACTACACTATCAATAAATAAATTAAACACAATTGCTACAAATAAATACAATTAAATAAACTAGCTAAAGTACAAAAAATAAAAAAGAACTAAGTTACAGAAAATAAAAAAATATTTACAAACATAAGAAAAATATTACAACAATTTTAAAATAATTACACCTACTCTAAGCCCCCTAATAAAATAACAAAGCCCCCCAAAATAAAAAATTCCCTACCCTATTCTAAATTAAAAAAGTTACAAGCTCTTTTACCTTACCAGCCCTGAACAGGGCCCTTTGCGGGGCATGCCCCAAGAATTTCAGCTCTTTTGCCTGTAAAAGAATAAATACAATACCCCCTCCCCCCAACATTACAACCCACCACCCACATACCCCTAATCTAACCCAAACCCCCCTTAAATAAACCTAACACTAAGCCCCTGAAGATCTTCCTACCTTGTCTTCACCATCCAGGTATCACCGATCCGTCCTGGCTCCAAGATCTTCATCCAACCCAAGCGGGGGTTGGCGATCCATAATCCGGTCCAGAAGAGGCTCCAAAGTCTTCCTCCTATCCGGCAAGAAGAGGACATCCGGACCGGCAAACATCTTCTCCAAGCGGCATCTTCGATCTTCTTCCATCCGGTGCGGAGCGGGTCCATCTTGAAGCAGGCGACGCGGATCCATCCTCTTCTTCCGATGTCTCCCGACTAATGACGGTTCCTTTAAGGGACGTCATCCAAGATGGCGTCCCTCGAATTCCGATTGGCTGATAGGATTCTATCAGCCAATCGGAATTATGGTAGGAATTTTCTGATTGGCTGATGGAATCAGCCAATCAGAATCAAGTTCAATCCGATTGGCTGATCCAATCAGCCAATCAGATTGAGCTCGCATTCTATTGGCTGTTCCGATCAGCCAATAGAATGCGAGCTCAATCTGATTGGCTGATGGGATCGGCCAATCGGATTGAACTTGATTCTGATTGGCTGATTCCATCAGCCAATCAGAAAATTCCTACCTTAATTCCGATTGGCTGATAGAATCCTATCAGCCAATCGGAATTCGAGGGACGCCATCTTGGATGACGTCCCTTAAAGGAACCGTCATTAGTCGGGAGACATCGGAAGAAGAGGATGGATCCGCGTCGCCTGCTTCAAGATGGACCCGCTCCGCACCGGATGGAAGAAGATCGAAGATGCCGCTTGGAGAAGATGTTTGCCGGTCCGGATGTCCTCTTCTTGCCGGATAGGAGGAAGACTTTGGAGCCTCTTCTGGACCGGATTATGGATCGCCAACCCCCGCTTGGGTTGGATGAAGATCTTGGAGCCAGGACGGATCGGTGATACCTGGATGGTGAAGACAAGGTAGGAAGATCTTCAGGGGCTTAGTGTTAGGTTTATTTAAGGGGGGTTTGGGTTAGATTAGGGGTATGTGGGTGGTGGGTTGTAATGTTGGGGGGGGGGGGTATTGTATTTATTCTTTTACAGGCAAAAGAGCTGAAATTCTTGGGGCATGCCCCGCAAAGGGCCCTGTTCAGGGCTGGTAAGGTAAAAGAGCTTGTAACTTTTTTAATTTAGAATAGGGTAGGGAATTTTTTATTTTGGGGGGCTTTGTTATTTTATTAGGGGGCTTAGAGTAGGTGTAATTAGTTTAAAATTGTTGTAATATTTTTCTTATGTTTGTAAATATTTTTTTATTTTCTGTAACTTAGTTCTTTTTTATTTTTTGTACTTTAGCTAGTTTATTTAATTGTATTTATTTGTAGCAATTGTGTTTAATTTATTTATTGATAGTGTAGTGTTAGGTTAATTGTAGGTAATTGTAGGTAGTTTATTTAATTATTTTATTGATAGGGTAGTGTTAGGTTTAATTATAACTTAGGTTAGGATTTATTTTACAGGTAAATTTGTTATTATTTTAACTAGGTAACTATTAAATAGTTAATAACTATTTAATAGCTATTGTACCTGGTTAAAATAATTACAAAGTTGCCTGTAAAATAAATATTAATCCTAAAATAGCTATAATATAATTATAATTTATATTGTAGCTATATTAGGATTTATTTTACAGGTAAGTATTTAGCTTTAAATAGGAATAAGTTATTTAATAAGAGTTAATTAATTTCGTTAGATGTAAATTATATTTAAGTTAGGGGGGTGTTAGTGTTAGGGTTAGACTTAGCTTTAGGGGTTAATCCATTTATTAGAATAGCGGTGAGCTCCGATCGGAAGTTTAGGGGTTAATAATTGAAGGTAGGTGTCGGCGATGTTAGGGAGGGCAGATTAGGGGTTAATACTATTTATGATAGGGTTAGTGAGGCGGATTAGGGGTTAATAACTTTATTATAGTAGCGCTCAGGTCCGCTCGGCAGATTAGGGGTTAATAAGTGTAGGTAGGTGTCGGCGACGTTGTGGGGGGCAGATTAGGGGTTAATAAATATAACATAGGGGTCGGCGATGTTAGGGCAGCAGATTAGGGGTACATAGGGATAACGTAGGTGGCGGCGTTTTACGGAGCGGCAGATTAGGGGTTAAAAAAATATGCAGGGGTCAGCGATAGCGGGGGCGGCAGATTAGGGGTTAATAAGTGTAAGGCTAGGGGTGTTTAGACTCGGGGTACATGTTAGGGTGTTAGGTGCAGACGTAGGATGTGTTTCCCCATAGGAATCAATGGGGCTGCCTTAGGAGCTGAACGCTGCTTTTTTGCAGGTGTTAGGTTTTTTTTCAGCTCAAACAGCCCCATTGTTTCCTATGGGAGAATCGTTTACGAGCACGTTTTTGAGGCCGGCCGCGTCCGTAAGCAACTCTGGTATCGAGAGTTGCTTTTGCGGTAAAAATGCTCTACGCTCCTTTTTTGGAGCCTAACGCAGCATTTGTTTTAACTCTCGATACCAGAGTTAAATTTATGGTGCGGCCAGAAAAAAGCCCGCGGAGCGTTAACAGCCCTTTTACCGCCGAACTCCAAATCTAGGCCTTAGAAATTGAGCCTCAACTGACTGTTAGCTGTTATTTGTGAATTTCTAATGCTTGTTATAATATTCAGTAATAATAGAATGATGGAAACATCAAAGGCATCTACAATACCTCTAAAATTATGCTTTAAACAAAGGAAGTGGAAAACATATTATGTCCCTTTAAAAAAAAAACTCTCAGCACCAGTTAGTTATTTTAATAAATTTGAAGGGAAATAAAATCCAAAGTTTTTCTTTTTTGATTTAGGTAGAACATACATTTTTTTTAAAAGATTCCTATTTATAGCAATTTTAAAATTTGTTGTCATTGTATTCTTTGTTGAAGAGACTACCTAGGTAGGTACTGTGCATGTGTCTGGAGAAATATTTGTCAACAGTTTTGCAAAAATTATTTTTAGTACTAGATGACCACAGTGCTTGCATAACGTATAACTTTTATTTGCAAAACTGCTGCCATATAGTGCTCTTGAGCCTATCTACCTGATTTTACTCAAAGTATACCAAGAGATTAAGTTAATTTGATAATAGAAGTAATTAGAGTTACTCTTTTTTTTATTTTAAATTGGGGAAGATTTAATAAAGGTCGAGCGGACATGATCCGCTGTATCGAATCATATTCGCTTGACCTCCCTAAATGCCGATAGCATATGCTGTTGGCATTTAACATTTATATAGCCATATTATACTAGTTACTATTTGTCACACACATACACAATCCACACTGGGAGCATCACACACATCTCTATGCACATACACACTATGTATTTACATATATGCAGATTTGAATATCTGTTTCATTCATTGTCACTATATAATTATCTGGGGGTTTTATTTATTTTATTTATGTATTATGCTTTGTCATTTTTTGACACTAATATCCACTGGCATGATAGTAAGATATTATACATTCCTACATGGTTAGTTACTCGAGATTATTTAAGTCTCTATTAAGAGTGAACACTAGTATGACGTGGTTGTTGTCACTATAACATTACATTTTTATTATATTTGATATCTAGGATATACATTTCACATAAGTCTATCTGTTTAATACACTAGACACACTGCAATATACTCATTGAAATGGGCCATGATACCACACGGTTACATAATCTAATATTAGTATGCTGATAGTGATAAACAACCTACATCTAGTGATGACAACTTAAGCGCACTACGCGAGTAACATCCCCCGTTCAAATTAGGAGTTACCTATAGCCCTATGAGCCTCTCGACTATAATCACCTAGAGATTGGTATCAATATATGGTTTTTATTATAGAATACTAATTGGCAAAAGGTTTACTATTAACCTACATGGACTATCAGATAACAAAGAGTGGAAGGGGGGGGAGTGGGCTATTTAATCTATAACCATAGTGAGGTTATTTTATTGCCATGATGTAGCCAAGCGGCCATCATAATAACTTAGAGGTGCCTCTTACAAATTTCCAGCACTAGGATGACACTCAAAACACACATTTTAGAACTTGAATCCCTTTAAATAGAATACATGAACCACCTAATATTGCTACGTCACTCAGAGAATACACGCATGCGTACACGCAAGATTAAAAATGACAGATGACATCACACGCATGCGCAGTTAGAATTAGTGAATGCCGTAGGATACACTAACATGAAGTTTTACTCTCCATCGACATATGATACTACTATGTCAAGTTCAAGTAAGTAAATGCAATTTTAAGGTTATAGACATATACTATCTCCCCAATCTTTAGTCACTGTCAGAGGGAATTTGCACTATCGTATCACGCATCTATATATAAAGTTTTTTATATCGGTCAATGGTGCCCAATAGGATGATTATTTGTTTAGATGGAGAAATACATATGGGAATATATAATAATAAACAAATAAACACACTGGTATCGTTGATAAACATCATTTTATTATAACATAATGATCTATAGTGAGGTTTACATATTGTCTCCCAACACAGTAAATGCTGATAGGGTGTTCCCAAATGGGAGTTGCCTTATGCCACTCCCCTTACATGTGTGTCCATTTTTAGTTGATACATTGTTTGGTTATAAATAGCAAGTGTTTGAATTATATGTTGTAAGCCTGATGAAACAGCCTGTGTGCTGAGAAACGCGTCGCTTGTTTTTACTTGTTTTTACTAGTAAATATAATACTTTATTAAAACACACTTGCTCTTGTGCATTTTGTGGACCAATTTATTTTGGCCCAATTTATTGGACACCTGCTGACTGCTTCCTGTGGATACCCTGTCTAAAGTCTGTTGGGTGACTACATTGATCCCATCCTGCTTGAATAGCATCACTGTAGATGCTATATCAAATGTGAGTATATTACTTTAAACACTGTAATATATCCTGGGTCCAAACTGTACTAGGCCATATAGGCACCTCTGTGTCTCTCTATATATCCACTACAGATTACTCCACTTTATCCTAGAGGTCGGTCTGCTGGGTGACTGTGATTGATCCCAGGCTGCTTCTATTGCACTGATTGAAGTGCTCCCTGTGAGTTTGCATTAGCACGACTAGATCATATACATTGTGTTGAACAAACAATATTGGGCCATGTGGCGCATCTGTCTCTCTCTTGTTTTGTAAAGCATTTCTTGTGAAATGCTTGTGCAATGCCGTCCCCTACTCAATCGCAGCCTATTGGCTGCTAGCAGGGGTGTCAATCATCCCGATCATATCGGATAAGGATGATTTCAGTCCGACCGCTGCTTCTTAAGTTCTGTTTCAGGCGAGCCTGAAAAGATGGGCGTAGAATGCAGCATCTGCTGCATAATAAATCTACCCCAGTATTGTAATCATAATAAATTTACTAACATACATTATACTGTCCAAAAAATAATTTAAAACCCTATAAATGTAATTATTACACGCCCATATAACAATGTTCTCCCCTTTCAATTACAACAGATAAAACACCATTTTTGTAGAAGATATTTGATATGTGCATTTGGATGCTTCATAATGATCCGAAGGTGGAAGAAGGTGGCTGTGAAAATGAAACACACTAAGCTCTTTGCAAATCCAAATCTCTGTCTTTTGAATTTTCACAAGAATAAATCCATCTCTTAATAGACCCGAATGCCACGATTGGCCGCTTTCTTCCACAATCGGATCCTATCGATGCTGCTGCACATATCTAGAAGATATAATTCGTGCAGTACTTGTTTGTCAGTTGATTAGTCCAGAGTCTATTTTAATAGTTTCTACATGTTGTTGTCTGTTTTTTTGAATTTGTCTCATTGATTATAGAATTTTTCAAGCTTATTTTATTGCATTCAAATCAAGAGACCTTTGGAAGAGCTTAGGAAATAAAAATTAATTATATTTAATATTTTTCTTTTATAAATATTTTTTATTACTTCAGTCGACACAAATGTTATTCAGCTTTTCTGCCTTGCTTTGTGTTGTGTTGCTGTAGCACTATTAATACATACTTAACAGTGTATAGAGACTTACTGCACAGTAGAAATTTTGCATATATTTTTGTCGAATACACAGCAGGTACTATAATGTAGCTATAATAATAAATTATTCAATTTACTCAAGAGCTGTTTTCTGCCAGTGTATGTCATTTTACAGTACAACAGCACTGGATGCACGCTGTTTTGAGTCATTGTCCTGGAACAGAATGTGCCTTGGCATATATTTTGGAATGTAAGAATCTAGTTCAGTGGTCATAGAGTGGTTTTATTGCTTTACATTTCTTTATATTTCAATATTTTTTATACAAATAGCTAAAATAAAAAGTTATGTATTTCCACAGTAAAATATCTGAGAATACAACTAGAAGTCCTGGGTCACACACTGATATCCCTCCACCAACAGGTGGAGGTGCTTGGAAAGCTAATGGCTCTGGCATCCCTTTCTTCTGATTGACACTTCTGCAAACTCGTCCATATCAGCTGTGTTGTCATCAGTGTATAGAACATTGTTAAAAATCTCTCCTGCTCCTGATGCTGAAAAACATAGTATTCTTTGTTTGCCTCTATTTTATCTGTAGAAATTTGTAGGAGACGAAAACAGGAGCATATACCTTTTATTTAGCTGTAATTAGCCAACAAATCAAATTCAAAATCTTTTCATCTCCATTTTAGCATGGCTAATATCAACAGTGCATTTTACACTACACATGCTAACCCTTTCATACAAAATAGTTGTAATTCCTCCATACTATTTTCTTCAGCTATATCAATTGTTTCATGTGATTTTATGATCACGTGCTTTTCCAGGAGAAGAGTCATAATATAGCCAGACAATCTTTGTCTAGGGTCAGCATATAGAAAGGTAGAACTAAATGCCTGTGGCATGGAAATATAAGCATGTTATGTAAATGGATTTGTACTATAATGGCATTGGGTATTATTGCTACAGTTCGTGTTTTAAAACTCAATTCTTGGCATCCGTTATGCAATAACGAATGCTTCTGGTTACAGCATTACCAACAGATGCTTACCTTCTCAGCACGGACTGTGGTCTATCACCCCTACATATTGACAGCTGCTGCCACACTGCTCTGTATCTTCGCTCTTCAAAAATAAAATGCTTGTGTAAGATTTCAAAAGAGATGTGATGTCACACACAGCTTCCAACATGATGCAAGGCACCACCTTTAAAGTTGCGTTAAGCCTGTCTCAGTGTGCACCTACAATGGATATTAATTCTGTAAAGGTGATTGACAAGCCCTATCCAGTTTCCAATTTACTTATTTTTTTCTTAAGATTGTCTAACCTACTCCCATATTACTGACCCTTACCCTCTTATAAAGATTGCTCTGTCTTGCTTCAAGTTGTAGACCCTGCCTGATTGGTGAGATATTACCCTGTCTCTCATGCAAGAAACTGACCTGTTCTTTCTAAACTGCCTAAATCAGTTCTGTTAAGATTGCCAGGCCCATTTGTAATTTCCAATTTCTGAGTTCTTCCAGACTTCAAGATTCCCAACTCCATTTCTCTTTCCAACTTGCTGAATTGAACCATTTATGTCTGAGATTACAAAATCAATTTCTATGATCGTGTTGGTGACCTAGCCCAGTCCTTATTCTTGGATAGAGGGCCCTGCCAAGAGTTTCACTTTTGTAAATCAGGTCTCATGAAGGTGATCTACAAAGCAGCTAGGCTCATAGGTTTACATGCTAATGGGGTTCAAGTGGATAACTAAAGGAGGAGAAGAACTAAGATAAGAAAATGTTAGTGTATATTATATGCATCACTGAGCATTAGAGTCTTTAAGGAGTGCTTGAAAGTTTAAAAACTAGAGGATAGTCTTGTGGAGCGAGTCAGAGAGTTCTACAAAAGAGGGGCCAGTCTGGAGAAGTCTTGTGGACGGAAATGTGAGGAGGTAACAAGAGAGGAGGAGAGAAGGAGGTCATGTCTTATATATCTACGTCTTACCAACTTTCATCAACTTACGCAACCTTTTCAGGGTAGTCTTTTTGCTACTTATTTATTTTTAAAGATAGTAAAAATAGTTTTAATCTGTAGTTTATACTATGTTTAAATTGAAAAGCAAGCAATGAAATAGTGGGACTGCTTTACGAATCATTAATCATGTTCAGTTTTTACATGGGCCTAAATGAGCCAAGACTTGTAACCCCGCTTTGGAAAAAAACAATATGTAAACTAATAAAGGAACAAACAAGAAGTCTTTAAAATGCAAAGTAATGAGCTTCAAAACATTAGAATACAGGCTGATACTTCATAACATCTTTTTTTGCAATGGATAGGAATCTGTGGAAGAACTAGCTAGCTAAAATAAGTGGATGAGTGCCTGAAGAAAAAAGTATATATGTCTGGATAAACTAAGAATAAAGACAAAACCAGTGATGTTAATCTCTATAAAATGTTTACATTTTCAGCATATTCACAGAGGCCTTGAGAACAATTTTATACTTTAGTATATTAGAAAAAAGGATATTTTAAAGGGCATTTAAAACACCATTAGTGTAATTTTCCATCATAGATCTGGATTCCAACCCATCAACGTTTCATTGTTAAAACATTATAAGGCTGCACAGGTAATTATTATCTTCTAAACTATACCAATTCCACTGCAATTTGTTTTATATAGTTGCCTTTCATTGTATAATTAACATGTTTAAATATCTAAACATACCATAAATCATTAAGGAATATTCCACATCAAATTTAAACTTGTGTGCGAAATTTAAAAGTTTGAATTAAACTGCATTTTTAACTATGTGCTCAGGGGTTAATTAACCTGTAAACTGAGGATGTGAAATAATTTACACAAAGAGGTATAAAACAACAAGGAGTAGAATTTGAAAAGGTAAAAATTCTGAGAAAAGTTGCTGGAAATTTGTTTTCTCAATGATTGAAATAACAGTCTAAGTCAAATTGTTGTGATGTCCTGAAGTCCACAAATGCATTTGAAGTCATTGCGAAAAATATGTTTTTGTGGTGTATCCAAACGCATTGTAATGAATTTCAACAAAGTTTGCCACAAAAAGTAATTAAATAGGCATATATATTGATATTCTTCTTGGAATGGGAGCTATTGTTGTGCTTGCTAAAATGCTTTAACTATAAATGTTGAATTGTCATGTAATGCAAGCAGCGCTTAGAAGCAAATGTTCCAGTATTGCAACCTACGGTCATATTAGCCCTCACAACAAACATTATCAGTTTCACAATGGCAACATTTAAGCACGTTAGCTGTAAAAATGCTGCTATGCTTAGCTTAGCGCTGCAGAATCTGTTGGCACTCTACAAATAAATGATAATAATAATAATAATTATATAGGTGCTAAAAATACAATCATCTAGATTACAAGTTTTGCACTAAACAGGGTGCGAAACGAACACAACAAAAGTTGCGTTATTTCACTCTGCGCTGCCATTACGAGTTTCTGAAAGCCTCCTTGTGTGTGTGATATGGTGGTGTTAAGCTCCATACCGCACAAAAGCCAACGGCTGAGAATATGTGCTTGTGCACGCTTTCCCCCATAGACATCAATGGGGAGAGAGTGTAAGAAAAAAAAACTAACACCTGAAGTGCAGAATTGCGATCGTTGTAATACAACCCCATTGATGTCTATGGGGAAAAAAAAGTTACATTTAAACCTAACACCCTAACATAAACCCAAAGTTTTAACACCCCTAATCCGGCGTCCCCGACATCGCTGACACTAATAAAAGCTATTAACCCCAATCTGCTGCTCCCGACATTGCTGCCACTAATACAAGTTATTAACCCCTATTCCGCCGTTCCCCAACATCGCTGCCACTATAATAAAATTATTAACCCCTATTCTGCCGCTCCCTGACATCACTGCCACTATAATAAAGTTATAAACCCCTATTCCCCCGCACCCTGACATCGCCGCAACTATTATAAAGCTATTAACCCCTATTCTGCCACTCCCCGACATTGCTGCCACTAAATAAAGTTATTAACCCCTAAACCTTTGGCCTCCCACATCTCTGCCACTAAATAAACCTATTAACCCCTAAACCACTGGCCCCCCACATCGCAAAACACCCTAACATAAACCCAAAGTTTTAACACCCCTAATCCGGCGCCCCCGACATCGCTGACACTAATAAAAGCTATTAACCCCAATCTGCTGCTCCCGACATTGCTGCCACTAATAAAAGTTATTAACCCCTATTCCGCCATTCCCCGACATCGCTGCCACTAAAATAAAGTTATTAACCCTTATTTTGCCACTCCCGACATCACTGCCACTATAATAAAGTTATAAACCCCCATTCCCCCGCACCCTGACATCGCTGCAACTATTATAAAGCTATTAACCCCTATTCCGCCACTCCCCAACATTGCTGCCACTAAATAAAGTTATTAACCCCTAAACCTTCAGCCTCCCACATCTCTGCCGCTAAATAAACCTATTAACCTCTAAACCACCGGCCCCCCACATCGCAAAACAATAAATTAAACTATTAACCCCTAAACCTAACACCCCCCCCTAACTTTAAATTAAAATGACAATATAACTCTGTTTAAATAAATAAAAACTTACCTGTGAAAAATAAACTATTAACCCCTAAACCTAACATTAAACTATAAATTAACCTAACCTTACTATTCTAATAAAGTAAAAAAACTACACTACCAATTAAAATATCTAAATTACAAATTTAAAAAAAACCAAACTCTACAAAAAAATTAAAAAATGTAAATTACAACTAAAAAAAACAACAAATCCTATGAAAAATGTAATAAATCTAAGTTTACCAAAAATAATAAACACTAAAATCTCGAAAAATAAAAAACACTAAGATTACAAAAAAAAATAATGAAATTATCAAAAACAAAAACAATTACACCTAATCTAATAGCCCTATAAAAATAAAAAGCCCACCCAAAATAAAAAAAAAACTAGCATACAATAAACTACCAATAGTCCTTAAAGGGGCCTTTTGTAGGGCATTGCCCTAAAGAAATCAGCTCTTTTACCTGTAAAAAAATACAAAATTCCCTCAACAGTAAAACCCACCACCCAACCAACCCCCCAAAATAAAAAAATTAACTAAAAAAATAACTAAATTACCCATAATTTCATTTACTTTTTTGTAATCTTAGTGGTTTTTATTTTTCGTGATTTTAGTGTTTATTATTTTTGGTAAACATACGGCTAGATTTAGAGTTTTGTCGGTAAAGACCTGCGTAGCTAACGCAGCTTTTTTTCCTACCGCTGCTTCCAAACAACGCTGGTATTTAGAGTTGTCTGAAGGGCTGCGTTAGGCTCCAAAAAGGGAGCGTTGAGCTGAATTAACCGCCACTTCAACCCTCAATACCAGCGTTGCTTAAGGTAGCGGTAAGCTGGCAGAACGTGCTCATGCACGATTCCTCCATAGGAAACAATGGGGCAGTTTGGGCTGAAAAAAATCTAACACCTGCAAAAAAGCAGCATTAACCCCTTACCGACATGCGTCGTACAGGGTACGTCGCACACAACCTGGTCTTTAAAGACCAGCGACGTACCCTGTACGACGTTGGGGTTGAAAGCGGCTGGAAGCGATCCTGACCGCTTCCAGCCGATTTCCGGTTATTAACCTTTCTGGAATGAGTTTGCTGCCTGGAGATTACAAACACCTCTGAGAGTGTGGACTTTCTTACTTTACATTGATAGAGAGATAGTATTTTCATCACAGTATACTTTATCACATCAAGATACTCTTAACTTTATAAGTTATATATATATTTGTAGGTTGTTATTTTGTATGTTATTTTGTTTGTTATATTATTATTGTCAACATCAACACTAGTTGTGACTAGTTAAACTTATATATGACATTATTGCAGCACATTGCACATAAATACTGGCGGACTATTGCTAGTATTTGAGGGCGCCTCTAATTTTACTTTAATAGCTTTCCGGTTATTGCAGTGATGCCTCGATATCGAGGCATCACTGCAATAACATTTTACCCCATCCGATGCAGAGAGAGCCCCTCTGTGGCCCTCTCTGCACCGGACATCGATGGCCGCAATAGTTGGTGGGTGGGAGCCGACATGGGAGGCGGGTGGGCGGCCATCGGTGGATTATTGTGCAGAGATGGGCTGGATCGTGGGCGGGATCATGCGGGCAGGCAAGTGCACGGGGAGGGAGCGGGTGGGAACCATTACACTATGGAACAGATTTAGTTTAAATTTAGAGGGAGAGAGGGGGGGATATAAAATTTATTATAGATAATTAAAGAGATCTGGGAGGGGGTGGGGGTTTAGTCTTGGGGGGGGAAGCTACACTACAGTAAAGTGGGGGGAAAAAATACAAAATATATTTTGTTTTGTAAACTGGGTACTGGCAGACAGCTGCCAGTACCCAAGATGGCTCCCAATAATGTAGAGGGGGAGGATTAGAGAGCTGTTTGGGGGGATCAGGGAGGTTTGGGGCTAAGGGGGATCCTACACATCAGCATATGTAAATATGCTTAAAAAAATTAATAATAATAAAAAAGATACCTTTTATTTTAGTACTGGCACACTTTCTGCCAGTACTTAAGATGGCGGGGACAATTGTGGGGTGGGGGAGGGAAGAGAGCTGTTTGGGAGGGATCAGGGGGTCTGATGTGTTAGGTGGGAGGCTGATCTCTACACTAAAGCTAACATTACCCCTGCAAATTCCCTACAAGATCCCTAATTAACCCCTTCACTGCTAGACATAATACACGTGTGATGTGCAGCGGCATTTAGCAGCCTTCTAATTACCAAAAAGCATCGCCAAAACCATATATGTCTGGTATTTCTGAACAAAGGGGATCCCAGAGAAGCATTTACAACAATTTATGCCATAATTGCATAAGTTGTTTGTAAATAATTTCTGTGAGAAACCTAAAATTGCGAAAAAAATTAAGTTTTTTTTAAATTTGATCGCATTTGGCGGTGAAATGGTGGCATTAAATATACCAAAATGGGCCTAGATCAATACTTTAGGTTGTCTACTACACTTCACTAAAGCTAAAATTAACTCTACAAGCTCCCTACATGCTCCCTAATTAACCCCTTCACTGCTGGGCATAAAACACGTGTGGTGCGCAGTGGCATTTAGCAGCATTCTAATTACCAAAAAACAACACCAAAGCCATATAAGTCTGCTATTTCTGAACAAAGGGGATCCCAGAGAAGCATTTACAACCATTTATGCCATAATTGCACAAGTTGTTTGTAAATAATTTCTGTGAGAAACCTAAAGTTTGTGAAAAAATTTGTGAAAAATTTAACAATTTTTTTTATTTGATCACATTTGGCGGTGAAACGGTGGCATGAAATATACCAAAATGGGCCTAGATCAATACTTTGGAATGTCTTCTAAAAAAAAATATATACATGTCAAGGGATATTCAGGTATTCCTGACAGATATCAGGGTTCCAATGTAACTAGCGCTTATTTTGAAAAAAAAAGTGGTTTTGAAATAGCAAAGTGCTACTTGTATTTATTGCCCTATAACTTGCAAAAAAAAGCAAAGAACATGTTAACATTGGGTATTTCTAAACTCAAGACAAAATTTAGAAACTATTTAGCATCGTTGTTTTTTGGTGGTTGTAGATATGTAACAGGTTTTGGGGGTCAAAGTTAGAAAAAGTGTGTTTTTTTCCATTTTTTCCTCATATTTTATAATTTTTTTAATGATAAATTATAATATATGATGAAAATAATGGTATCTTTAGAAAGTCCATTTAGTGGCGAGAAAAACGGTATATAATATGTGTGGGTACAGTAAATGAGTAAGAGGATAATTACAGCTAAATACAAACATCGCAGAAATGTAAAAATAGCCCTGGTCTTTAAGGGAAAGAAATTGAAAAATGGCCTTGGTCCTTAAGGGGTTAAGCTCCCAACGCAGCCCCATTGTTTCCTATGGGGAAACACTTTCTAAGTCTGCACCTAACACCCTAACATGAACCCCGAGTCTAAACACCCCTAATCTTACACTTATTAACCCCTAATCTGCCGACCCCGCTATCGCTGATACCTACATTACACAATTAACCTGCCGATCGGAACAGCCAATAGAATGCGAGCTCAATCTGATTGGCTAATTGGATCAGCCAATCGGATTGAACTTGAATCTGATTGGCTGATTGAATCAGCCAATCAGATTTTTCCTACCTTAATTCCGATTGGCTGATAGAATCCTATCAGCCAATTGGAATTCAAGGGACGCCATCTTGGATGACGTCATTTAAAGGAACCTTCATTCGGCGAGTAGGCGTCGGTTGAAGAGGATGGATCCGCATCGGCTGGGAAGAAGATGGCTCTGTTCCGCTCCGGATGGATGAAGATAGAAGATGCCGCTTGGATGAAGATGTCTGCTGGTCCGGATGTTCTCTTCTGCCCGGATAGGATGAAGATTTCTGCAGGTCTGGATGTCCTCTTCTGCCCCATCGGATGAAGACTTTGGCCCGGCTGGGTGAAGACGACTCAAGGTAGGGAGATCTTCAGGGGGGTAGATTTAGGTTTATTTAAGGGGGGTTTGGGTGGGTTAGAGTAGGGGTATGTGGGTGGTGGGTTTTAATGTTGGGGGGGTTGTATTTTTTTACAGGCAAAAGAGCTGATTACTTTGGGGCATGCCAACTTTTGTATTTTAGAATAGGGTAGGGAATTTTTTATTTTGGGGGGCTTTTTTATTTTATTAGGGGGCTTAGATTAGGTGTAATTAGTTTAAACTGCTTGTAATTTTTTTGTATTTTTTGTAATTTAGTGGGGTTTTTTTTGTATTATAGAATAGTTTATTTAATTGTATTTAATTGTAGGTAATTTATTTAATTAATTGAATGATAGTGTAGTGTTAGGTTCAATTGTAACTTAGGTTAGGATTTATTTTACATGTAATTTTGTATTTATTTTAACTAGGTAGCTATTAAATAGTTATTAACCATTTAATAGCTTTTGTACCTAGTTAAAATAAATACAAAGTTGCCTGTAAAATAAATATAAATCCTAAAATAGCTACAATGTAATTATTAAGGGTTTTATAGGTAAGTATTTAGTTTTAAATAGGAATAATTTTGTTAATTTTAGGAATATTATTTTGTTTAATATAAATTATATTTATTTTAGGGGGGTGTTAGAGTTAGGGTTAGAGTTATGTTTAGGGGTTAATAACTTTATTATAGTAGCGGCAACGGTGCGGGTGGGAGATTAGGGGTTAATACAATTTATTATAGTGTTTGCAAGGTGGGATTGCGGCAGTTTAGGGGTTAATGCATTTATTATAGTGGCGGCGAGGTCCGGTCGGCAGGTTAGGGGTTAATAAGTGTAGTTAGGTAGCGGCGACGTGGGGGGGCAGATTAGGGGTTAATAAATATAATATAGGGGTCAGCAATGTTAGGGGCAGCAGATTAGGGGTTCATAAGTATAACGTAGGTGGCAGCGATGTCCGGTCGGCAGATTAGGGGTTAAAAAAAAATATTAGAGTGGCGGCAATGTGGGGGGGCCTCGGTTTAGGGGTACATAGGTAGTTTATGGGTGTTAGTGTACTTTAGAGCACAGTAGTTAGGAGCTTTATATTCACGCGTTAGCCTATAAAGCTCTTAACTACTGACTTTTTTTGTGGCTGGAGTCTTGTCGGTAGAGGCTTTACCGCTCACTTCTCCCAAGACTCCAAATACCAGCGTTAGGCATATCCCATAGAAAAGATAGGATACACAATTGGCGTAAGGGGATCTGCGGTAGCCTGGAATCACGGTAGGGAAGTGAGCGTTAGACCCTTTCCTGGCTGACTCTAAATACCAGCGGGCGGCCAAAAGCAGCGTTAGGACCCCTTAACGCTGCTTTTGATGGCTAATGCAGAACTCTTTACATTACATTTTTCATAGGATTTGGGGGTTTTTAGTTGCAATTTAGATTTTTTTTATTTTTTTTGTAGTGTTAGGTTTTTTAAATTTGTAATTTAGATATTTTGGTAGTTTTATTAAAATAGTAATGTTAGGTTAATTTATAGTTTAAGCTTAGGTTTATTTTTATTTCACAGGTAAGTTTTTATTTATTTAGAGTTATATTGTAATTTTAATTTAAAGGGGTGGGGGTGTTAGGTTTAGGGGTTAATAGGTCAACTTAGTGGCATAGATGTGGGAGGCCGAAGGTTTAGGGGTTAATAACTTTATTTAGTGGTGGTGATGTCAGGAAGCGGCAGAATAGGGATTAATAACTTTATTATAGTGGCAGCAATGTCGGTGTGCGGCGATTTAGGTGTTAATATATTTAAATAGTGTTGGCGATGTGGATGGGCAGCAGATTAGGGGTTAATAGGTTTATTTAATAGCCACAATGTGGGTGGTCGGCATATTAGGGGTTAATAGGTTTAATATAGTGTTTGCAATGTGGGAGGGTGGCGGTTTAAGGGTTAATAGGTAGTTTATTGGTGTTAGTGTACTTTGTAACAGTTTAGTTATGAGCTTTGTGAAACATTTTTGTTACACAAAATCCATAACTACTGCTCTCAGATGGCGGTATGGATTGTGTCGGTATAGAGCAAAACACAAGCTCTTAGCATCACCGCACAACCTGTAATACCGGCGCTTTGAAAATCCCACACAAAAACGTCATTTTTTTTAGTGCAGGATTGAAGTTGTGTTACAGGCTAAAATGCTTGCGGTATAGCTATACCAACACGACTCCCAATAGCGCGTTACTGCTTTTACGCTGAAATTGCCATTTTTTCAGCGTTAAAACCCGCAACGAAAACTCATAATCTAGGTGAGAGTTCTGTATTTCAAATACCACTTTTAAGTCTGTGAAAATGGTTTTATGGGCAGCTGGACTATAGCTTGGAAAAGGTCTCAATTACTAAGTGAATATGCTACTTACAAAAAGTAAAGCGTTCAGGCTCTATATTTAGTTAATCCAGACCATTTTTTTTTCTCTCAGCCTCTGAGAAATGTTTTATTAACTATTAGCCTGTACTCTATACTACACATACAGTCAAAAGTCCCCCAACAGCAATTTAAGCTTAAAGGGCCATTAAACCCAAAGTCTTTCTTTCATGATTCAGATAGAACATACAAATTTAAACAACATTACAATTTACTTCTATTATTTATTTTGCTTCATTTTTTAGATATCCTTATTTGAAGAAAAAGCAATGCACATGGGTGAGCCAATCACATGAGGCTTCTATGTGCAGCAACCAATCAGCAGCTACTGAGCATATCTAGATATGCTTTTCAGCAAAGAATATCAAGAGAATAAAACACATTAGATAATAGAAGTAAATTAGAAATATGTTTAAAATTGCATTCTCGTTCTAAATCACGAAAGAAAAAATTTAGGTTTCATGTCCCTTTAATTATGAACATTATATAAGAAGAGATCAAATTTAAATGTAAATAAACTAAACATCTTTAGCAGTTGGTAATTATAAATGTATGGGAATAAAAGCCATATGGTAAAGTTGTGGTAAAGTTGGTGGGAGTGGGGTGTTAGAAAAAAAATGGCACTGAAAAGTGCCTTTACATTGCGGTCAATAAGAACTGTGTGTTCCCAGTAAATATATATGTATATGCTTATAAACATATATATTTATGTGTTAATATGTGTATATACACATATTTAGACATAAATATGCATGTATATAAATATATATATATATATATATATATATACACAGTTAGCAGCCATCGCTGAGTGACTTACCCCCTTTGATGTGCTTTGGTTCTGTGCCGTGTATGATGGCATCAGATCTAGTCTCTCACTGGAGCCTATGGAAGCGGGCTCTCATGAGTGCAATGCTTCCTAGCAATGTGAACACAAGCTCACGTTCGCATTGCTGTCAACTTGTAATACCAGCGCATACTAGCGGGCACTGGCATTATTCAAAAAGCGTTATTTAGCACTCCACTTGTAATCTGGCCCTGTATTTGTTTTTTTATTGTCATCTGATACCTTTTGCACCATGAATAATTCCTTGTAAATGTTTTATATATATACTTGGTGAATAAATGAATCTATTCATTTCTAAAGGAGCATTAATTTAATGCAGACAAAATGTATTATATGAAACAAAAAAAAGGCTATTTTGATAGAATCTGACATGAGCCAGTTTTGTTACCATTATGAGCATGATGTCCTCTGATAATAAAATGGATATTTAAAATAAAAAAACTTTGAAGCTACTGCTGTCAAAGTAATAAAATTTCTGTTACCTTGAAGCGTCTTAATAGGCGCTGCATTATGAAATTTCCTCCCGGAGGATTTACACTATTAAAGGGGAAAAAAAATCTATATCTTCACACTTCATTTACTACCTTGCTACTGAGCTTGGTCAAATATTCCCTTTTGTATTAATTTGACAACAAATATGTCACATAGCAAGTTGATATCTATATAGTTCTAATAAAGTAATCATCCTTTGCTCTGAAAAGTTATTTCCTGGAAAGCTAAAGCTGTAAGGTCAATGAAACGTAATTTTTGAGAGTTTCTATAATCAATATAAATCCAATTGAAAAAAAAATTCTTTAAACTGTATATCTATATAACTCCAATTTCAGTTTTCTATTTTACAGCAAGGCTGCCTAAGAGAGACGCAGAGCATAGCCATATAGCTCAAATTATATATATTTATTATTATTATTATATAATTATTTATATATATTATTATATAATTATTGTCATTAAAATCCAGAAATCATAGTCAATGTGTTTCGTTTCTGCAAAATGGGTTAAATTATTTTATGGCATAAATGTATCAAACTGTAGCCTAAAATTTTTTGTATATCTTTCTTAAAAAAATGAATCAATCATTTGCCAGCTTTCTTGAAATAAAAACATACTGACCATGTTAATTAGCATAAATTTGCATGAATAACTAAGAAGCATAATTCAGAAACTGAAGGGCTCATATGACTGGTTTTAAACTATCATTTATTTCCAATTAGACTCACCCACTTAGAAGCTGTTTCACCATAAAAAATATTAACGTATTATTTTTTTTTAAATTTATTGTCTACATTGAGTCAGATCTTATAAATATTGGCCATACTATCAATATACTAGCTAGGTGTCAACTCTAGTTTAGGGTTATATGTGATCATTATTCAAATCAACAACTTTAGAGCAGTTTCTCCAACATTGGTGTGTCCGGTCCACGGCGTCATCCATTACTTGTGGGAAATGTTCTCCCCCACAGGGAAAGGCAAGGAGAGCACACAGCAAGAGCTGTCCATATAGTTCCCCCTCTGGCTCCGCCCCCCAGTCATTCTCCTTGCCGCTCTGAACAAGTAGCATCTACCACGAGGATGGCGAGGAGTTTGTGGTGCTAGTTGTAGTTTTTTATTCTTCTATCAAGAGTTTGTTATTTTAAAATAGTGCTGGCTTGTACTATTTACTCTATAACAGAAAAGTGATGAAGATTTCTGTTTAAGAGGGCTATGATTTTAGCACAAGTAACTAAAATCCATTACTGTTACCACGCAGGACTGTTGAAACAAGAGAACTTCAGTTGGGGGTAACAGTTTGCAGACTCATCTGCTTCAGGTATGACTAGTCTCCTTCTAACAACACAGGCTAATGCTAGATGACAGTCATTTTTCCCCTCAGGGGAAACGGTAAGCCATTTTTCTTTCACCTCAGCAAAAAAGATAACAGGCTTCCCCTTTTTGTTTTTTATGCTGGTAGACACTGTTAGGGGCTAAATCGATTGGTTTTTATTACAATATTATACCATTTTTTAATATTTTATAAGCTCACATACACTTGGGAACGTTTTTTATTAATCTGGCTTGTTTCTAGTCAGGAAGGCCCCTTCACTCTAGTGTGCTGAGGGAGGAAGCCTCATTTTGGCACTTCAGCTGTGCAGTTGAATTTCAAGGCAGTGCATGCAGATTCATGTGAGAGGGTCCTGTGGTTCAGAAAGTGACTCCAAAAGGTTTTTTTCTGTGAATGGTGACCCCTAAGGAAGGTAAAAAGCTGCAGCAAGGCTGTAGCTGGGATTGTGGTGTGTAAAAACGGTTAAATCCAACAATTAGCTCCAGTTTGCTTGTTTTAAGAGCTAGAGTCTCCATATTTGCTGTGCAATACTTTCTAAGCATTAAGACACTGGGGTCCAAATTTCAGAAAAATCGGATATTGCCTTCATAGTTTTTTGAACATTCAGAAATAAATGTGTCATTTTATTATTTAAAGAGACAGTAACGTTTTTGTTTAAAATCGTTTTTATTGCATTGTTTGCCTGCCTAAATCTGTTTAACATGTCTGTTCCATCAGATAACCTATGTTCTGTGTGTATAGAGACAAATGTGGTTCCCCCTTTGAGTGTTTGTGATAATTGTGCCATAGCATTCAAACAAAATCAGGACAGCTCTGTTATTTTTCATAATGTTGCCCAAGATGATTTATCTAATGAAGGTAGTGGGGATAGCTCTACATCCTCTCCTTCTGTGTCTACCCCAGCTTTGCCCACACAGGCGACACCTAGCAACAATTATCAGCAGTAGTGGATAATTCTATAGCAAATCTTTTATCCAAACTGCCAGTTTTTCAGAGAAAGCGTGATTGTTCACTTTTAAATACAGATAAAAAGGATGAACAATCAGACGCTGACGATGCCTTATCTATTTTACCCTCACATCAATCGGAATTGGCTGTGAGGGAAGGGCTGTCTGAGGGTGAAATTTCAGACTCAGGAAAAATTTCTCAACAGGCAGAACCTGATCTAGTGGCATTTAAGTTTAAGCTAGAACATCTCCACGCTTTGCTTAAGGAGGTATTAGCTACTCTGGATGACTGTGATTCCATGGTAGTACCAGAGAAGTTGTGCAAATTGGACAAATTTTTAGAGGTCCCAGTGCACGACGACGCTTTTCCAATACCTAAGAGGGTAGCGAACATAGTGGAAATAGGAGTGGGAGAAGCCAGGTGTACCCTTTGCCCCACCACTATATTTAAGAAAATGTTTCCCATAGTAGACCCTAGAAGGGACGCATGGCAAACGGTCCCGAAGGTTGAGGGAGCTGTTTCAACACTAGCAAAGCGCACAACTATTCCTATAGAGGACAGCTGCGCTTTCAAAGATCCTATGAATAAAAATTTGGAAGGATTGCTTAAAAATATTTTTGTTCAGCAAGGGTTCATCCTTCAACCAGCTACGTGTGTTATTACTGTCACATCAGCGGCGTCCTTTTGGTTCGAAGAACTAGAAAGGTCGCTCCAGAAAGAGACTTCCTATGAAGAAGTCATGGACAGAATTCACGCATTAAAATTAGCTAATTCCTTTATATTGGATGCCGCCTTTCAAATAACGAAATTGGCGTAGAAAAACTCAGGTTTTGCTATAGTAGCGCGGAGGGCGCTTTGGCTAAAATCCTGGTTGGCAGACGTGTCGTCCAAGACTAAGTTACTGAATATTCCTTTCAAGGGTAAGACCCTTTTTGGGCCGGAATTGAAGGAAATTATTTCAGACATCACTGGGGGTAAGGGCCATGCCCTCCCACAGGATAGGCCTTTTAAGGCTAAGAACAAGTCTAATTTTCGTTCCTTTCGCAATTTCAGGAACGGCCCGGCTAATAACTCCACTGCCGCTAGACAAGAAGGTAACGCGGCCCAGCCCAAACCCGCTTGGAAGCCCATGCAAGGCTGGAACAAGGGTAAACAAACCAAGAAACCTGCTGCTGCTACCAAGACAGCATGAAGGGGTAGCCCCCGATCCGGGAACGGATCTGGTAGGGGGCAGACTATCTCTCTTCGCTCAGGCTTGGGCAAGAGATGTTCTGGATCCCTGGGCACTAGAGATAGTTTCCAAGGGATACCTGTTAGAATTCAAGGGACTTCCTCCAAAGGGAAGGTTCCACCTGTCTCGCTTATCTTCAGACCAGATAAAGAAACAGGCATTCTTACATTGTGTAAGAGACCTATCAAAGATGGGAGTGATAAACCCAGTCCCCTCCGGGGAACAAGGTCTAGGGTTTTACTCAAACCTGTTTGTGGTTCCCAAAAATGAGGGAACTTTCAGGCCAATTCTGGATTTAAAGATATTAAACAAGTTCCTCAAAGTTCCATCCTTCAAGATGGAAACCATTCGGACAATCTTACCAACAATCCAGCAGGGTCAATTTTTGACTACCGTGGATCTGAAGGATGCGTATCTGCATATCCCAATCCACAAATCTCATCATCAGTTCCTGAGGTTCACCTTTCTGGACAAACATTACCAGTTTGTGGCTCTTCCATTCGGTTTAGCCACCGCTCCCAGAATCTTCACAAAGGTGCTAGGGTCCCTTCTAGCGGTCCTAAGACCGAGGGGCATCGCTGTAGCACCTTATCTAGACGACATCCTAATCCAAGCGTCGTCTCTTTCCAAAGCGAGGGCTCATACAGACATTGTGTTGGCTTTTCTCAGATCTCACGGGTGGAAAGTGAACATAGAAAAAAGTTCACTGTCACCATCCACAAGGGTTCCTTTTCTGGGAACAATAATAGATTCTGTGGAAATGAAGATCTTTCTCACAGACGTCAGAAAGACAAAGCTTCTAAAAGCTTGTCGAGTTCTTCACTCTATTCCTCAACCCTCCATAGCTCAATGCATGGAAGTAATAGGACTAATGGTCGCAGCAATGGATGTGGTTCCTTTTGCTCAAATTCATCTAAGACCATTACAGCTGTGCATGCTCAATCAGTGGAATGGGGACTATACAGACTTGTCTCCCCAAATTCAAGTAGACCAGGTAACCAGGGACTCACTTCTCTGGTGGTTGACCCAGGATCACCTGTCTCAGGGAATGAGTTTCCGCAGGCTGGAGTGGGTCATCGTCACGACCGACGCCAGCCTCTTGGGGTGGGGTGCGATCTGGGACTCTCTGAAAGCTCAGAGCCTATGGTCGCGGGAAGAGTCGCTTCTCCCGATAAACATTTTGGAACTAAGAGCTATATTCAATGCGCTCCTGGCTTGGCCTCAGCTAGCGGAAGCCAGGTTCATAAGATTTCAGTCGGACAACATAACGACTGTTGCGTACATCAATCATCAGGGGGGAACAAAGAGTTCCCTAGCGATGAAGGAAGTAACCAAGATAATCCAATGGGCAGAGAATCACTCCTGCCATCTATCTGCTATTCACATCCCAGGAGTAGACAACTGGGAGGCGGACTATTTGAGTCGTCAGACTTTCCATCCGGGGGAGTGGGAACTCCATCCAGAGGTCTTTGCTCAGTTAACCCAATTATGGGGCATTCCAGACATGGATCTAATGGCGTCCCGTCAGAACTTCAAGATTCCTTGCTACGGGTCCAGATCCAGGGATCCCAAGGCGACTCTAGTGGATGCATTAGTGGCGCCTTGGTCGTTCAACCTAGCATATGTGTTTCCACCGTTTCCTCTCCTCCCCAGGCTCATAGCCAGGATCAAACAGGAGAAGGCCTCGGTGATTCTGATAGCTCCTGCGTGGCCACGCAGGACTTGGTATGCAGACCTGGTGAATATGTCATCGGCTCCACCATGGAAGCTACCTTTGAGACAGGACCTTCTAGTACAAGGTCCATTCGAACATCCCAATCTAGTTTCTCTGCAGCTGACTTCTTGGAAATTGAACGCTTGATTTTATCCAAGCGTGGGTTTTCAAATTCTGTGATTGATACTCTGGTCCAAGCCAGAAAACCTGTGACTAGAAGGATTTACCATAAAATATGGAAAAAATATATCTGTTGGTGTGAATCCAAAGGATTCTCCTGGAGTAAGATTAAAATTCCAAAGATTCTCTCCTTTCTCCAAGAAGGTTTGGATAAAGGATTGTATGCTAGTTCTCCAAAAGGACAGATTTCTGCATTATCCGTCATGTTACACAAATGACTGGCAGCTTTGCCAGATGTACAAGCTTTTGTTCAGGCTTTGGTTAGAATCAAGCCTGTTTACAGACCCATGACTCCTCCTTGGAGTCTAAATTTAGTTCTTTCAGTTCTTCAAGGGGTTCCGTTTGAACCTTTACATTCCATAGATATTAAGTTACTATCTTGGAAAGTTCTGTTTTTGGTTGCTATTTCTTCTGCTTTGCAGTGTAATCCACCCTATCTGGTGTTCCATTCAGATAAGGTTGTTTTGCGTGCTAAGCCTGGTTTTCTTCCAAAAGTTGTTTCCAACGAGAACATCAACCAGGAAATTGTTGTTCCTTCTTTGTGTCCGAATCCAGTTTCAAAGAAGGAACGTTTATTACACAATTTAGATGTTGTTCGTGCTTTAAAGTTCTATTTAGAAGCAACAAAAGATTTTAGACAAACCTCATCCTTGTTTGTCGTTTACTCTGGTAAGAGGAGAGGTCAAAAAGCTACTGCTACCTCTCTCTCTCTTTCTGGCTGAAAAGCATTATCCGCTTGGCTTATGAGACTGCCGGACGGCAGCCTCCTGACCGTATCACAGCTCACTCTACTAGGGCTGTGGCTTCCACATGGGCCAATAATAACGAGGCTTCTGTTGACCAGATATGTAAGGCAGCGACTTGGTCTTCTCTGCACACTTTTGCCAAATTCTACAAATTTTATATTTTTGCTTCTTCGGAGGCTGTTTTTGGGAGAAAGGTTTTGCAAGCCATGGTGCCTTCTGTTTAGGTAACCTGATTTGCTCCCTCCCTTCACCCGTGTCCTAAAGCTTTGGTATTGGTTCCCACAAGTAATGAATGACACCGTGGACCGGACACACCAATGTTGGAGAAAACAGAATTTATGCTTACCTGATAAATTACTTTCTCCAACGGTGTGTCCGGTCCACGGCCCGCCCTGTTTTTTTTAATCAGGTTGAAATTTTTTTTCTTTATACACTACAGTCACCACGGCACCCTATAGTTTCTCCTTTTTCTCCTAACCGTCGGTCGAATGACTGGGGGGCGGAGCCAGAGGGGGAGCTATATGGACAGCTCTTGCTGTGTGCTCTCCTTGCCTTTCCCTGTGGGGGAGAACATTTCCCACAAGTAATGGATGACGCCGTGGACCGGACACACCGTTGGAGAAAGTAATTTATCAGGTAAGCATAAATTCTGTTTTTAAGCATTTTGCAGTCTATGAGGCAAGGAATCACCTGTTTTTGGAAATAATAATGCACCAAAAATTCCATTTGTCACCTCTGCCTTTGCTTCACTTGTCTTTATCTATGAATTAATTACTCAGTCCAAAAGTGAGCACAGCACAGAGGTCTGGGTGCACAGGAGACCAGGGGCACTGCCACAGCCCCCCAACAATCTGCAAATAGCACACACAAAGTGGAACTCCAGCACTCCAATAATAGAAAAAGGCAATTTATTAAGCAACGTTTCGGGGTCACAGCCCCTTCCTCATGCTATATTTTTATTAAACAACACACCACCATTTAAATACCCTCCTCCAGGCGCCAAAATACACCTGCATTGGGGAAATGTCTCCCTCTAGTGGTCATTTATGGTTATTATACCAGATGTATATACTATTTCCTTAGTGATATATACTGCTAATTTAAAAACAATATACTATGTATACTACTGTAGAAAAATATAAGACAATATCAAAAATACATAAATGTATGAAAAATCTTTTCTACAAATGTATAAAAAATTTTTTTAACAAATGTATAAAAAATATATGAAGATGCAGATTTTTATATTTTTTGTATGTTTTACTCTAACACAATTGACATTAGTTCACTTTCTCAAAGCACATTTTCCCAAAATCATGTAGCTATTTGGATAGTCATAGGGGGGAAGTCTAAAAAGGCAGACTTTTATTAGATTAAAATCTTGTTATGCAAAATTCAAACATAGGATAAACTACTAAAAGAAATATGTTCCTTAGAGGAAGTACATAATGCTTTAGAAAAAACAAGACAAGTCATAGTCTCTGTTGAGACCCCTAGGTTGTAGTGTAGCTAGTTGGTGTATCCACCACATTTCCCTTTGTTGGAGGAGACGTTCCCTATCCACTCCATTTCTATTAGGGCCTACATGGTCTATTATCTGCCACCTCATCTGGCTGACACTATGTCCTTTCTCTAAGAAATGACTTGAGACTGGGGCCTCTTTGTTCTTACACCTGATGTTTGACCTGTGCTGACTCATACGGTCACGGGCCTTACGAGTAGTCTCACCGATATACACCAAAGAACATGGGCATTTTATGAGGTAAATTACATGAGTTGTCTCACAGGTATAAAAACCTTTAATATTGTATTTCCTACCACTTTGAGGGTGGTGGAAATTTTCTCCTTTAATGATCGAATGGCAACTCATGCAATTGTAACAAGGGAAAGTACCTACTCTCTTTTTCCCAGTGAGTGTCTGTTGCATTTTTTTTTTTTTTTTTTTTTTTTTGAAATAATATTTATTTTATTTTCAAATTAAAGTAAGCTTGACAATGACAAATATAGAGTAATCAATTCACTTTGTACATACAGATATTACAGACGTCATAATAAAAGTATCTCCATGAACAGTTATAAGGAATATCAGATATATAACATATTTTTCCGGGATATGAAGGAAAACACATTGAACAAGCAGTTTTAGCCATACCTGACTGTTTCGATTGATGTGGTATCATATTACAAATGTGAAGCAGGTAGCATATTAACATTGACCAATCAACTGAATGAGATCCTTCACCAAATTAGTCTGAACTACTTAAGGGGTCATTCGAGACATATATCTCCGAGTGAGGTAGAGAAAACATAACCCGTGGAGACAAGTTTGTATCAAAAATATTCAAAATTTTTTCTTTTTATCTGTGTACAACTGAAACTGTCTAAGCAAGTCTGGTGACCCTACGGATCACCAAAAGGAGAAGTATAGCTAAAGAGATAGACTGACTTCTCCAGTCCCCTTAAGAGGGGATGTCACTAATATACTTAGCGTATATGGGGGGGGGTGTTATAAATCACGCGATTAGTGGAAACAGTACTCATAGTGCTCATGGAATTAAAGTCAGGCCTCATCTCAACTAAGGGTGAGTGGTGAAAACATGCGCTAAGGTTTCATAGTGTTCTAAGTTTCTTTTAAAATTTAACTAACTATGGCTGATATGTATACCTTTGGTTATAGTATCAAAACACCTTAGATCGATGTGTTAGGTATACCATGTTTAGTATTTTAGCGCTCTTATATGAAAGGGCTAAATAAACAATACGGCCATTCAGACTGGGTAAAATATAGCAATAATGCTGTTAGTATAGACCTGAGAACATTAAAATGCTATGATTTATCTAGATATGGGTGGGCTAGGAGACAGTACGGCACTATGTATCAAAGATACCCCAAAATATAACTATGTCAGTGGACATATATGGAATAATAGCTAGGTCACCCCGGCCGCAGGTAACCCAGCTGAACATGTAAAAGATATTAGTAATGTCTCAAATCTAGCCCCATTAAACTTAAATAATGTCTCAAGCATTAGTATACAACAACCTAAAGCTGTAGTATTATTCCCTTAATTGTAGCCTAAAGGTGCCTAGGGTGTATATATAGAAGCATATCTCTCATATATTAAAAATCTGGTACCAAAGGAAAGAACTGCATAGCACTATATATTTTAGATTTCACTTACTAGAAGAAAAATCCAGAGGTAAAAACTGGTCCCTGGGCTAAAATAAACATTCTGTTAGGTAGAAATAAACAAAGTATATTACAAATAGCTTTTTTGTCATCCTAATTTGCATACACTTGTGGTATAGAGGGTTAAAACTGTGTAGGTCTATAAAAAAAAGCAGGTCCCTAGATTAATATGAAACATATCTTAGTTCAGTAAAACAATGATCAAGCCTAGTATAATTACAGTTAACGTTTTCTCAGTGTATTTTACATAATCTTGTTATTTAACTACATATCAGAAAAATAAGCAACTGAAACATAAAAGAATGAATAACTCGTCATGTCGAGTGAACTGATATATATTAAACTAATGTCCCAAAACAGAGTCAAGGAACCACTCGTCAGGCTTAGATCAGTTAGCCTTCTCCACGTCTTTTTTGCAATACAGGGGGTTGAAACTTAATAGCTCTGCATATCCTAGATTTTCCTTAGTAAAATAAATCAAAAGGTAAAATTTACTTGAACTGGCAACCTAGCTGCACGGTAAAAAACAAAACAAATAAAAACGGCCTTTTACACGTGAGAAAGTAAACATTCAACGGACAAATGTCCAAACAATTAACCAAAATGTCTCTTCAATAAGTTTCAGTCTTATAAAGTATTACCCTGATCTCTGGGTTGGCAGCCATTTGTCCACATTATCGATCAGCAACTGTGAAGGGACCTTTTAGTTAACCTATTCCGGTTTTAAGTACAGTTATCATCCATGAACATTGGCAGTCACGATCAAACTTTAAAGCACTAGCCTCCCAGAAAAGTATTGCGGCAGCATCATCCTCAAACCGGTGACGATATCTTATATTGATGGTCGCAAGAGACCAGACTTTATCCTCCTTATGTCCCCCTGAGGGGATGAAAAGCGTCCCTTTCATGAAAGTTGCCAGGTCAGTCAGGACCTCATGACACTGCCCACCACTGAACCATCCATGTAGCTCATCCTGAACGTTAAGCTCCTTACCAGTATCCGGTGGAGCGGTATCTCTGTGCTCTTTCATATTGCCATGCGGTCTAGTCAGCCCCGCTCTGGATAATAAAGATGGCGGATGTCTATGGGCTGTCTCCACCTCTTCAGTGTCGTGATGGCTTTCACAAGTTGAAAGGGCATCCAAAGGGGTATTATGTGCAGCGCAGGATTCAAAGGCTGTAGCTACTGCGCCCAAAAGTGTTTCACTGCAGTGATCAAGCCATATATTAAGCCGATGTAAAAGAGACGTAGTCATGTCTGCACAGACGTTATATTTGAGCAGGGCCGATGAATTCTTAGGAGTGCAGGTTATGCCAGATAGAGCATCCGACTCTTTACAGTTCCAAAATAGATATACAGTGATACTGTATTATATCATTCTCCAATATAGGCATGAAAAATATAGGGATAGGTAGTAAACCCTAAAAAATTAATATATAAAGCTGGAGCTCCTGGAATATGCGTCTTGTCTCCATGATGGTCAGCTCCTCCCCCGTGTCTGTTGCATTTTACCCACGGTCCCCAAATCTGTTTTAACAAGCTGGTCCCTTAGGCTCTTAACCCTTTTATAGGCCATGAGTGGTGGTTTTTTAAAGTATGTGACTCCCTTATTGCATTCCTCCAAAATATGCCAATTCTGGCGTATTAGTTTAGCTATTTTGTTACTGAGTGGATTATATTGGCTTACAAAAACCATTCTATCCATATTCTTGTCTGTGTTCCTAATCTTAGTTCTATCCAATTCAGTAAGAGTATTATCCAATAGTTTGTCAGGGTATCCCCTATTAGTGAACTTTTCCTTCATTTCTTTAAACCTGTGGGATTTCCTGTCATTTGAGCTCACAATCCTATCTACTCTTAGTAGTTGACTCCTAGGGAGTGACTCTATCAAATTTCTGGGGTGAAAACTATTATATAGAAGGAGGTTATTTTTGTCTGTTTCTTTACAGTGTAAATCAAACTCCAGAAGTCTACCTGCTTTGATGACTTTCGTGTCTAAAAAGGCTACATGTTCCTCACTGTAGTTTACAGTAAACTCTAAACCTCTTACTTCTATATTAAGCTCTTTAACAAACTGTAAGAGGGACTCCACGCTGCCCCACCATACGCCAAACACATCATCAATGTAGCGGAGCCATACTGCCCCATACTCTCTAAACAATGCATTTTGATATACACAATTTTCTTCAATTTCCTTCATGAAGAGATTGGCGTATGATGGGGCAACGTTGGAGCCCATAGCAGTGCCTCTTGTCTGGACATACCATTGGTCCTGAAACAAAAAGTAGTTCCAGTAAAGGATCAATCTCAAAAGATCTTCAATAAAATTTACCTGACCATGACCATATCCCCTGTCCACCATCAATGTCTTTCTTATAACAGCTATCCCTGTTTCATGTTTTATTGAGGTGTAAAGACTTTTCACATCCATGGTGAACAGGAGATATTTGTCACTTGGAAATTCCAGGGCCCTTGTTTTCTCCAGAAAGTGGTTGGTGTCTTTTAAATAACTTGCCATCTTAATCACTTCTGGCTGAAGTATTCTATCAAGGAACTTAGAAATATTAGTGTATACCGAGTCCACACTCGAGACAATAGGTCTCCCTGGTGGTCTCTGACTGTCCTTGTGGACTTTTGGTACAGTATAGAAGATAGGGTTACGTGGATTATTTACACTTAGGAAATCCATAAGTTTGTTATCTATGATATTTCTGTCTACTGCTCTCTGCAAAATACCTGTGATTTCCTTCTGTATAATATTTAATGGATTCTGTTTCAGTGTCTCATATGTATCCCTATCTCCTAATTGTGATAGTGCCTCCTTGATATAATATGCTCTGTCCATAATGACAGTGGCACCACCTTTGTCAGCCCCCTTGAATATGATGTCACTGTTCTTTTTTAAGTTCTCTAATGAATTTTTGAAAAGTTAGATAATTCAATTCTATTACCTTTGTGCCAAATTTTTGAATGGTCTTTTTTCTTATATTGATCTTTAAATTGTGACACCCCATTTTTTATCAATTTGATAAAGGTATTAACCCCATGTTCACTTATATTAGGGTTAAACTTACTCTTTTTCCTAAGGTTGAGATTTTTAAGGGACCATTCATTGGCTGTATCTGCAACATATACCTCTTTACCACAATTCTGCTGTTGAAACCAAATTTTTAATTTAATGTTTCGAAAAAATCTATGCAAATCTTTATCCACTTCAAAAAAATTGGTATTACGATAAGGGCAAAAGGATAATCCCTTATTGAGCATTTTACTTTCTTCCTCAGTTATTACATAGGAGGAGGCATTAATGACAATGTCCTTAGGTGCAGTATAGCTACTCACAGAGTCCTTTGTCAGTACTTCTTCTTCTTCTGCCCCCTCCGCTCTGATCTCCGCACTTCTCCTTTTTTGTCCGCGGTGTTTCTTGCCTGCCCTGTGGTTCCGGCGCTTTCCTCGCTGCTTGACGTATCCAAAGGGGAGGACTGTGATGACGTCTCTTGTGTACTTGACGTTCCTGACGCTTTACTCTGATGTAATCTTCGTTGGCCGTATCTGCGTCTCCCCCTGGGTCCTACTGCGCCCCGGTTTCCCTGGTTACCACGCCAACGGTACACTCTGCCTGAGCGATAGTCGTCCTCATCCCTTTGGAACTTTGTACGCTTTGTTTCTTTTATTATTTTTTGTTCCTCTGCCACTTTTGTTGCGATCCTGCTCTCCATTTCGTTAAACTCCTCCACTGTCATGGTGGTAAGTAGCTCTTCTTTATGTTTTGCGATAGCTACTTTTTGCAGCTCCATTTCTTCCTGCAGGGACTCGACTGTCCAAACCATGATATCATAGGAGCATTTGTTTAGGATTGCCTCAAACTTGTCACAGTACTTTTTATTATTACTCAGTAAGGTAGGGCAGGTACTCATGCGGAGGCCTCTAGGGATCCTCTTCACCCTGTAGTATTCTGCTAATGTGGTAGCGTGCAGTTCCCATTTCATCTGCTTGAATATTAACTTTTCATATTCCTTATTGGTAGTTTCTCCCGGAGTAGTTCTCAGGAAGTCTCTTGGGCCCTTCATAAGGGCTGTGATTCTGGCTGCATCTATTTCGTTATAGGCAAACATGATGCTTCCATCCGTAGCCTGTGTGTCATCATTGCCTGTAGCCATCTTATGGTCAATACCTCAATGTGCACGTAACTCGGCAGTAGAAAATACACAGTCCAAAAGTGAGCACAGCACAGAGGTCTGGGTGCACAGGAGACCAGGGGCACTGCCACAGCCCCCCAACAATCTGCAAATAGCACACACAAAGTGGAACTCCAGCACTCCAATAATAGAAAAAGGCAATTTATTAAGCAACGTTTCGGGGTCACAGCCCCTTCCTCATGCTATATCTTTATTAAACAACACACCACCATTTAAATACCCTCCTCCAGGCGCCAAAATACACCTGCATTGGGGAAATGTCTCCCTCTAGTGGTCATTTATGGTTATTATACCAGATGTATATACTATTTCCTTAGTGATATATACTGCTAATTTAAAAACAATATACTATGTATACTACTGTAGAAAAATATAAGACAATATCAAAAATACATAAATGTATGACAAATCTTTTCTACAAATGTATAAAAAAAATTTTTAACAAATGTATAAAAAATATTACTAGTGGAAATCCCTGCTATAAACATCTATAGTTGCTTTAGGTGCCCAATACATGAAGTCTGTCTCATGAAGGGCCCGATTATCTTGTCAGTACTGCAAGACCCTCAAAAATTCAGAATGGCAAATTTTAGCCTAAGAGCTGTTTATCTTGCTATGTCTAGATGTGAGGGGGAGACACCTATATTACAATGTAATGCTCAATAAAAAAAACGGAAGAAATTTTGCAAGATTTTTCTCCATGCCTTTGAGTTTTTGATCACTGGGCATGAAGTAAGACCTTATCTCTTGGTAGTTCAAACAAATACAAACACAACATCTTCATAAACACGCATGAAACACGATTAATGTAAATGACTGTAAGTGAAAAGTATTTGTATGTCTGTTTTGTTATAGAAAAGTAGTCTCGCTGGGTAGAACAAGAGGTGTGTAAGAAATCTAATGGACAGAATAAAAGACTGACTGTGGTTATTCTGGGGGATGTAATCTGGGTGTTTTTTTAATCTAAAGACATCATTGCCCCTCAAAAGTATGTTTCCTTGCAGTCATGTTTAAGGCTGATAAAGATATATTTTTTTATTTTATTTTCATATATTGTTTTTTTTGTACATATGTTAACATGAATTGTTTTACAAATCATCTATTTTTTCACAGCTTTTATTTATTTGTTTTTAAGGTGTTTTTGAGATTATCACACGTTCACAGTGAATCTTGCTATGCTACAAGAAGTAGACTGTTACAAGATAGATGAGGTTTGTGGCTGTAATGAGTGATGGGTACAAGCAGGAGGTGGACTTAGCAGTTGGGCAATAGAACCTGGACCAAGGGCCCAGCACATAAGGGGGCCCCTGGTGTGGTGCTTATGCTTACAGTCACAGTATGTTAAATGAGTTAGCACAGTGGGTGTGGCTGTGAGGGACCAGGCATGCAGACAGGCAAATTTTAGTGTAGGACAGCTTCCCTACTGGTTGCAAACTGAGGCAAGCAGCAAATGATCAGATGCTAGCACAGTCCTGGCAGTAGAAGAGGTAACTAAGCAGTTAAGAATGACTGCCCCGTCCCTGGAGTAGGGGCTCTATGCCTGAATAAGTCTGTTGCTCTGGGGGCCTTTGGTGTGGGGTCTGGCCCTAGAGGGTGTAGGGCCCTGAGATATAGGGTCCCTGGCCCTTAATGTTGGGGGCCTTTTCCTGGAGGTTGGGGAGGAAGGCAGTCAGGTGGTGGGTTGAAGAAGGGACATAGGGTCAGGGGCCCTTCCCTCATTTTTGTCCAAGGCCCTGGTTGATCTCAATCTGTCCGTAGGTGCATATTTTTTTAAAATGCACAATTTTTGAGTTGCAATGTTGTTTTTTTATGTGAAACTAGATTCACAAAATAATAATCGATGAATGGCGAATGTAAGGTACTATAGATAGAAACAGATGTGTTTCTATCTAAAATTAGACACTAGTATGTTTTTTTTTATTATTTTATTTTCTATAATGGATCCACTGCTTTCTTGGAGGATATTTGCTCGCATGGAGCTAGCCAATGCAATTAATTGGCCATTATAATAGTAAAAAGGCATGCTCTAATTTGACCCAACTGTGCACCTACCACTGCTAATTGGGTGACAGTTATTTTCTACTTAGGACCAGCAGTGTCCTGTGACTTACAAGTGGTACTTTAACTATGTGTTTAACCTCTTAGCGGCAGTTAAACACATAGCATTGCAAGGTTGCTAGTTATAAAATTACAGGTTCTAACAAAATAGAGCATGTATTTTTTTTTCAATATAATGGCCATTATTGCAAAATTGTTGTATGCATTGTTTTTTTTTAAATAAGCAAATTTGCATTACAGACATGTGAATGGTTTAAAGGGATATGATACCCCAAATATGTATTTTGTAATTCAGGCAGAGAATAAAAAAAAAAGTTCCCAATTTAATTTTATTATCAAACTAGGCGATAAGCCTTCCCAGAAGGCAGTCTATATTTTTAACACTACAAACCCCAAAGCTAATATTACAAAAAATAAAAAATGTACCCTGCTATTTCTTTCACCACCCTGCCATTTTCGGAATCCACCTGGGTGCAGCGTAAGCATAATTGGTACTTCCTGGTTCTACAAAACCAGGAAGTACCAATTATGCATTGGTACTGTGCTTTATAGTTTATCTATACTGCTTTTATAGTCTGGTGGGAGTACAGGATCCATTTGGAATTTTTTTATCACATGCTTATAATGCTGTTAAGCCTCTTTAAAATATATTTTTACCATTAAGCAACACTGCAGCAATATTTGTCAGCGCCCTTAGGCAACACACTGCTCCTTATGGTTCACAACACACAGCTGCCTAGGGATTCTAGAGAGAAGAAAAATCTGGTTAAGTATGATTCTGGCTAAGGAATGTGATGTTTTATTATAAGTGATTTGCATTTTAGTTAGACAAATGGATTTTTAAAGTGTAGAATGTATTTTTTGTGTGGAAATCAGTTTGTGGGAAGAATAATCACTTTATTGGAATTAACTGGGGGCCTTCTTTCTCTGGCAAAAATCCTTGGAGTTGTATTAAATGGATCTTCCTCTCTTGAATAAAACTACTTTATGTTTTAATGCTTAATAGAACCATTTTTAGCTTATTACCCTTTTATAGAAACCTAGGCCTTTAGCTAGTTTATTGTCCCCTCTATTAACCCATTAGCAAGGGACATAATTTACTTTCACCTAGATTATGAGTTTTGCGTTACTGTTTTAACACTGAAAAAATGGCAATTTCAGCGTAAAAACAGTAATGCAACCATTAACGAGTTGTGTCGGTATCGCTGTACCGCAAGCATTTTAGCCTGTAACGCAACGTCAATCCCGCACTCAAAAAAATGACGTTTTTGCATGGGATTTCCATAGCGCCGGCATTACAGGTTGTGCGGTCCAGCTAAAATGCTTGCATTACAGCCTATACCGACACAATCCATTGCGCTATCTGAAAGCAGTAGTTATGGATTTTGTGTAACAAAAATGTTTCACAAAACTCATAACTAAAGTGTTACAAAGTACACTAACACCGATAAACTACCTATTAACCCCTAAACCAAGGCCCACCCGCGTCGTAAACACTATTTAAAACTTATTAACCCATAATCTGCCGCCTGCCCACATCCCTGCCACTATAATAAAGTTATTAACCCCTATTCTGCCACTCCCCGCCACCACTAACTAAACCTAATAACCCCTAAACCGCCAACCCCACCACATCGCCACTACTAAATAAACATATTAAACCCTAAACCGCCAGCCCCCCACATCGCCACTAATAAATTAAACTATTAAGCCCTAAACCTATCACACCCTAACTTTAAATTAAAATTACAATATCCCTATCTTAAAATAAATAAAAACTTACTTGTGAAATTAAAAAAAAAATAAGTTTAAACTAATAATTAACCTAAAATAACTATTATACTAAACTATTATACTAAAATTAAAATAACTACCAATTAAAAAAAATTACACATTAAAAAACTAACACTACTAAAAAAATTAAGTCTAAAATTACAAAAAATAAAAAATACTAAAACAAATGAAATTATCAAAAATAACAACAATTACACCTAATATAATAGCCCTATAAAAATAAAAAGGTCCCTCCAAAATAATAAAACCCCTAGCCTACAATAAACTACCAATAGTCCTGGAAAAAAATACAAAGACCCCCCAACAGTGAAACCCACCACCCAACCAACCCCCCAAAATAAAAAAACTAACTCTAACAAAAACCTAAGCAACCCATTGCCCTGAAAAGGGCATTTGTATGGGCATTGCCCTCAAAAGGGCAGTCAGTTCTTTTACATTGCACCGAAAAGGGCATTCAGCTCTTCTACCTAAAGTCCAAACCCTAATCTAAAAAAAAAACCACCCAAAAAGATTTTTAAAAAAAAATAATACTAAACCCCGAAGATCCACTCATGGTTTCTGAAGTCTGGACATCCATCCTCATCCAGGCGGCGAGAAGTCTTCATCCAGGCGGCGAGAAGTCTTCATCCAGGTGGCATCTTCTATCTTCATCCCGGCAGCGTCTTCTATTTTCATCCCAACGGCGCGGAGTGGATCTATTCTTAAAGACATCCGTCGCGAAGCGTCCGCTTCATATGGTCACCGCCGTAAATCTTCAATACAAGGGAGCCTTTTCAAAATGATGTCCCTTGCATTCCTATTGGCTGATTTGATTCTTGAAATTCAAATTAGCCAATAGGATGAGAGCTACTTAAATCCTATTGGCTGTTAAAATCAGCCAATAGGATGAGCGCTAATGAAATTCTATTGGCTATTCAAATCAACTGTCCATACACTCTGATTCCCTACTACAATTTTCTGCCTCTCAGAAATCAAAAGTATAAATACATATTGTGTTCAGTATAATTATATCACATTGTTTATGAAGGCTTTTTAACACGTGTTATAAACAACAAGTATACTCTGAACATAAGGTGTTAAATGCTTGTAAAATAAATACTTTACCAAGGCTGTCCCTCCCTCACAGCAGCAGTGAGAGCTAAGAGCAGCACATCCCCGTAATGCACTGCAGATCTGCCTAGTGGAGGGAGGAAGTAAAAGGAAGACAGCTCTGCCCTCTTAAAGCCACTGCTGCTGTTTGCTGCTTGTAAAAAAAAAGAACACTAGGTAAATGGTTGGTGTGAGTGCCTCCCTAACTGACAGTTATATGCTAAATACCCCAAATCTCAAAAAATGTGAGAAACAATAGAAAATGAAAAAAATGGAAGGTATGGGGAAGCCAGGTAGAGCTATCTGTCTGTCTAAGTAATACAATAAATGCAAATGCAAAGAATAAAACTATATATATATATACACAGTGGATATAAAAAGTCTACACACCCCTGTTAAAATGTCAGGTTTCTGTGATGTAAAAAAATGAGACAACGGTAAATCATTTCAGAACTTTTTCCACCTTTAATGTGACCTATAAACTGTACAACTCAATTGAAAAACATACTGAAATCTTTTAGGTAAAGGGAAATAAAAATAAAAAACTAAAATAATATGGTTGCATAAGTGTGAACACCCTTTTATAACTGGGGATGTAGCTGTGTTCAGGATTAAGCAATCACATTCAAAATCATGTTAAATAGGAGTCAGTACACACCTGTCATCATTTAAAGTGCCTCTGATTAACCCCAAATAAAGTTCAGCTGTTCTAGTAGGTCTTTTCTGACATTTTGTTAGTCGCATCCTACAGCAAAAGCCATGGTCCGCAGAGAGCTTCTAAAGCATCAGAGGGATCTCATTGTTAAAAGGTATCAGTCAGGAGAAGGGTACAAAAGAATTTCCAAGGCATTAGATATACCATGGAACACAGTGAAGACAGTCATCATCAAGTGAAGAAAATATGGTGCAACAGTGACATTACCAAGAACTGGATGTCCCTCCAAAATTGATAAAATAACGATAAGAAAACTGGTCTGGGAGGCTGCCAAGAGGCCTACAGCAACATTAAAGGAGCTGCAGGAATATCTGGCAAGTACTGGCTGTGTGGTACATGTGACAATAATCGCCCATATTCTTCATATGTCTGGGCTATGGGGTAGAGTGGCAAGACGGAAGCCTTTTCTTACAAAAAAAAAACATCCAAGCCCGGCTAAATTTTGCAAAAACACATCTGAAGTTTCCCAAAAGCATGTTGCAAAAGGTGTTCTCGTCTGATGAAACCAAAGTTGAACTTTTTGGCCATAATTCCAAAAGATATGTTTGGCGCAAAAGCAACACTGCATATCACCAAAAGAACACCATACCCACAGTAAAGCATAATGGTGTCAGCATCATGCTTTGGGACTGTTTTTCTTGAGCTGGAACTGGGGCTTTAGTCAAGGTAGAAGGAATAATGAACAGTTCCAAATACCAGACAATATTGGCACAAAACCTTCAGGCTTCTGCTAGAAAGCTGAAGAGGAACTTCATCTTTCAGCATGACAACTACCCAAAGCATACATCCAAATCAACAAAGGAATGGCTTCACCAGAAGAAGATTAAAGTTTTGGGATGGCCCAGCCAGAGCCCAGACCTGAATGCAATTCAAAATCTGTGGGGTGATCTGAAGAGGGCTGTGCACAGGAGATGCCCTCGCATTATGACAGATTTAGAGTGTTTTTGCAAAGAAGAGTGGGCAAATCTTGCCAAGTCAAGATGTGCCATGCTGAAAAACTCATACCCAAAAAGACTGAGTGCTGTAATAAAATCAAAAGGTGCTTTAATAAAGTATTAGTTTAAGGGTGTTCACACTTATGCAACCATATTATTTTATTTTTTTATTTTTATTTCCCTTTACCTAAAAGATTTCAGTTTGTTTTTCAATTGAGTTGTACAGTTTATAGGTAACATTAAAGGTGGAAAAAAGTTCTGAAATGATTTATCTTTGTCTCATTTTTTTACATCACAGAAACCTGACATTTTAACAGGGGTGTGTAGACTTTTTATATCCACTGTATATGTATAATACACTTTAGTTTTTAATAGTTTTATTCTTTGCATTTGCATTTATTTTATTACTTAGATAGACAGTTAGCTCTACCTGGAGCGCTTCCCCATACCTTCCATTTAAAAAAAAAATATATAAGAACAGCCAGGCAGCCAAAACATAGCAAGGACTCTGTTACCCTGAATTGCATGCTCCAGCAGCCCTCTATTGTGGGAACTATATATGTGGAACCCAGCCCTGCTCACACAGGACACGCAGTACAGAGTGGAGAGAGGCACTAAAATAATAAACTCTCCTGCGGCTGATGCTGCAGACATTGCGCTCAAAACAAAAATTTCTGTGCCAAACTGGAAAGGTAGTTGCAGCACTATATACTTATTTTATTAGTATGCACCCACAGCACAGATTCTCAGTGCTTCTCTTACACCAACACTGCCCCCCCCCCCCCCAAAGGCAGATATGAGAGCTGCCTCAATTGGTGCTTTTTTCTGATTGGCTTAATGATGAAATGTGACTTCTGACTTTACAGACAGTGGGCAGGAACTCCATACAGCACCTTCCAAGTTATTGCTCAATAGAGGGAGGTTGAGCTGGTCACTGTCTTTTTCCATCTATTTGAGCTAAGGTCAGAAAATGTGGTACATTTAGTTATTTTTATTTTACTTTTACATTATTTTTTTTTCTTTTCATGACAGGTGAGGCTTTTCCTCCCCTTACTGCACACCCCTGCTTTCCATTCATTATGAATTGCAAAACAAGAGGTCCCTTTAACAAATAAATGACTAATAATGCAGGAAACATTTTTATAAATTCTTCCGTTTGTCACCCAGCTTTCCTGCTGGAGGGAAAACACACTATCCAACCATGTCCCTTTAAGCTGATTGACTCCTTGACTAGTTCTGACCACTTAATTTGCTTTTACTGCCACTGAAACTGTCAACTTTTCCTAGGCATTTTTGTATTATTTTAATAGGGGAAAATAAAGGAGAAAGGGTGCTACAGGGAGAAAGTAGGGCTGGGTAACGTATTGGAATAGCAGAAGGAAAATAGTTCCAATAAATCCCAGCACCTGCATTTTAATACAAGCAGGAAAAGAAAGAGCACTAAGTGATGCTGCCGGCTTGAATTGGTACCTGGAAACTATTTTTTGGGGGGCTGAAATTATGTTGCATTTGGCAAGTTATCTAATTATATAGCTAATCCCCTCATATATGCCGTTGCCACTGGACAGCAGTTACTGCCCAATGCCTGCATTATAATGCTATTAGCAAAAAGAAGAGTAAATAGAGGTGTCAGAATTTTATAATTCAAATATTCTTATACCCCAATATTAAATAAACCTATATTAAGTGACTATTTACAACAAATCAACTTACACTACAAGCTGGGGGGGGGGGAAGCATTATACAGTTCAGTATATATGTTTTTTTAATTAATCACTCTATTTGGATCAAGAAAGTTTATAGGAAACTGTAGTCAGAAAACACAGTACAATTTTTGAAAAAAGAATACATTAGCATGTTTGCAATATAAATGTATTTAAAATGTTGCAGATAAAGTTTTTAAAATTGAGAATAAACTTACCTGTGTTGTCATTAGCAGAAATAAAGTGTAAGGACAAAAATAAAGCAAAAGCTGCCTCCCTGCCCTGATAGATGTGCCCGGTAATAACAATTCCGGATCTTTTCCAGATAAGCCCCGCCAAAAAGTTAAGCCCCGCCACAACAAAAACAAAGTTAAGCCCTGCCACAGCAAAAACATTTCTATAAGATATGAAACTTGTACATTTATTGTTTATTGAACAGGAACAGTGTGAAATGAAACTTGTACCTGTGAAATTAAATTAAACTTGTACTAAACTGTAACTTGTATTGTTATTTTGTATTGAAGAGGGTGCATTGAAACTTTGTACTTTTATTTTATATTGAAGACGGTGAATTGAAACTATGTACTTTTATTTTAGTGAATTGGGTGCATTGAAACTTGTTTTTTATTTAAGAGGGTGAAATTGGGACAGGTCTTTATTTTTTATTTAAGAGGGTGAAATTGGGACAGGTCATTGATAATTCGCATGAAAAGGTCCGTATTTTGGTACCTTTGCCTCCAAATGAACTCACACAAGTAGCTGTCCACTAAAGATCTGTGTGTGCCGCATTGGCGCTTATTCTGCATCTTGTAGACGTGCCAGAAAGATTCGATGGTTTGTGTGTGAGCGCCAGTCGTTGGATCCACAAAGTTTTCGGTATGATTAACCGTTTGATGAGTATAATTCGTTGAAAGAATCGTTTCAATTCCTTTGTATGATGGCCACATATCGGAAATGATGATTGAGCCGGGAGTTATGCAGGCCTGTATTGTGTGCAGCAGAGTGTCCGCAGTTCGATCTGGAACTGCATACATGAACACTTCTTTACTCTCCCTGCAGATCCCTCCAAAAATCCACTGCTGGGGAAGGACTTGCCCTGCGTTGTTTTTACAGCGAGATATTAGCGTTTCATCGATCTCGACGTATAGACCTGGCCCGCCGACAATAGTTGGATTCTGCAAAAAACGCCAGGCACAAATTTTTGCGAAGAAAGTTCTTCCAGTCAACAGCGGTCGTGTGGCCAATAGATAATTCCTCAGAGCAGAATTTCATACTTGTCAGATTTTTAGACCAGCAATAAATAAATAGAATTACTGTCCTGAACTCCATCCTAGACCGCTCCAGCCAAGTTCCCTTTCTAAGAGCGATTTCTTGACGACACTGTCGTGCATTACACCTCCACCTGTCAGAAACAGTGGAAAGTGTCATTTGGTGGCCATTGTTGCATAAACGTTGCTGATGGATCACTCCGTGTGTTTGCAAAAAAAGTATTGCCGTCTCCTTGTCATGAGCGACAGTCGAAAGCGTAAGAAAGTTCATTGTTTTTATTGCAAATTGTAGTACGTCACTGTTGCGTTCGTGCATTACATTGGAGTTGGCAAAAGTGGTGGGACTTAACTGGAAAAGATCCACAATTCCTGCACAGCCTGGGTTACTCTGGCAACAAACTAAGCTTTGCAGTGAGGACAGCTGAAACTTACTTACACTGCTCCCTTAACTGCCTAAACTAACTTTACCTGCCTAGTTGCCTTATTTCTGCTAAAGTAAAACAGGAACTGCTGCCTTCTGTTGTGTACACAAAATACTAGGCACAGCTAGTTCTGCAGTGGTGCCTGGTAGCCAGTAGCAAACTTACTCAAGAGAGGACCCTGGTGCATACAATTGTTTGGTCCCTCATTGGTAACTCAGAAATAACCAATAGAAATAATATACCAGCCATACCCCCAACAGTCCCGATTTTTGCGGGACAATCATGATTTTAGGGGTCTGTCCTGCTGTCCCGGGATGCTAGCCATCTGTCCCGCATTGCCCCATGAATTCATTTTTTATTTTTTTTATTCTATTGGGTACATACTCAAAAGCAGCTGGCTTTTCTCTACCAGGGTTATATACCTGTTAGATTCTTTGTGGAAAACTAATGGTGTGTGGGTTAAGTATGAGTAGGAAGGCTGTATACCCTCTAACCTCAGGTAATGGTGACCTCTCTAATCTACCTCTGGTAGTGATGACGTCTAACCCCTGGTGATAATACTAGCATGCCTTCAGTTTTATACGATGAGCAGTACTAACACCAAGGTAACGAACAGTGGCAGCCTCAGACTGCCAGCTAATCTGCTTGCCAACCCCAGGACCCCATACAATGAGTTACAGATACCCATATATGTATGTATGTATGATGTAGTGTGTGTCTATCTGTATCTATAAGTATGTATGTGTGTGTATCTGCATGTATAAGTGTAAGTTGTGTAGTGTGTGTGTATCTGTATGTATAAGTGTGTGTGTATCTGCATGTATAAGTGTATGCTATAAAGTGTGTGTGTCTGCATGTATAAATGTAAGCTATGAAGTGTGTGTATCTGCATGTATAAGTGTATACTATGTAGTGTGTGTATCTGTATGTGTAACTGTATACTATGTAGTGTGTGTGTGTATCTGCATGTATAAGTATAAATTATGTAGTGTGTGTGTTTATCTGCATGTATAAGTGTATGCTATTTGGTTTGTGTGTTTCTGTATGTGTAAGTGTATGCCATGTAGCGTGTGTGCGTATCTGCATGTATAAGTGTATGCTATGTAGTGTGTGCGTGTGCGTATCTGTATGTATAAGTGTACAGGGAGTGCAGAATTATTAGGCAAATTGTATTTTTGAGGATTAATTTTATTATTGAACAACAACCATGTTCTCAATGAACCCAAAAAACTCATTAATATCAAAGCTGAATAGTTTTGGAAGTAGTTTTTAGTTTGTTTTTAGTTATAGCTATTTTAGGGGGATATCTGTGTGTGCAGGTGACTATTACTGTGCATAATTATTAGGCAACTTAACAAAAAACAAATATATACCCATTTCAATTATTTATTTTTACCAGTGAAACCAATATAACATCTCAACATTCACAAATATACATTTCTGACATTCAAAAACAAAACAAAAACAAATCAGTGACTAATATAGCCACCTTTCTTTGCAAGGACACTCAAAAGCCTGCCATCCATGGATTCTGTCAGTGTTTTGATCTGTTCACCATCAACATTGCGTGCAGCAGCAACCACAGCCTCCCAGACACTGTTCAGAGAGGTGTACTGTTTTCCCTCCTTGTAAATCTCACATTTGATGATGGACCACAGGTTCTCAATGGGGTTCAGATCAGGTGAACAAGGAGGCCATGTCATTAGATTTTCTTCTTTTATACCCTTTCTTGCCAGCCACGCTGTGGAGTACTTGGACGCGTGTGATGGAGCATTGTCCTGCATGAAAATCATGTTTTTCTTGAAGGATGCAGACTTCTTCCTGTACCACTGCTTGAAGAAGGTGTCTTCCAGAAACTGGCAGTAGGACTGGGAGTTGAGCTTGACTCCATCCTCAACCCGAAAAGGCCCCACAAGCTCATCTTTGATGATACCAGCCCAAACCAGTACTCCACCTCCACCTTGCTGGTGTCTGAGTCGGACTGAAGCTCTCTGCCCTTTACCAATCCAGCCACGGGCCCATCCATCTGGCCCATCAAGACTCACTCTCATTTCATCAGTCCATAAAACCTTAGAAAAATCAGTCTTGATATATTTCTTGGCCCAGTCTTGACGTTTCAGCTTGTGTGTCTTGTTCAGTGGTGGTCGTCTTTCAGCCTTTCTTACCTTGGCCATGTCTCTGAGTATTGCACACCTTGTGCTTTTGGGCACTCCAGTGATGTTGCAGCTCTGAAATACGGTCAAACTGGTGGCAAGTGGAATCTTGGCAGCTGCACGCTTGACTTTTCTCAGTTCATGGGCAGTTATTTTGCGCCTTGGTTTTTCCACACGCTTCTTGCGACCCTGTTGACTATTTTGAATGAAACGCTTGATTGTTCGATGATCAGGCTTCAGAAGCTTTGCAATTTTAAGAGTGCTGCATCCTTCTGCAAGATATCTCACTATTTTTGACTTTTCTGAGCCTGTCAAGTCCTTCTTTTGACCCATTTTGCCAAAGGAAAGGAAGTTGCCTAATAATTATGCACACCTGATATAGGGTGTTGATGTCATTAGACCACACCCCTTCTCATTACAGAGATGCACATCACCTAATATGCTTAATTGGTAGTAGGCTTTCGAGCCTATATAGCTTGGAGTAAGACAACATGCATAAAGAGGATGATGTGGTCAAAATACTCATTTGCCTAATAATTCTGCACTCCCTGTATGCTATGTAGTATGTGTGTATCTTCCTGTATACGTGTATGATATGTAGTGTGTGTCTGCATGCGTAAGTGTATGCAATGTAGTGTGTGTATGTGCATATGTAAGTGTATGCTATGTAGTGTGTTACTTTGCATTTTTGCTAACTTTAAAGGCCAGAATCTAAAATATTAATGGGGAATGCAAAGAGCAGTTTTAAAGAATCTATTATTAAATGTCCAATTAAGATACAAATATTTAGCACTGTCTCTGCAAAGACTAATTAAATACATAGCTTAAATAGCTATACCAGTGGTTTGAGCTTGTTTTTGATTTGCTGCCTAAGAATATTAAAAGATATGACTTTATTTAGAATTGTATTTATATTACTTTGGTCTTATGATTTTTTTTAAGACCCGCCCCTGCTCCTGCCCACCACATTTCAATTTTTTTCATGGGGGGGTGTCCCTCTTTTGAATTTTGAAATTTTGGGAGGTATGTACCAGCTGATCTCTATAATGATTTTAAGGATAGACAGATGGACCTGCAATCTGCACTTATACAAGTTTCCCCTGCATTGGGATACTATCTATCCTCAAATTCATTATACAGAATTAGCTTTAGGGGGCCCAAAAAATGTTTTGCACCAAGGCCCACTGTTAAGTAGATCCGCTACTGTATTGACGGGCTGCTATGTCCCCTCAGCACTTGGGCCCTGGTGACACCGCACCTGCTGCATCAATGGTAGTTCTGCCCCTGTTTGTAGGCCAGTAGGTGGCTCTATAAATGTACTACAGCTGGCTAGGGAGTTTAGGAAAATATTAAGCTCTGTGGAGAAGAGAACATTCTATAGTATCATACAGGAAATGACAGCAATTTTAACAACTATTGATGCAAAAAATGTAATACATATTTTACAAATATACACCTAGATTAAGAGTTTTGCGTTAGGAGGGGTGTGGTGCTAACGAGCAGTTTTCCCTCACCGCTCACTTGTAGACAGAGCTGGTATTACGGGTTTTTACAAACCCAGCGTTAACCGCAAAAAAGTGAGCGAAGAGCAAAATTTAGCTCCACATCTCACCTCAATACCAGCGCTGCTTACGGTAGCGGTGAGCAGGTAAAACATGCTTGTGCACGATTTCCACATAGAAATCAATGGGGGAGAACCTGCAAAAAAGCAGCGTTCAGCTTCTAACGCAGCCCCATTGATTCCTATGGGGAAATAAATTTTATGTTTACACCTAACACCCTAGCATGAACCCCGAGTCTAAACACCCCTAATGTTACACTTATTAACCCATAATCTGCTGCCCCCGACATCGGCGACACCTACATTATATTATTATCCCCTAATCTGCCGCTCCGGACACCGCCGCAACCTACATTATACTTATAAACCCCTAATCTGATGCCCCCAACATCGCCGAATCCTACATTATATTTATTAAACCCTAATCTGCTGCCCCCAATGTCGCTGCAACCTAACTATGTTTATTAACCCCTAATCTGCCGCCCACAATGTCCCCGCCATTATATTAAATGTATTAACCCCTAAATGTAAGTCTAACCCTAAACCTAACCCCCCTAACTGAAATATAATTTTAATAAATCTAAATAAAATTACTATCATTAACTAAATTATTCCTATTTAAAACTAAATACTTACCTGTAAAATAAACCCTGATAGCTACAATATAACTAATAGTTACATTGTATCTATCTTAGGGTTTATTTTTATTTTACAGGCAACTTTGTATTTATTTTAACTAGGTACAATAGTTATTAAATAGTTATTAACTATTTAATAACTACCAAGTTAAAATAAAGACAAATTCACCTGTAAAATAAAACCTAACCTATGTTACAATTACACCTAACACTTCACTATAATTAAATTAATTACCTAAACTAAATACAATTAATTACAATTTAAATAAATTATCTAAAGTACGAAACCCCCCACTAAATTACAGAAAATAATAAAATAATTACAAGAATTTTAAACTAATTACACCTACTCTAATCCCACTAACAAAATAAAAAAGCCCCCCAAAATAAAAAAAACCCTACCCTACACTAAATTACAAGTAGCCCTTAGAAGGGCCTTTTGCGGGGCATTGCCCCAAAGTAATCAGCTCTTTTACCTGTAAAAAAAAGTACAAACACCCCTCCAACATTCAAACCCACCACCCACACAACCAACCCTACTCTAAAACCCACCCAATCCCCCCTTAAAAAAACCTAACACTAACCCCTTGAAGATCACCCTACCTTGAGAAGTCTTCACCCAACCGGGCTGAAGTCCTCCACGAAGCCAGCAGAAGTTGTCCTCCAGATGGGCACAAGTCTTCATTCAGGCGGCATCTTCTATCTTCATCCATCCTGCGCGGAGCGGCTCCATCTTCAAGACATCCAACGCGGAGCATCCTCTTCAAACGACAGCTGATTGAAGAATGAAGGTTCCTTTAAATGATGTCATCCAAGATGGCGTCCCTTCAATTCCGATTGGCTGATAGAATTCTATCAGCCAATCGGAATTAAGGTAGAAAAAATCCTATTGACTGATGCAATCAGCCAATATTATTGAAGTTCAATCCTATTGGCTGATCCAATCAGCCAATGGGATTGAGCTGGCATTCTATTGGTTGATTGGATCTGCCAATAGAATGCAAGCTCAATCCTATTGGCTAATTGCATCAGTCAATAGGATTTTTTCTACCTTAATTCCGATTGGCTGATAGAATTCTATCAGCCAATCGGAATTGAAGGGACGCCATCTTGAAGGGACGCCAATAGGATTGAGCTTGCATTCTATTGGCAGATCCAATCAACCAATAGAATGCCAGCTCAATCCCATTGGCTGATTGGATCAGCCAATAGGATTGAACTTCAATAATATTGGCTGATTTCATCAGCCAATAGGATTTTTTCTACCTTAATTCCGATTGGCTGATAGAATTCTATCAGCCAATTGGAATTGAAGGGACCCCATCTTGGATGACGTCATTTTAAGGAACCTTCATTCTTGATTTTTCAGTCAGCCGTCGTTTGAAGAGGATGCTCCATGTCGGATGTCTTGAAGATGGAGCCACTCCACGCCGGATGGATGAAGATAGAAGATGCCACATGGATGAAGACTTCTGCCCGTCTTGAGGACCACTTCTGCTCGTCTGGAGGACCACTTCTGCCAGCTTTGTGGAGGACTTCGGCCCGGTTGGGTGAAGACTTCTCAAGGTAGGGTGCTCTTCAAGGGGTTAGTGTTAGTTTTTTTTAAGGGGGGTTTGGGTGGGTTTTTAGAGTAGGGTTGGTTGTGTGGGTGGTGGGTTTTAATGTTGGGGGGATATTTGTACTTTTTTTTTACAAGTAAAAGAGCTGATTACTTTGGGGCAATGCCCTGCAAAATGCCCTTTTAGGGGCTATTTGTAATTTAGTGTTTAATGTTGGAGGGATATTTGTACTTTTTTTTTACAGGTAAAAGAGCTGATTACTTTGGGGCAATGCCCCGCAAAAAGCCCTTTTAGGGGCTATTTGTAATTTAGTGTAGGGTAGAGCTTTTTTTTATTTTGGGGGGCTTTTTTATTTTGTTAGGGGGATTAGAGTAGGTGTAATTAGTTTAAAATTCTTGTAATTATTTTATTATTTTCTGTAATTTAGTGTTTTTTTTTTCTTAGGTTATCTAAGGGTATATTTTACAGGTAAGTATTTCGTTTTAAATAGGAATAATTTAGTTAATTATAGTAATTTTATTTAGATTTATTAAAATTATATTACATTTAATATAGTGGCGGCAACGTTGGGGGCGACAGATTAAGAGTTAATAAATGTAGGTAGGTGTCGGCGATGTTAGGGCAGGCAGATTATGGGTTAATAATATTGAACTAGTGTTTGCTATGTGGGAGTGCGGCGGTTTAGGGGTTAATATGTTTATTATAGTGGCGGCGATGTCCGGTTTGGAAGATTAGGGGTTAAAAGATTTATTTTAGTGTTTGCGATGTGGGGGGGGGGGCTCGGTTTAGGGGTTAATAGGTAGTTTATGGGTGTTAGTGTACTTTTTAGCACTTTAGTTAAGAGTTTTATGCTACGGCGTTGTAGGGTAAAACTCTTAACTACTGACTTATAAATGCGGTATCAGTCTTGACAGGAGAGGGTCTACCGCTCACTTTTTGTCAGACTCGTAATACCGGCGCTATGCAAGTTCCATTCCTGTACCTTCAAGACTCATGATACCAGTGGGCGTTAAAAAGCAGCGTTGGGACCTCTCAACGCAGCTTTTTAACCCTAACGCACAACTCGTAATCTAGCCGATACTCTTTACGTCATTTTTATTGCATTGTTTTCTTGTAGTGCATTTCTTGATTCTGCATTTAAATGTACTTTAAAGGAACATATTTCTTAACATTTAAAGGGCCAATATAGTTAAAAATAATATGCTCTAATTCCCTAGAGTAGTGATTTTAAGCATAGTGACCCCTAAATGCTATGTTTTTAACCCTCAGAAAGTAGTTAAATAAATAGTAGAAGAACCTTTGGGACCTACAGAGCACGGCTGGTCCCTAATAGTAATTGCTGCAGATCATATCAGCAGTGTAACTAGCACTGTTGATTGGATCAGCGGCAGTATCCACTCAGGACATGTAGTTATTTGTGGGTTCAGAGCAGTACTTTTACTTTGTGTTTAACTCCTTTGTGGGTGTTAAAGCCCTAGAGAAGCAGGGTCGCTAGTATTAATATTACATGTTCCAATGAACTAGAGCAAGTCAATGTTTTACTATATGTAGCCACCAAGCGCTACCCAGGTGCTGAACCAAAAATGGTCTGACACTTAAAGGGACAGTCAAGTCCAAAAAAACGTTCATGATTCAAATAGGGCATGTAATTTTAAACAACTTTCCAATTTACTTTTATCACCAATTTTGCTGTGTTCTCTTGGTATTCTTAGTTGAAAGGTAAACCTAGGAGGTTCATATGCTAATTTCTTAGACCTTGATGGCCGCCTCTAATCTAAATGCATTTTGACAGTTTTTCACCACCAGAGGGCATTATTTCATGTGTTTCATATAGATAACAGTGAGCTCATGCACGTGAAGTTACCCTGGAGTGAGCACTGATTGGCTAAAATGCAAGTCTGTCAAAAGAACTGAAATAAGGGAGGACTTCCGGGCAGCGGCCATTGCAGGTCACACTGAGCTTCAGCTCCTGAGTTGTTCACCACTTCTATCTGGTATCTCATTGAAATTTGGGTGATAGACCATCTAGACCGGTGGAGAAGCTCGTCTGAAGGCACTCTGACCCAAAAGCAGGGGTTTTGGTCTGTGGTGTGGCCTGTGTTTCCTCAGTACCGGACTTTATCTTGAGGCCTTCCCTTATCATCGAGGCCTCATCTGTCCTCATAACTGCCGCGCCATTGTTGCACGGCCCATGCCCTACTTTAGGGGGAGAAAGCAACGCACATTCCGACAGAATGAATGAAAGAGAAACATCACTTATAACTATTCTTGCCAGCTTACTGGATGATCAACTCAAAAGCATTTCTAATCATCTGGCATGTGAATGGGGTAGAGCCCGCACACCTAACCCTTCGATACGTTCTACTGAATCAATGGATACCATACCTCAGTCTGGTGAGCAAATAAGCTGGGACAAACATGACTCGCTAGAAGTGACAATTCCTCCACATCTTATCCCTGAGCCCTGGATCGCATGCAGGGTTGTCACAGAACATGGAGACCGGAATGGGGGCCTTAACAGAAAAGGGATCCCTTCTAAATCTGCAAATAGGAGCCTCTTAACCCTATCAACCACACAAAGGCTTTTAATACGGAGCGAGAGAGTGGGCGATGCGCCAAGTTGCCTTACCTATTCTAGAAGTGGTGTGCTGTGTGGAACTGGGCTCCGGCTGTGTCTGCTGGAGTTTTCGAGCCAGAGTGTCTGTCACGACCCTGTGCAGGAGCGCCGGCTGTGTTCACCCAGGCAGACGGGTTTGTCATGCTTCAGCGGAGGCAGTTGCGTTATGCAGTTTCTTGCCTTCCTCGGGTTGGGAAGGTGAATACTTTCGATCAGTTAAGCAGGCTAACTGGGGACATACAGCAGAGGGTGAGCGGTCCATCCTGTGGAGCACTTGTTAACACTCCAATGATATACAGCCTTGCATTTTGCCCAGAGACTGCTCCTAGATGCGTGAGACACGGAGTGGGTTAGACGAGACGAAGAGACAAGGACTGACACCCTAGGTATATGGCTTGTGTTGCTATGTTTAAAAGGAACTCTGGTGATGGTTTGTCTGATGACCAGTGTGTTAGACAATGGGCCCTTCTGTTCACAAAGTTTTACTATTCAAGACTTTCCTAATGGGTATATTATCAACGGGACATTTAGGCCTAGATTTAGAGTTCGGCGGTAAAAGGGCTGTTAACGCTCCGCGGGTTTTTTTCTGGCCGCACCATAAATTTAACTCTGGTATCGAGAGTTCAAACAAATGCTGCGTTAGGCTCCAAAAAAGGAGCGTAGAGCATTTTTACCGCAAATGCAACTCTCGATACCAGAGTTGCTTACGGACGCGGCCGGCATCAAAAACGTGCTCGTGCACGATTCTCCCATAGGAAACAATGGGGCTGTTTGAGCTGAAAAAAAACCTAACACCTGCAAAAAAGCAGCGTTCAGCTCCTAACGCAGCCCCATTGTTTCCTATGGGGAAACACTTCCTACGTCTGCACCTAACACCCTAACATGTACCCCGAGTCTAAACACCCCTAACCTTACACTTATTAACTCCTAATCTGCCGCCCCCGCTATCGCTGACCCCTGCATTACACTTTTAACCCCTAATCTGCCACTCCGTAAACCGCCGCCACCTACGTTATCCCTATGTACCACTAATCTGCTGCCCTAACATCGCCGACCCCTATGTTATATTTATTAACCCCTAATCTGCTCCCCACAACGTCGCCGACACCTGCCTACACTTATTAACCCCTAATCTGCCGAGCGGACCTGAGCGCTACTATAATAAAGTTATTAACCCCTAATCCGCCTCACTAACCCTATCATAAATAGTATTAACCCCTAATCTGCCCTCCCTAACATCGCCGACACCTACCTTCAATTATTAACCCCTAATCTGCCGACCGGAGCTCACCGCTATTCTAATAAATGTATTAACCCCTAAAGCTAAGTCTAACCCTAACACTAACACCCCCCTAAGTTAAATATAATTTTTATCTAACGAAATAAATTAACTCTTATTAAATAAATAATTCCTATTTAAAGCTAAATACTTACCTGTAAAATAAATCCTAATATAGCTACAATATAATTTATAATTATATTATAGCTATTTTAGGATTAATATTTATTTTACAGGCAACTTTGTAATTATTTTAACCAGGTACAATAGCTATTAAATAGTTAAGAACTATTTAATAGTTACCTAGTTAAAATAATAACAAATTTACCTGTAAAATAAATCCTAACCTAAGATATAATTAAACCTAACACTACCCTATCAATAAAATAATTAAATAAACTACCTACAATTACCTACAATTAACCTAACACTACACTATCAATAAATTAATTAAACACAATTGCTACAAATAAATAAAATTAAATAAACTATCTAAAGTACAAAAAATAAAAAAGAACTAAGTTACAGAAAATAATAAAATATTTACAAACATAAGAAAAATATTACAACAATTTTAAACTAATTACACCTACTCTAAGCCCCCTAATAAAATAACAAAGCCCCCCAAAATAAAAAATTCACTACCCTATTCTAAAATACAAATATTACAAGCTCTTTTACCTTACCAGCCCTGAACAGGGCCCTTTGCGGGGCATGCCCCAAGAATTTCAGCTCTTTTGCCTGTAAAAAAAAACATACAATACCCCCCCCCCCCAACATTACAACCCACCACCCACATACCCCTAATCTAACCCAAACCCCCCTTAAATAAACCTAACACTACCCCCCTGATGATCTTCCTACCTTGTCTTCACCATGCCAGGTTCACCGATCCGTCCTGGCTCCAAGATCTTCATCCAACCCAAGCGGGGGCTAGACATCCACTGAAGAAGTCCAGAAGAGGGTCCAAAGTCTTCCTCCTATCCGGCAAGAAGAGGACATCCGGACCGGCAAACATCTTCTCCAAGCGGCATCTTCTATCTTCTTCCATCCGATGACGACCGGCTCCATCTTGAAGACCTCCAGCGCGGATCCATCCTCTTCTTCCGACGACTAGACGACGAATGACGGTTCCTTTAAGGGACGTCATCCAAGATGGCGTCCCTCGAATTCCGATTGGCTGATAGGATTCTATCAGCCAATCGGAATTAAGGTAGGAATTTTGTGATTGGCTGATGGAATCAGCCAATCAGAATCAAGTTCAATCCGATTGGCTGATCCAATCAGCCAATCAGATTGAGCTTGCATTCTATTGGCTGATCGGAACAGCCAATAGAATGCGAGCTCAATCTGATTGGCTGATTGGATCAGCCAATCGGATTGAACTATATTCTGATTGGCTGATTCCATCAGCCAATCAGAAAATTCCTACCTTAATTCCGATTGGCTGATAGAATCCTATCAGCCAATCGGAATTCGAGGGACGCCATCTTGGATGACGTCCCTTAAAGGAACCGTCATTCGTCGTCTAGTCGTCGGAAGAAGAGGATGGATCCGCGCTGGAGGTCTTCAAGATGGAGCCGGTCGTCATCGGATGGAAGAAGATAGAAGATGCCGCTTGGAGAAGATGTTTGCCGGTCCGGATGTCCTCTTCTTGCCGGATAGGAGGAAGACTTTGGACCCTCTTCTGGACTTCTTCAGTGGATGTCTAGCCCCCGCTTGGGTTGGATGAAGATCTTGGAGCCAGGACGGATCTTTGAACCTGGCATGGTGAAGACAAGGTAGGAAGATCATCAGGGGGGTAGTGTTAGGTTTATTTAAGGGGGGTTTGGGTTAGATTAGGGGTATGTGGGTGGTGGGTTGTAATGTTGGGGGGGGGGGTATTGTATGTTTTTTTTTACAGGCAAAAGAGCTGAAATTCTTGGGGCATGCCCCGCAAAGGGCCCTGTTCAGGGCTGGTAAGGTAAAAGAGCTTGTAATATTTGTATTTTAGAATAGGGTAGTGAATTTTTTATTTTGGGGGGCTTTGTTATTTTATTAGGGGGCTTAGAGTAGGTGTAATTAGTTTAAAATTGTTGTAATATTTTTCTTATGTTTGTAAATATTTTATAATTTTCTGTAACTTAGTTCTTTTTTATTTTTTGTACTTTAGATAGTTTATTTAATTTTATTTATTTGTAGCAATTGTGTTTAATTAATTTATTGATAGTGTAGTGTTAGGTTAATTGTAGGTAATTGTAGGTAGTTTATTTAATTATTTTATTGATAGGGTAGTGTTAGGTTTAATTATATCTTAGGTTAGGATTTATTTTACAGGTAAATTTGTTATTATTTTAACTAGGTAACTATTAAATAGTTCTTAACTATTTAATAGCTATTGTACCTGGTTAAAATAATTACAAAGTTGCCTGTAAAATAAATATTAATCCTAAAATAGCTATAATATAATTATAAATTATATTGTAGCTATATTAGGATTTATTTTACAGGTAAGTATTTAGCTTTAAATAGGAATTATTTATTTAATAAGAGTTAATTTATTTCGTTAGATAAAAATTATATTTAACTTAGGGGGGTGTTAGTGTTAGGGTTAGACTTAGCTTTAGGGGTTAATACATTTATTAGAATAGCGGTGAGCTCCGGTCGGCAGATTAGGGGTTAATAATTGAAGGTAGGTGTCGGCGATGTTAGGGAGGGCAGATTAGGGGTTAATACTATTTATGATAGGGTTAGTGAGGCGGATTAGGGGTTAATAACTTTATTATAGTAGCGCTCAGGTCCGCTCGGCAGATTAGGGGTTAATAAGTGTAGGTAGGTGTCGGCGACGTTGTGGGGGGCAGATTAGGGGTTAATAAATATAACATAGGGGTCGGCGATGTTAGGGGTAGCAGATTAGGGGTACATAGGGATAACGTAGGTGGCGGCGATTTGCGGTCGGAAGATTAGGGGTTAATTATTTTAAGTAGCTTGCGGCGACGTTGTGGGGGGCAAGTTAGGGGTTAATAGATATAATACAGGGGTCGGCGGTGTTAGGGGCAGCAGATTAGGGGTACATAAGTATAACGTAGGTGGCGGTCGGCAGATTAGGGGTTAAAATTTTTAATCGAGTGGCGGCGATGTGGGGGGACCTCGGTTTAGGGGTACATAGGTAGTTTATGGGTGTTAGTGTACTTTAGGGTACAGTAGTTAAGAGCTTTATAAACCGGCGTTAGCCAGAAAGCTCTTAACTCCTGCTATTTTCAGGCGGCTGGAATCTTGTCGTTAGAGCTCTAACGCTCACTGCAGAAACGACTCTAAATACCGGCGTTAGGAAGATCCCATTGAAAAGATAGGCTACGCAAATGGCGTAGGGGGATCTGCGGTATGGAAAAGTCGCGGCTGTAAAGTGAGCGTTAGACCCTTTAATCACTGACTCCAAATACCAGCGGGCGCCCAAAACCAGCGTTAGGAGCCTCTAACGCTGGTTTTGACGGCTACCGCCGAACTCTAAATCTAGGCCTTAATATCCACATGCTTATATAGACAGGTCCTGATTTGTTGCAACATTTATTGGAAAATACATATTTATACTTCAGTAGTGGTATTAAGCTCATTGTGTCATTTACCTGTTTTCCGTTTTTTCTTTTGTTTTTGTGGGGGTTTTTTTTTTGTTTGTTAACCTGCTTTTTCTCCATATGATGTGCCCATGCTTTATGCTTTCCCATCTGATCAATACTAAGTCTCTATAGAGAATAGATGTAGCATTATCCACTCAGTAGCAGTTATACATTTCTTACACTCCGGTCTATTTCTATATATGTGCCCTAGTCTACTTTTTAATTGTGAAATTAGGCTGACTTTTTGACAAAACGCCTCTACGCATTATTTACCGCTATCTTATATAGTTCCCAAGTCTTTCCACTAGATGGAAGTAGAGTTCCAGTTATAGAATACCCACCTGGTTCTCCTCTTACAAAAGTCCCTCTTGGATCTGATAGACTTGTTTTCTAGTCTCATAGGGACACACAGTGTAAGTCCATGCCATTAACACCTTCCATAGTGGTTCTAGCACTGTCTATCAGATGGAGTACTTAAATATTGCAGCTGGGTAACACGTTGCTTATACATCAATGACAGATCATTAGAAAGTTCTCTCTCCCTACCTTTTCATTTTTTTTTTTTTTATGTTCATTCAATTGTCCTTAATCTGTGTCAAATTTATATTGTAACCTACTAGTCTCCAATTGGGGCCCAAAAGTGGCCCACTTTGATATATTATTCACTTGTTTCTTTATTCATTTATTTTTTGCTTTATCTTCCCCCAAAAAAACTCCCTACCCTGATTTAATTCCATACCAGGAGGTACAAAAGTGACCTCCATGTTTCAGTAAGGGACAAATGTTTATTTCTGACTTTACCTCAGGTTGCAAGGGGATCTTATATAGAAAATTTAGAGGTTATCCCTAAATTGCAGGTCTGGGTGATTAATTGCTTAATCAAAATGACATTCTACTTGAGATTTCCCTATGCCATTGTAACTGTGTTGTTATTTTCGTTTTGCCTGTATCACTTTTGTAACCTCAAATAAAATACTTAAAAAAAAAAAAAAAAAAAAAAGAACTGAAATAAGGGGGCAGTTTGCAGAGGCTTAGATACAAGGTAATTACAGAGGTAAAATGTGTATTATTATAACTGTGTTGGTTATGCAAAAAAAAAGTCAGTCTAGAACGTACAAGGAGAAGCTCCCTCCCTTTTATGTGGCTTGGTTTATATGTTGCAGCTTGGATGTATGGTGGGGGGTGCTTGCCTATTTATGCTGGTTTGATCAGAGTTGGGATTGTTGGTACCTCCTGTTTGATTGGCAGGGGAGAATGTGGTTCAATGGGGCGTATCCTTCTCAGTAAAAAGGAGGGGCACGTGTTGTGGCTGGGCAAGCACCCTGGGGTTTTAGGTAAAATCTTTAACTGTTTATTTGGGTATGCAATTGCTATGTTATTTATTGTGTTCAATAAAATAAGCTGCAGCCTTTATAACCCTATGTTTGGTGTCATGTATTTATTTAAACGGAACATAGTGCCTAGTATGGGGGTCAAGTATTTCTATTCAAAACACATAAAAACACATAAATAAAAATTAAATGACATGTTTCAAGGTATTTGACTGGGAAGGACTTAAAAGTGTTTGTATATATATATATATATATATGTGTGTGTGTTTATATGCATTTATATATGTTTGTATGTGTGCACATTCATATTTACACCTGTAATCACAGAAATACTAATGTATATATTATGGGTAAAGTCAGAAATCCAGGTAATTAAAACAAACATTACTCAATCGGCTGTGAGTAAGGCCCAATGTCCTGTAATTCCCCTATCTACACTATTTCTTTTGCCTCCGTCTGGGGGGTTTAAGGAAGTCACCCCGCCAATACTCTGGCATCCACCCCAAGTGAACCTTGGGGGATTCACACCATTTTTTGCAAGTTCTGGAAACGTTACAAACAAATAGAAATTATTTTATAATGTTAATGTTTTATTTTGAAACATTGGTATGAAATACTAATTGTTTGTGTTGCGGTAAGGTAATCTGATCTGGAAACATATAACGTTTGTTTTGAGTATTAAGGAAGTCATGGTGTCCATAATGTTGCTTACCATCTGTGCAACAACAAAATGTCATATTCTGTATTGTGGGGTTCCCCATATTTGGGTATTTCTTTAAACTGAAGTGTTTCAAAAGGGCTTGACTTGGAAGAAAAAAAAACATATGATTTGTGTGTTTAACGCACAGAAAAGCACTGATATTTAATCCAATGAGCGCAAAAGACAAAGGCCTAGATCACAAGCAAGTTGTCAAAATCTAGGCAATGCAGAAAAATAGTTGCTCCATTTTAGTGACCAGATCGCACTCAAACAGTAGGAAAGTAATGAAGTTTGTCTAAGTATAGCTGCTCTTTTAAGAACTGATGATTAAAGCGTCTCCTGCTGAGAGAGAAATTATAGAGCAGACTTCCCTTGCAAGATTTTAAATAGATTTTAAATAGCTAATTTTGATGAACTTCTCTAATGGGCTTTTCCTGCATTTCATTTTTGCTACATTTAGTAAACCAATAAGCAGGCATAACCCAGGTTCTGAACCAAAAATGGTCTGGCTCTTTAACTTTACATTCCTGCTCTTTAAATAAAGACAGCAAGAGAATGAAGAAAAAATGATAATAGGAGTAACTTAGAAAGTTGCTTAAAATTGCATGCTCTATCTGTATTATTAAAGATAAAAATTGGGTTAAGTGTCCCTTTAAATGGTGAACACTTTAAATGTGGTTTTGGTTATGGTTAAAGGGATTTTAAACCTAAAGCTGCATCCCTATAAGAATATAACAATATAAAGTAAAACTGCACACAAATAAGAAATACAAATATGAGAGTAGAATGAGATATTAATTAAACAAATACAGTAAATCTCCTTTGGTAACATCCTGTCCTTGACTGTCCATGGCTTTTTCTTAGTAATGGTGGACCACACCTTGTGAAGCTCAAATTGTCTCATTGTTATGAAAATTTATTTTTAGAATAGCTGGTTCACTGCTTAATGCCTAGATTTAGAGTTTGGCGTTAGCCGTCAAAACCAGCGTTAGGGGCTCCTAACGCTGGTTTTGGGCTACCGCTGGTATTTAGAGTCAGTCAGGAAAGGGTCTAACGCTCACTTTCCAGCCGTGACTTTTCCATACCACAGATCCCCTTACGTCAATTGCGTATCCTATCTTTTCAATGAGATCTTTCTAACGCCGGTATTTAGAGTCTTAACTGAAGTGAGCGTTAGAAATCTAACGACAAAACTCCAGCCGCAGCAAAAAGCCAGGAGTTAAGAGCTTTCTTGGCTAACGCCGGTTCATCAAGCTCTTAACTACTGTGCTCTAAAGTACACTAACACCCATAAACTACCTATGTACCCCTAAACCGAGGCCCCCCCACACCGCCGCCACTCTAATAAAATTTTTAACCCCTAATCTGCCGACCGCACACCGCCGCAACCTACGTTATCCCTATGTACCCCTAATCTGCTGCCCCTAACACCGCCGACCCCTATATTATATTTATTAACCCCTAATCTGCCCCCCCCAACGTTGCCGCTACCTACCTACAATTATTAACCCCTAATCTGCCGACCGGACCTCACCGCTACTATAATAAAGTTATTAACCCCTAATCCGCCTCACTCCCGCCTCAATAACCCTATAATAAATAGTATTAACCCCTAATCTACCCTCCCTAACATCACCGACACCTAACTTCAAGTATTAATCCCTAATCTGCCGACCGGACCTCACCGCTACTCTATTAAATTTATTAACCCCTAAAGCTAAGTCTAACCCGAACCCTAACACCCCCCTAAATTAAATATAATTTAAATCTAACGAAATAAAATAAATCTTATTAAATAAATTATTCCTATTTAAAGCTAAATACTTACCTGTAAAATAAACCCTAATATAGCTACAATATAAATTATAATTATATTGTAGCTATTTTAGGATTTATATTTATTTTACAGGCAACTTTGTATTTATTTTAACCAGGTACAATAGCTATTAAATAGTTAATAACTATTTAATAGCTACCTAGTTAAAATAATCACCAAATTACCTGTAAAATAAATCCTAACCTAAGTTACAATTAAACCTAACACTACACTATCAATAAATTAATTAAATAAATTACCTACAATTATCTACAATTAAACCTAACACTACACTATCATTAAATTAATTAAATAAATAACCTACAAATACCTACAAATAAATACAATTAAATAAACTAACTAAAGTACAAAAAATAAAAAAAGCTAAGTTACAAAAAATAAAAAAATAATTTACAAACATAATAAAAATATTACAACAATTTTAAACTAATTACCCCTACTCTAAGCCCCCTAATAAAATAACAAAGCTCCCCCAAAATAAAGAAAATGCCCTACCCTATTCTAAAATAAAAATTGAAAAGCTCTTTTACCTTACCAGCCCTTAAAAGGGCCTTTTGCGGGGCATTACCCAAAGAAATCAGCTCTTTTGCCTCTAAAAAAAACACAATACCACCCCCCAACATTACAACACACCACCCACATATGTTCCGATCAGCCAATAGAATGCGAGCTCAATCTGATTGGCTGATTGGATCAGCCAATCGGATTGAACTTGAATCTGATTGGCTGATTCCATCAGCCAATCAGATTTTTCCTACCTTAATTCCGATTGGCTGATAGAATCCTTGTTGCCACTCGTATTGCTCACCATTGTGCCTGCGGTGGCGTCTCCCTCCTCTCCATGTACGACCTCTCCTTCGGATTCCCCCTACAGTGATTCCTCCTTGACCGGGAAGTCCCTCTGTTTCTCCTTACGGTCCTTTCGCCGGTCCCCCGGTATATAGTTCCAATCTCATAGTCATTGTCATCATGGCCAAATTTTAATTTCTTTCATTTCTGGATTGCTTTTTTCAACTCCGATATCTGTTCATCCACTTCTGCAACAAATTTTTCATAATCTTGAGTTATCGCTCCTGATAGGTCCCGCTTGCACTCCTCCAGCAGAGCCTTTTGCTTAGACAGCTCCTTTTGTAGGCACTCTACGGTAAGGACCATTACATCAAACCTAATAGGTATGGCAACATTTTACATTGTTTAGTTAAAGGACCAGTCAACACAGTAGATTTGCATAATCAACAAATGCAATATAAAACAACAATGCAAAAGCACTTAGTCTGAACTTCAAATGAGTAGTAGATTTTTTTTCTGACAATTTTAAAAGTTATGTATTTTTCCACTCCCCCCATACCATGTGACACCCATCAGCCATTCACAAATGCATACATGTACCATGTGACAGCCATCAGCCATTCACAAATGCATACACACTTATTCTAGCACATGCTCAGTAGGAGCTGGTGACTCAAAAAGCGCTTCTAAGCATTCTGAAGCCCAATTCCTCTCAGAGTACAGTGTTTGTCAGAGAGATGTGAAGAGAGTATTGCCTGTTGATTTTAATAGTTTCTCTCATGGGAAATCTTTTCAAGGGTTCTCTGTTATCAGTTGTAGGGATTCATCTCCTACCTCCCTTTTCAGATCGACGATATACTCTTATACCATTACCTCTGCTGATAGTTTTCAGTACTGGTTTGGCTGTCTGCTATATGTGAATGGGTGTCTTTCGGTAAGTATGTATCATTGTTTATGACACTCTCATCTATGTTTTGCGCTTTATATATTAATATAAAGTTTTAAAAAGTGTATTTCCCTTTGCAGTCTAACAGTGTATTTCTCTTTGCAGTCTAACAGTTTCAGTAGGAGAATCATGTATTATTTATTACGTCATTTTTGTTGCAAATTTTTTTTTGCCGCAAAATTGCGTCTATAGTGTCACAAGTTTTGTCATTTCCTGCATCTTTATTGATGTCAGGTTGTTTGTCACGCTTGTTATCACGCAAGTTGCGTCATTTCTGGATGTTGGTTTTCACTTTGAGTCGTGCGTCATACTTGGCGCCAAATATTTTTTTGATTATATTACCCCTCTTCCTTTATGCTTCCTGCTCTCTTTATATTCTAGAGGACTATGCTGTTTGCTTTTTTGCATATTTAGCATATGCATTTTTCCCATTCCTGAAACTGCTATATGAGAAAATAGGATATTTTGTTTAAATGTTATTTTTTTTTTACATTTTGCAAGATGTCTCAGTCTGATCCTGTCTCAGAAGCAAGCTGAGATTATATCTCCGGCTATATTATGTAATAGTTGTCATGATAAGCTTTTGCATGCCGATAATGTTTCTATTAGTATTAGTACAGCGTCTGTTGTTGTTCCCTCAACATCTAATGTACATGATATCCCTGTTGATTTGAAAGATTATATTGCTGATGCAATATAGAAGGCTATGTTTGCTATTTCACCTTCTAATAAACGTAAAAGGTCTTTTAAAACTTCTCATAAAACTGATGAAATTTGTAATGACCAACAACATACTGAAATATGCTCCTCTGAAGAGGATCTCTCTGGTTCAGAAGATCCTACTTCAGACATTGAAATTGATAAATCTTTTTTATCTTTTTAAGATTGAATATATTCAGTCTATGTTGAAAGAAGTATTGGTTACTTTGGGTATTGAGGAGTCTGATCCTCTTGATAACAAAACCAGTAAACGTTTAAATTCATTTTTTAAACCTCCTGTGATTACTCCTGAGGTTTTTCCTGTTCCAGATGTAGTTTCTGATGTGATTGCTAAGGAATGGTCTAAGTCTGGTGCTTCTTTTAATCCTTTTTCTAGGTTTAAGACGTTATATCATTTACCTAATTTGGAGTTTTGGGAAAAAATCCCTAAGGTTGATGGGGCTATTTCTACTCTTGCCAAACGTACTATTATTCCTATGGAAGATAGTACTTCTTTTAAGGATCCTTTAGATAGGAAAATTGAATCTTATCTAAGGAAAGCTTATTTACATTCTGGCTATATTCTCAGGCCTGCTATTTCTATGGCTGATATTGCGGCTGCATTAACTTTTTGGTTGGATAACTTAGCACATCAGGAAACAGATCCTGATTTGTCTATCATTGTTTGTTTGCTTCAACATGCTAATCATTTTATTTGTGATGCTATTTTTTATATCATCAAGATTGATGTTAAATCTATGTCTTTAGCTATTTTAGCTAGAAGAGCTTTATGGCTTAAATCATGGAATGCTGACATGGGGGCCTAGTTATCAAGCCGTCAACCTAAAATACGCTGGAATTCCGCAGCGTATTTGTGGCAAGGCTGATTCGCCTTAGTTATCAAAGGCTAGAGACCGGCAAAAGTAGAATTTTGTGACGTAAACTTCGATCCGCGGGGCTCTGTCCGACATAGATTGATTCTTACATCACTCCAGATGTTCCGCACACAAGTGCGGCACAATCTGACTATTTTTGCTAGTTATCAAAAAACTAGCAGGTACGCTCGGCACTTTTCCGGCCCAGCGTACCTGGTTTTCAATCCGCCTCCCTGGAGGCGGCGGATCCCATAGGAATCAATGGGAGTCTGACCATAGCGAAAGTACAAGTTTGCTGCTGCCAGACATCCCATTGATTTCTATGGCAGCTGTCTACACCTAACACCATAACTAATCTGCCCTCCTACACCGCCGCAACTAAATAAAGTTATTACCCCTAAACCGCCACTCCCGCCGGAGCCCACCGCAACTATAATATATGTATTAACCCCTAAACTGCTGCTCCCGGAGCCCACCGCAAGCTACTCTATACATATTAACCCCTAAACAGCCGCTCCCGGAGCCCACCGCCACCTACATTATACCTAGTAACCCCTATCCTGCCCCCCCTATATCGCCGCCTTCTATATAAAGTTATTAACCCCTATCCTGCCGATCCCGCACCTCACCACAACTAAATAAATAGTTTAACCCCTAAACCGCCGCTCCCGGACCCCCGCAACCTATAATAAATTTATTAACCCCTATCCTGCCCCCCACTAAACCGCCGCCACTGTAATAAAATTATTAACCCCTAAACCTAAGTCTAACACTAACCCTAACACCCCCCTAACTTAAATATTAATTAAATAAATCTAAATAATATTTCTATTATGAACTAAATTAATCCTATTTAAAGCTAAATACTTACATTTAAAATAAACCCTAATATAGCTACAATATAAATAATAATTATATTGTAGCTATCTTAGGATTTATTTTTATTTTACAGGTAACTTTCAATTTATTTTAACTAGGTACAATAGCTATTAAATAGTTATTAACTATTTAATAGCTTACCTAGCTAAAATAAAGAGAAATTTACCTGTAAAATAAAAACTAACCTAAGTTACAATTACACCTAACACTACACTATAGTTAAATAAATTATTCCTATTTAAAACTAAATACTTACCTGTAAAATAAACCCTAACACTACCAATCAGATTGAGCTCGCATTCTATTGGCTGTTCGGATCAGCCAATAGAATGTGAGCTCAATCTGATTGGCTGATTGGATCAGCCAATCGGATTGAACTTGAATCTGATTGGCTGATTCAATCAGCCAATCAGATTTTTCCTACCTTCCTACCTTAATTCCGATTGGCTGATAGAATTGAAGGGACGCCATCTTGGATGACGTCCCTTAAAGGAGCCTTCATTCGTCGGTAGTCCGTCGGTAAAGAAGGATGTTCCGCGTCGGCGGGATGAAGATTGAAGACCCAGCTTGGAAGATGACATCGCCCAGATAGAAGACTTCTTCAGCGCCTCTTGGAAGATGACATCGCCCGGATGGAAGAGTTCTTCAGCGCCGCTTGGAGGATCACTTCATCGGATGGAAGATTTCTTCAGCGCCGCTTGGAGGATCACTTCTGCCGTTCCGGGTCTCCTCTTCAGTTCCATCGCTGCTCGGCTGAGTGAAGCCGACTAAAGGTAGGATGATCTTCAGGGGATTAGTGTTAGGTTATTTTAAGGGGGGTTTGGGTTAGATTAGGGGTATGTGGGTGGTGGGTTTTAATGTTGGGGGGGTTGTATTTTTCTTTTACAGGCAAAAGAGCTGAATTCTTTGGGGCATGCCCCCACAAAAGGCCCTTTTAAGGGCTGGTAAGGTAAAAGAGCTTTGAACTTTTTTAATTTAGAATAGGGTAGGGCATTTTTTTATTTTGGGGGGCTTTGTTATTTTATTAGGGGGCTTAGATTAGGTGTAAGTAGCTTAAAATTGTTGTAATATTTTTAAAATGTTTGTAACTTTTTTTTTTGTAACAGCTTTTTTTTTTGTACTTTAGTTAGTTTATGTAATTGTATTTAATTGTAGTTATTTGTATTTAATTTATTTAATTCATTTAAAGATAGTGTAGTGTTAGGTTTAATTGTAACTTAGGTTAGGATTTATTTTACAGGTAATTTTGTATTTCTTTTAGCTAGGTAGTTATTAAATAGTTAATAACTATTTAATAACTATTCTAACTAGCTAAAATAAATACAAAGTTACCTGTAAAATAAATATAAATCCTAAGATAGCTACAATGTAATTATTAATTACATTGTAGCTATCTTAGGGTTTATTTTACAGGTAAGTATTTAGTTTTAAATAGGAATAATTTATTTAAGTATAGTGTAGTGTTAGGTGTAATTGTAACTTAGGTTAGTTTTTATTTTACAGGTAAATTTCTCTTTATTTTAGCTAGGTAAGCTATTAAATAGTTAATAACTATTTAATAGCTATTGTACCTAGTTAAAATAAATTGAAAGTTACCTGTAAAATAAAAATAAATCCTAAGATAGCTACAATATAATTATTATTTATATTGTAGCTATATTAGGGTTTATTTTAAAGGTAAGTATTTAGTTTTAAATAGGATTAATTTAGTTCATAATAGAAATATTATTTAGATTTATTTAATTAATATTTAAGTTAGGGGGGTGTTAGGGTTAGTGTTAGACTTAGGTTTAGGGGTTAATAATTTTATTACAGTGGCGGCGGTGTAGTGGGGGGCAGGATAGGGGTTAATAAATTTATTATAGGTGGCGACGGTGTAGTGGGGGGGCAGATTAGGGGTTAATAAAAATAATATAGGTTGCGGCAGGGTCTGGGAGTGGCGGTTTAGGGGTTAAACTATTTATTTAGTTGCGGTGAGGTGCGGGATCAGCAGGATAGGGGTTAATAACTTTATTATAGAGGGCGACGGTATAGGGGGGGCAGGATAGGGGTTACTAGGTATAATGTAGGTGGCAGCGGTGTCCGGGAGCGGCAGTTTAGGGGTTAATACATTTATCAGAGTTGCGGCAGGGTCTAAGAGCGGCGGTTTAGGGGTTAGTAACTTTATTTAGTTGCGGGGGGCTCCGGGGGCGCCGGTATAGGGGGTAGAACAGTGCAGTTTAGTGTGAGTGCTTAGTGACAGGCTAGCAATAAAGCTGGGAAAAAGCCAAAGAGCAGCGAGATCGGATGAGTGATAACTCTCACAGTCCGCTGCTCATCGCCCCGTACTTGGTGTGCGGCTTTTTGACAGCTTTATTTGATAACTTAGGCAAAATTTTTCAGGTCTGCGGCGGCGATGTGAGGCGAGCTTAGGCGGGCGTATTGGGCCGGCGAAGGCAGGAAAGTTGACACGTTGATAACTACCCCCCATGGTATCTAAATCTAGATTGGTTTTGTTCCTTTCGTCAGAATAGAGAACAGAAAACCACTCCTTCCCCTAAGGACTCTAGTTTCAATTGGAAGCCATCTTCAAGTTGGAATAAAGCCAAGCCTTATAAGAAGCCAAATCCAGCCCCCAAGACTGCATGAAGGTGCGGCCCTCAATCCAGTTCAACTGGTGGGGTGCAGATTGAAATTATTTCAAAACATTTGGACAGATTCTGTTCAGAATCAGTGGATCAATAGCATTGTCTCTCAAGTGTATCGAATAAGTTTCAGAATAAGACCTCCTGTAAGAAGATTCTTTCTCTCTCATGTTCCAACAAATCATGTGAAAGCTCAGGCTTTTCTGAAGTATATTTCAGATCTGGAGCTTTTAGGGGTGCTTATACCAGTTCCGCTTCAGAAACATTGTCTGAGTTTTTATTCAAATCTATTCATTGTCCCAAAGAAAGAAAATTCATTCAGACTAGTTCTGGATCTGAAGTTTTTGAATCATTTTGTAAGGGTCCCAACTTTCAAGATGGTGATTATAAGGACTATTCTGCCTTTTGTTCTGCAAGGGCATTACATGTCCGCAATAGACTTACAGGATGCTTATCTTCACATTCCAATTCATCCAGATCACTATTGGTTTCTGAGATTCTCTTTTCTAGACAAGCATTACCAATTTGTCGCTCTTCCATTTGGCCTAGCGACAGCTCCAAGAATCTTTTTGAAGGTTCTCTGTGCCCTTCTATCTGTAATCAGAGTGCAGGGTATTGCGGTGTTTCCTTATTTGGACGATATCTTGGTTTATTTGGACGATATCTTTGTACTGGCTCAATCTTTTCATTTAGCAGAATCTCACACAAATCAACTAGTGTAGTTTCTTCAAAAACATGGTTGGAGGATCAATTTACCAAAGAGTTTCTTGATTCCTCAGACAAGGGTCACCTTTTTAGGTTTCCAGATAGATTCAGTGTCCATGACAAGAGATGAATGAAATTGGTTTCAGCCTGTCGAAACCTTTAGTCTCGATCATTCCCTTCAGTAGCTATGTACATGGAAGTTTTAGGTCTCATGACTGCAGCATCGGACGCGATCCCCTTTGCTTGTTTTCATATGAGACCTCTGCAGCTTTGCATGCTGAATCAATGGTGCAGGGATTATACTCGGATATCACAATTGATATTCCTAAATCCCAGCATTCTACTCTCTCTGACTTGGTGGTTAGACCATCATCGTATTATTCAAGGGGTCTCTTTTGTTCTCAACAGATGCAAGTCTTTTAGGTTGGGGAGCTGTCTGGGGGTCTCTGACAGCACAAAGGGTTTGGAGTTCTCTAGAGGCAAGGTTACCAATCAATAATTTAGAACTCTGTGCTATTTTCAGGGTTCTTTAGGCGTGGCCTCTATTAAAGAGAGAACTTTTAATTTGCTTTCAGACAATATTACAACTGTGGCACATGTGAATCATCAGGGAGGGACTTGCAGTCCTTTAGCAATGAAAAAAGTATCACGGATACTTTCTTGGGCAGAATCCAACTCCTGTCTAATTTCTACAATTCATATCCCAGGTGTAGACAATTGGGAAGCAGATTATCTCAGTCATCAGACTTTACATCCGGGGGAGTGGTCTCTCCATTCAGATGTGTTTTTTCAGATTGTACAGATGTGGGGTCTTCCAGAAATAGATCTGATGGCTTCCCATCTAAACAAGAAACGTCCCATATACCTTTCCAGGTCCAGGGATCCTCAGGCGGAGATGGTGGATGCATTAGCAGTTCCTTGGTCTTACCAACTTGCTTATATTTTTCCACCTCTAGTTCTTCTTCCAAGGGTGATCTCCAAGATCATAATGGAACAATTGCATGTGTTTTTGATAGCACCAGCCTTGCCTCACAGGTTTTGGTATGCGGATCATGTCTGGATGTCCAGTTGCCAACCTTGGTCACTTCCTTTAAGGCCAGACCTTCTGTCATAAGGGCCGTTTTTCCATCAGGATCTCAAATCACTAAATTTGAAGGTATGGAAATTGAACGTTTAGTGCTTAGTCATAAAGGTTTCTCTGACTCAGTGATCAATACTATGTTGCAAGCTCGTAAGTCTGTTTCAAGGAAGATTTATTATCGGGTTTGGAAAACTTATATTTCATTGTGTTCTCATAAATTCTCTTGGCATTCTTTTAGAATTCCTAGAATTTTACAGTTTCTTCAGGACAGTTTGCATAAAGGTTTGTCTGCAAATACTTTGAAGGGACAAATCTCTGCTCTTTCTGTTTTATTTCATAGAAATATTGCTAAACTTCCTGATATTCACTGTTTTGTTCAGGCTTTGGTTCGTATCAAGCCTATTATTAAGTCTATTTCTCCTCCATAAAGTCTTAATTTGGTTTTGAAGGTTTTGCAGGCTCCTCCTTTTGAGCCTATGCATTGTTTGGATATTAAACTACTTTCTTGGAAAGTATTGTTCCTTTTGGCTATCTTTTCTGCTAGAAGAGTCTCTGAATTGTCTGCTCTCTTGTGAGTCTCCTTTTCTGATTTTCCATCAGTTTAAAGCTGTTTTGTGGACTTTGTTTAAATTTCTTGCTAAGGTTGTGAATTCTAACACCATTAGTAGGGAAATTGTGGTTCCTTCCTTGTGTCCAAATCCTAAGAATTCTCTTGGATGTGGTAAGGGCTTTGAAAATACTGTGTTGAGGCTACTAATAATTTCAGGAAGACTTCTAGTCTATTTGTTGTCTTTTCTGGTTCTTGGAAAGGACATAAAGCTTCTGCCATTTCCTTGGCATCTTGGTTAAAGCTTTTGATTCACAAGGCTTATTTGGAGGTGGGACAGTCTCCGACTCAGAGAATTACAGCTCATTCTACTAGATCAGTTGCCACTTCTTGGGCTTTTAAGAATGAAGATTCAGTTGATCAGATTTGCAAAGCAGCAACTTGGTCTTCTTTGCATACATTTACTACATTTTACCATTTCAATGTATTTGCTTCTTCTGAATCAGTCTTTGGTAGAAAAGTTCTTCAAGCAGCTGTCTCAGTTTGATTCTTCTGTTTTTAAGAAGAACTTATTTTTTAGATTTCATTTGTCAGCGGAAATAGCTGTTTTTATTTTATCCCTCCCTCTCTAGTGACTCTTTTGTGGACTCCACATCTTGGGTATTTTATCCCATACATCACTAGTTCATAGACTCTTGCCATTTACATGAAAGAAAACATAATTTATGTAAGAACTTGCCTGATAAATTTATTTCTTTCATAATGGCAAGAGTCACCCTGTTTTTGGTGGTTATATTTTTTTTGTATAAAAGCACAATATTATTTTTCATTTCCTCTTTTTTGTATGCTTTTTTACTCCTTTTTACACCTCACTACTTGGCTATACATTAAACTGAAGTATGTGTGTGGTGGGAGGTGTATTTCTAGGCATTTTGTGGTTTGGGAAACTTTGCCCCCTCCTGGTAGGAATGTATATCCCATACGTCACTAGCTCATGGACTCTTGGCATTATGAAATAAATGAATTTATCAGGTAAGTTCTTACATAAATTATGTTTTTAGATATGATTTTAACATTTTTAAGAATTCCTTGAATCAGTATTTTCATCACCACTGAATTAGGGACCTCTATGCTTGCACTAGGAGCATAGTTGCAGACAAAGCTGTTGTTGCCATGCTAAGCATTTTTTCCTCTCCATTTAACATATCAGCTATTTAATACAGAAAGAAAACAAAATGAGTATGTGACAGACTTTAGTAATAAGCAATGCAGCACTATTTTTATAATGTAATACATGGCTGTTTAAAATAGTAATCTTAAAGATTTAAAAATAAAAATCAATCAATAAAAAAATACACATTGTTATATACTAATAAAAAAACACTCAGGCAGTTGCTACATTTGGTAATCTCTTTAAATTGTCATTGCAATGATAAAGGGGCAGAATCACATCTATTTCATTCTACTTAATTGTGCTACTGATAAATATAATTCACCTTCTCAAATAATGTTTGTAATGTAACCAACACGTATCCTGTGTGACATTTGTAAATAGATATTTTCCTGGATATAGAAACTGGTAAATACATATTTCTAGGTATTCCATGAAATATTTATTCAATGTAACTAGTTTCATAAATAATTTCATCTCTATGACATCACTTTCTGATGACAATATCCTCTTAAAATGTAAAGTGTAAAACTGCACAGTAGTAGTTATATAAAAATGTTCTATTTATATATTTGGGAAAAGTTTTTCTAGCCACAGCATTGAATATCAAAGTGCAGTCAATTAATATTTGCTGCTTTTAGAAATATCTTGCTGTTCATTAACCTACAGCCAGGGCCAGCTTTTCCATTAAAGGATTACTAACTTTTGGATTTTTAACCAAAAACGGAACCCATATTTCAAAATAAAGATATAATAAATAAATCACTAACCTATTTTCAGATTCAAACGAAGCTGAATAGCAGCATACAAATAAGTTTTATTTTTTAATCCTGACGTCACCTAATCCAGCCCTCCAATATGGGCAGATCATATCCGAAATCAGTAACCTATCCTAGCCCTATTTTATGCATATAATTATCAGCTGATTACTGCGGTTTGCGCATGTGTGTTTGTTTTGTCTGAAGCCGAAACTGCCCTTATGTTAATTGGATTCATGCTTGTGAATTGTTATGCTGAATCCATGAAATCTTTTATCAAGCCATTTTATGGTCAATCGAAACTGTAGTATTTTTCAATGCCTTATATCTTTATATCTATAAATGTAATACTATTTACTTACATATATGAATATAAAGATTTACCAATATAAATGTACTAATAAAAGTTATTTATCAATAAGAGATTGTTTATACTTCATATATTGATCTGTATAAACAATTAGTTTTATATAGTTTTTTTTTTAATTGCTCGTTATTTCTAGGGAGATTCACTTGTATACAATCCATAATAGATCTTTTGCATGAAATAAAAACTAAATATGAGATTGTTTATACTATACTGTATATATTGGTCTTTATTAACAAATAGTATTTAAAACTTTTCTAACATTGCTCGTTAATTCAAGGGTGATTCTCTTGTAGAAAAAATTCATTATAGTCCATTTGCATGAATTAGTAAATAAAAAACAGATTGTTTATAATGTATATATTGCTAGGTATCAACAATTAGTATTCCACACTTGTTTTATACATTGTTCATTAATTCTAGAGAGATTCTATTGTATGAAGCTAATTGCTCGTTAATTGTAGGGACGCAAGCAATGAACTTACCTTTACAGTGCAGCAAACTCTTCTGATCCGTGATCGATAGAATGGGTCTACTGCATACAGAACAGACATGGAGAAAGTGACTTGAGCAATGACGTGGTATCTTGCGCATGCGCAATAAGAATAAAGGTCGCCATCTTCCAACCGGTGTTGTTAGCCCAGATTGGACAACGAGAATAATGAAAAACAGAGTGGGTTTGGAAAAGTTGAAAAATTTGGAGCCAAATACCTTCTAAACGGAAAGTAATTGAAACAGATAGGGCATTATAAAAATATTTAATATATGATTTTCTTTGCAGCAGCGATTAGTTTTTTTGGGCCTTCAGTGTCCCTTTAAGCAAATGAGGCGTTTCCTTGGGGCGCTTATGCAGTGGGGTGCATCATTTCACAGCAACAAGTTTTTACTTTTTTTAATATTGGTTCCTGAATTCCACACCCTTTTTAATGTCAGAAAGGTTTCTATACAACTTTATTATTGATATTGATTACTAGACATGTGCACAGCTTTGTTTTGAAACCTTCGTCTCATCAGAATATTCAGTAAAGAAATTTTTCCTAACACATTTTGTTCACTGTTATTCACAAAGGGAAGTGAATAGAAAACTAATTTAACAAAAAGACTTGCGGCTAGATTTAGCGTTCTGCGGCCAAAGGGGTGCGTTAGCTACGCGTGCTTTTTTTCCCCCGCACCTTTTAAATACCGCTGGTATTTGGAGTTCACATAATGGCTGTGTTAGGCTCCAAAAAGGGAGGGTAGAGCATAATTTACCGCCACTGCAACTCTCGATACCAGCGGTGCTTACGGACGCGGCCAGCTTCAAAAACGTGCTTGTGCACGATTCCCCCATAGAAAACAATGGGGCTGTTTGAGCTGAAAAAAAAACTAACACCTGCAAAAAAGCCGCGTTCAACTCCTAACGCAGCCCCATTTTTTCCTATGGGGAAACACTTCCTACGTCTGCACCTAACACCCTAACATGTACCCCGAGTCTAAACACCCCTAACCTTACACTTATTAACCCCTAATCTGCCGACCCCGCTATCGCTGACCCCTGCATATTATTATTAACCCCTAATCTGCCACTCTGTACACCCCCGCCACCTACATTATCCCTATGTACCCTTAATCTGCTGCCCTAACATCGCCGACCCCTATATTATATTTATTAACCCCTAATCTGCCACCCCCAACATCGCCTCCACCTAACTACACTTATTAACCCCTAATCTGCCGACCGGACCTGAGCGCTACTATAATAAATGTATTAACCCCTAATTTTCCTCACTCCCGCCTCAATAACCCTATAATAAATAGTATTAACCCCTAATCTGCCCTCCCTAACATTGCCGACACCTAACTTCAAGTATTAACCCCTAATCTGCCGACAGGAGCTCACCGCTACTATAATAAATTTATTAACCCCTAAAGATAAGTCTAACCTTAACCCTAACGCCCCCCTAAATTAAATATAATTTAAATCTAACAAAATAAATTAACTCTTATTAAATAAATTATTCCTATTTAAAGCTAAATACCTACCTGTAAAATAAACCCTAATATAGCTACAATATAAATTATAATTATATTGTAGCTATTTTAGGATTAATATTTATTTTACAGGCAACTTTGTAATTATTTTAACCAGGTACAATAGCTATTAAATAGTTAATAACTATTTAATAGCTACCTAGTTAAAATAATTACAAAATTACCTGTAAAATAAATCCTAACCTAAGTTACAATTAAACCTAACACTACACTATCAATAAATTAATTAAATAAAATACCTACAATTACCTACAATTAAACCTAACATTAAACTATCAATAAATAAATTAAATACAATTCCTACAAATAAATACAATTAAATAAACTAACTAAAGTACAAAAAATAAAAAAGAACTAAGTTACAAAAAATAAAAAAATATTTACAAATATTAGTAAAAAATTACAACAATTTTAAACTAATTACACCTACTCTAAGCCCCCAAATAAAATAGCAAAGACCCCCAAAATAAAAAAATGCCCTACCCTATTCTGAATTACAAAAGTTCAAAGCTCTTTTACCTTACCAGCCCTTAAAAGGGCCCTTTGCGGGGCATGCCCCAAAGAATTCAGCTCTTTTGCCTGTAAAAAAAAACCATACAATACCCCCCCAACATTACCACCCACCACCCACATACCCCTAATCTAACCCAAACCCCCCTTAAATAAACCTAACACTAAGCCCCTGAAGATCTTCCTACCTTGTCTTCACCATGCCAGGTATCACCGATCGTTCCAGGCTCCGAAATCTTCATCGAAGCCCATGCGGGGGCTAGACATCCATCATCCGGCTGAAGTCTTCTATCAAGCGACAGCTGAAGAGGTCCAGAAGAGGCTCCAAAGTCTTTATCGTATCCGGGAAGAAGAGGAGATCTGGACCGGCAACCATCTTCTTCCAAGCGGCATCTTTTATCTTCGTCCGATGACGACCGGCTCCATCTTGAAGACCTCCACCGCTGTATTTTATTTAATTAATTTATTGATAGTGTAGTGTTAGGTTTAATTGTAACTTAGGTTAGGATTTATTTACAGGTAATTTTGTAATTATTTTAACTAGGTAGCTATTAAATAGTTATTAACTATTTAATAGCTATTGTACCTGGTTAAAATAATTACAAAGTTGCCTGTAAAATAAATATTAATCCTAAAATAGCTACAATATAATTATAATTTATATTGTAGCTATATTAGGGTTTATTTTACAGGTAAGTATTTAGCTTTAAATAGGAATAATTTATTTAATAAGAGTTAATTTATTTTGTTAGATTTAAATTATATTTAATTTAGGGGGGTGTTAGGGTTAAAGTTAGACTTATCTTTAGGGGTTAATAAATTTATTAGAGTAGCGGTGAGCTCCTGTCGGCAGATTAGGGGTTAATACTTGAAGTTAGGTGTCGGCAATGTTAGGGAGGGCAGATTAGGGGTTAATACTATTTATTATAGGGTTATTGAGGCGGGAGTGAGGCGGATTAGGGGTTAATACATTTATTATAGTAGCGCTCAGGTCCGGTCAGCAGATTAGGGGTTAATAAGTGTAGTTAGGTGGAGGCGACGTTGGGGGCGGCAGATTACGGGTTAATAAATATAATATAGGGGTCGGCGGTGTTAGGGGCAGCAGATTAGGGGTACATAGGGATAACGTAGTTGGCGGTGGTGTACGGAGCGGCAGATTAGGGGTTAAATTTTTTTAATATAGTGGCGTCGATGTGGGGGGACCTTGGTTTAGGGGTACATAGGTAGTTTATGGGTGTTAGTGTACTTTAGAGCACAGTAGTTAAGAGCTTTATAAACCGGCGTTAGCCCAGAAAGTTCTTAACTACTGACTTTTTTCTGCGGCTGCAGTTTTGTCGTTAGATTTCTAACGCTCACTTCAGCCAAGACTCTAAATACCGGCGTTAGAAAGATCCCATTGAAAAGATAGGATACACAAATGGCGTAGGGGGATCTGCGGTATGGAAAAGTTGCGGCTGCAAAGTGAGCGTTAGCCCCTTTAATGACTGGCTCCAAATACCAGAGGGCGGTAAAAACCAGCGTTAGGAGCCTCTAACGCTGGTTTTGACGTCTACCGCCCAACTCTAAATCTAGACGTTACAAAATGGAATGCCAATAATTTAAAGAACCTCTCTTTCAATATTAACAGTGACAGAAAAACATATAAGAACTACAATTCAAAGAGAATTCAAAGAATACAATTACATGAAAAACAATTTAAGGACAGAATGGAGAGTTAACAATTACGCATGAGCAAAAAGGGGTTTATCGTGGGTGTCTGCGCGCGTAGATTTATGCTAGAATGATTACTGTGTCCTCAGAGCTCTGGTTAACTGTTTCCCGAAACAAAAATGTCTCAGAAAACACATCACAAATACATTACAAAGTATAGTTACAATCATAATAACACCATCTAATAAATTATTCTAAAAAAGTATTGCACAAAACGGGCTCAAAGATCAGAGGTCTCAGGTGTTAGAAAAAAAGGCATGCAAAGAGTTTTAACATTGAGATATATACATAAACATGTCTAAATATGTATATGTATATATATATATATATATATATATATATATATATATATATATATATATATATATATACACAAAATTTGTTTTTTTAGCACACCTTACAAAAAAGTTTAAATCCACACCTGGGAGTGCTGCCAATATGACCCAGTAATTACACAAACAATAAGGTATCAGCGCACATCCATTTTCAAAAGCACAACATATTTTTTGAACTGCTGCAAAAAATTGCCTGCAAATACATCAAGAGACAATTATTCTTTTTTGCAGCAGTTCAAAAAATATATTGTGCTTTTGAAAATGGATGTGCGCTGATACCTTATTATTTGTGTAATTACTGGGTCATATTGGCACAGCACTGTAGGGTGAGACCGGCACCGGGTAATGCCTTCCTAGGCTCTGATGCAAATTGGTTAAGCTGACGACCTCCAGCTCCACAACACAAAACAATCAAATGTCCACAGCACCAGGTAAGAAAAAGTATCTTCTTTATTGAATAGTTAAAAGCATACAAGACAGGTATGCGACGTTTCGAGACCGCAGTCTCTTAATCATGCATACATAGTAATGCACCTGTCTCTAAATTTAAAGGTAGTATCAACCAATCACATTAAGGATCCTAAATAACACACCTTATACTGGGAGTAACCCTTTCACCACTTGCTTAGACATATAAATACAATTGTGATCCAAGTGTGTGGATACTGCCATCTATAGATAGGTATACTAATTAAAAACGATATATTTACACAAAGACTAGGTAAATTACAAAATACAGGTAAAATGCAAATGTACATATACAGAAATGTTATTATATCTCAATTTCACAGCTCTTTTTATTTAAAGATTTAAATGCATATTTATGTATATTTTAAGGATACTACCACTATATTGTATTCAATGTATTTACTCTTTGTCTTAATCATATGGGGTGCGAGATATAGAAATTGTCATGTATTGACTGTGAATTTATTAGCCACTCTGAACCATAGGAATAAATTCATGTTATAATAATCATGAATATAAATAGAGGAGTAAGTCAACCAGAACAAAAATTTTAAGATTTTTAAGGGGTTAAAGTGAGTTTGCTTAGAGGAAGACTGACAGATCCCATTCTCTATTTAACCCCTTCGGATACATGGAATCCAACTTGTGGATCCAAAATGTCTCTCTTTGTTTTAAAAGCATTTCTCTGTCGCCTCCCCCTCTGGGCATTCCCACTTGATCTATGATTTGCCAACGTAACTGGCTAATTTGATGGCCATATTCCACAAAGTGTCAAGCTACTGGTGCCTTATCGTCTTTCTTTCTGATGTTTGACTTGTGTTGATTGAGCCTATTTCTCATGCTTTGGGTCGTTTCACCTATATAAATCCGGGCACACAGGCATTTAATTATATACACCACATATGTAGATTCACATGTGTAATAAGATTTTAACTTAAATTTATGACCATTTATAGGGTGTACAAATTCCCTGCCCTTAATAACAGAATTACAATGACCACACCCTAAACATGGGTAACAACCAACATTCTTCTCGGTGATATATCATTCTTTGTTTGTCCGTTTAGATCCTAAGTCAGATTTTACAGGGAGTGCAGAATTATTAGGCAAATGAGTATTTTGACCACATCATCCTCTTTATGCATGTTGTCTTACTCCAAGCTGTATAGGCTCGAAAGTCTACTACCAATTAAGCATATTAGGTGATGTGCATCTCTGTAATGAGAAGGGGTGTGGTCTAATGACATCAACACCCTATATCAGGTGTGCATAATTATTAGGCAACTTCCTTTCCTTTGGCAAAATGGGTCAAAAGAAGGACTTAGAAAAATAGTGAGATATCTTGCAGAGGGATGCAGCACTCTTAAAATTGCAAAGCTTCTGAAGCGTGATCATCGAACAATCAAGTGTTTCATTCAAAATAGTCAACAGGGTCACAAGAAGCGTGTGGAAAAACCAAGGCGCAAAATAACTGCCCATGAACTGAGAAAAGTCAAGCGTGCAGCTGCCAAGATGCCACTTGCCACCAGTTTTGCCATATTTCAGAGCTGCAACATCACTGGAGTGCCCAAAAGCACAAGGTGTGCAATACTCAGAGACATGGCCAAGGTAAGAAAGGCTGAAAGACGACCACCACTGAACAAGACACACAAGCTGAAACGTCAAGACTGGGCCAAGAAATATCTCAAGACTGATTTTTCTAAGGTTTTATGGACTGATGAAATGAGAGTGAGTCTTGATGGGCAGGATGGATGGGCCCGTGGCTGGATTGGTAAAGGGCAGAGAGCTCCAGTCTGACTCAGACGCCAGCAAGGTAGAGGTGGAGTACTGGTTTGGGCTGGTATCATCAAAGATGAGTTTGTGGGGCCTTTTCGGGTTGAGGATGGAGTCAAGCTCAACTCCCAGTCCTACTGCCAGTTTCTGGAAGACACCTTCTTCAAGCAGTGGTACAGGAAGAAGTCTGCATCCTTCAAGAAAAACATGATTTTCATGCAGGACAATGCTCCATCACACGTGTCCAAGTACTCCACAGCGTGGCTGGCAAGAAAGGGTATAAAATAAGAAAATCTAATGACATGACCTCCTTGTTCATCTGATCTCAACCCCATTGAGAACCTGTGGTCCATCATCAAATGTGAGATTTACAAGGAGGGAAAACAGTACACCTCTCTGAACAGTGTCTGGGAGGCTGTGGTTGCTGCTGCACGCAATGTTGATGGTGAACAGATCAAAACACTGACAGAATCCATGGATGGCAGGCTTTTGAGTGTCCTTTCAAAGAAAGGTGGCTATATTGGTCACTGATTTGTTTTTGTTTTGTTTTTGAATGTCAGAAATGTATATTTGTGAATGTTGAGATGTTATATTGGTTTCACTGGTAAAAATAAATAATTGAAATGGGTATATATTTGTTTTTTGTTAAGTTGCCTAATAATTATGCACAGTAATAGTCACCTGCACACACAGATATCCCCCTAAAATAGCTATAACTAAAAACAAACTAAAAACTACTTCCAAAACTATTCAGCTTTGATATTAATGAGTTTTTTGGGTTCATTGAGAACATGGTTGTTGTTCAATAATAAAATGAATCCTCAAAAATACAACTTGCCTAATAATTCTGCACTCCCTGTACTAGAAAATCACCAAGATTTTTAACTCGCTTGTAGGCCATAATAGGTTTATTCTGTAATGCTTTTATTTCTTTGTTACAATCCTGGATAATATGCCAGTGCCTTCTTATGATCTTAGATATCTTATTACTGTACTCATTGTGTTGGGATATGAAAATCAATTTATCATCTTTAGCTTGATTAGCTTTATCTCTATCCCTTACTTTGTGCACATTCTGTATCTCTTGGTTAATTAGCACTGCTGGATACCCTCTATCTAGAAACTTTTTGCCCATTTCCTTAAACCTAGCTGCTTTGATCTCTTGCTCACTTACAATTCTATCCACTCTAATCAGTTGACTCCTAGGCAATGAGTTCTTTAATCTATTGTTATGAAAACTATCATACCTCAAAAGAGTATTACGATCTGTTTCTTTGCAATGTATATCAACTTTCAGTTCAGTACCCTTTTTGTAAACCTCAGTGTCCAGAAACACCATCCTTTCTTCACTTAAATTTAAAGTGAACTCTAGGCCAGCTACCTCATGATTAATCTCTTCCACAAAACGAACCAGGGAGTCCCTGCTGCCCCACCATATGCCAAAGATGTCATCTATGAATCTCCACCAGGTGGCGCCATACTTTAGAAAAAGCTGATTATTATAGACAAACTTTTCTTCAAAAAAATTCATGTTAAGGTTGGCATATGATGGGGCAGCATTAGACCCCATGGCCGTTCCCTTCTTTTGTATATACCAAGAATCCCTAAAGATTAAATAGTTGTAGAATAACACCACTCTTAGTAATTCCTCAAAAAAATCAATTTGTTGCAAATTATATTCTCCTGATGTTATTAACATTTGTCTTATTATGCCAATGCCACTCTCGTGCTTTATTGAGGTGTATAAACTCTTTACATCTAATGTGTAAATTATGCATTTAGAGCAGTCTAATTCTAATGTGGATAATTTACTAATGAAGTCCCTTGTATCCTTAATGTATGAGGACATTCTTTCTACATAAGGTTGCAGCAATTTATAAAAAAAACAGCTATATTAGAAAATGCAGATTCTACATTGGAAACAATGGGTCGCCCCGGGGGATTTTGCATATTTTTATGTACCTTAGGTACGGTGTAAAAAATGGGGGTTCTTGGATGTTCTCTATATAAATATTCACCCATTGTTTTGTCAATAATACCTGCTCTAGTGGCATTAGTTATAATACGTTTGATTTCTTTCTGGATTTTAAAAATAGGGTTGGTATCTAACTTCTGATAGGTGTCAGTATCTTGTAGCTGTGTCAGAATCTCATTTATATAATATTCTTTATCTAGGACTATGGTTGCTCCGCCCTTGTCTGCTCTTTTAATGATGATTTCATTATCTTTTTGTTTAATAGTTTTAATGTCCTTTTGTTCAACCTTAGATAAATTCAAGTTTTTCCTTTTACTATTCTTGGTCACTTTCATTTCTAATTCTTTAATATCAGACATGACCAATTTCGTGAATGTATCCAGACTGCTGTTATGTACCTGAGGTGTGAATGTACTCTTTTTGTATAAATTATACCTTTTTGAAGTGATAGCACAGCATTTGTCAGATTCACTTAACATATTATCATTTATGCCAATATGTTTATTACCGAAAAACAATTTCAATTTTATACTTCTAAAGAATCTAAACAAATCCTTGTTTAGCTCAAAGAAGTTCAGTTCTTTATACGGGCAGAAGGATAACCCTTTTTCTAAAAGTTCATACTCACTGTTCTCCAATTTGGTTTTAGAAATGTTTATTACTGATTGCGGGGCTTCCGTTTGCCTTGTCCCCTTGTCTTCATCCGCTTGGACTGTTCTCCGCGGATGTTTCCTCGCTCCTCTGTGGCTCCGTCTTCGCTGCTGGATAAAAAAGGGGATGATGATCCGGATGACGTTTCAGATGTGGCACCGCCCCCTTCCTTGCGTCTCTGCTGTTAATTGGTATAGCGTCCTTGGCGTCGCTGTGACGTAGTGGGGAAACCTCTCTGTGTCTCAAAGTAACCCGACCTCCACTTATACACTCTGCCTCTCATATAGTCATCTTCATCGCGGAAAATTTTATCCGCTTGCGTTCCTGAATCTGCTTTTTCAGGTCAGATATTTTTTCATCTGTTTTCTTCAGGAATTCATCCAGGGCTTCAGCTGTTAGCGACTTTACCAATTCGTTTCTGCAGGTTTCTATATCTTTTTCTTGTTGTTCCACATCTTTAAGTAGATATTCTACGGTCAGGGTTATTAGTTCATAACTGCATTTATTCAAAATTGCCTCAAATTTATCACAGTATTCCTCATTCTCACGTAGTAGTGTGGGGCGGGTGTTCATCCGTAGGCCTCTCGGAATCCTTTTAACCCTATGGTATTCGGATAAGTTTGTAATATGTAAATCCCAGGCTACATTCTTGCTCTTTAAATTTTCAAATTTTTTCTCATGGTCTTGGATAGGTATGGTTTTTAAAAAGTCTCTAGATCCTCTGGTCAAAGTGGTAATACGTGCTGCTTCCATTTCAGTGTACATAAATACTTTATTACCATCTGTCTTTTGCTGCTTTTCCATGTTTAAGGATTGTATCCGTATTCAAATGTCCTTAATCTTTTACCCTTCTGCTCGTGTCCCCAGTCGCTCATATAGATACAGCACTGTAGGGTGAGACCGGCACCGGGTAATGCCTTCCTAGGCTCTGATGCAAATTGGTTAAGCTGGCGACCTCCAGCTCCACAACACAAAACAATCAAATGTCCACAGCACCAGGTAAGAAAAAGTATCTTCTTTATTGAATAGTTAAAAGCATACAAGACAGGTATGCAACGTTTCGAGGCCGCAGTCTCTTAATCATGCATACATAGTAATGCACCTGTCTCTAAATTTAAAGGTAGTATCAACCAATCACATTAAGGTTCCTAAATAACACACCTTATACTGGGAGTAACCCTTTCACCACTTGCTTAGACATATAAATACAATTGTGATCCAAGTGTGTGGATACTGCCATCTATAGATAGGTATACTAATTAAAAACAATATATTTACACAAAGACTAGGTAAATTACAAAATACAGGTAAAAAGCAAATGTACATATACAGAAATGTTATTATATCTCAATTTCACACCTCTTTTTATTTAAAGATATGCATTTAAATCTTTAAATAAAAAGAGGTGTGAAATTGAGATATAATAACATTTCTGTATATGTCCATTTGCTTTTTACCTGTATTTTGTAATTTACCTAGTCTTTGTGTAAATATATTTATGTACACTGAAATGGAAGCAGCACGTATTACCACTTTGACCAGAGGATCTACAGACTTTTTAAAAACCATACCTATCCAAGACCATGAGAAAAAATGTGAAAATTTAAAGAGCAAGAATGTAGCCTGGGATTTACATATTACAACCTTATCCGAATACCATAGGGTTAAAAGGATTCCGAGAGGCCTACGGATGAACACCCGCCCCACACTACTACGTGAGAATGAGGAATACTGTGATAAATTCGAGGCAATTTTGAATAAATGCAGTTATGATTTAATAACCCTGACCGTAGAATATCTACTTAAAGATGTGGAACAACAAGAAAAAGATATAGAAACCTGCAGAAATTAATTGGTAAAGTCGCTAACAGCTGAAGCCCTGGATGAATTCCTGAAGAAAACAGATGAAAAAATATCTGACCTGAAAAAGCAGATTCAGGAACGCAAGCGGTTAAAATTTGTCTGCGCTGAAGACGACTATATGAGAGGCAGAGTGTATAAGTGGAGGTCGGGTTACTTTGAGACACAGAGAGGATTCCCCACTACGTCACAGCGACGCCAAGGGCGCTATACCAATCAACAGCAGAGACGCAAGGAAGGGGGCGGTGCCACATCAGAAACGTCATCCGGATCATCATCCCCTTTTTTATCCAGCAGCGAAGACGGAGCCACAGAGGCGGGAGGAAACATCGGCGGAGAACAGTCCAAGCAGATGAAGACAAGGGGACAAGGCAAACGGAAGCCCCGCAAACAGTAATAAACATTTCTAAAACCAAATTGGAGAACAGTGAGTATGAACTTTTAGAAAAAGGGTTATCCTTCTGCCCTTATAAAGAACTGGACTTCTTTGAGCTAAACAAGGATTTGTTTAGATTCTTTAGAAGTATAAAATTGAAATTGTTTTTCGGTAATAAACATATTGGCATAAAAGATAATATGTTAAGTGAATCTGACAAATGCTGTGCTATCACTCCAAAAAGGTATAATTTATACAAAAAGAGTACATTCACACCTCAGGTACATAACAGCATTCTGGATACATTCACGAAATTGGTCATGTCTGATATTAAAGAATTAGAAATGAAAGTGACCAAGAATAGTAAAAGGAAAAACTTGAATTTATCTAAGGTTGAACGAAAGGCCATTAAAACTATTAAACAAAAAGATAATGAAATCATCATTAAAAGAGCGGACAAGGGCGGAGCAACCATAGTCCTAGATAAAGAATATTATATAAATGAGATTCTGACACAGCTACAAGATACTGACACCTATCAGAAGTTAGATACCAAACCTTTTTTTAAAATCCAGAAAGAAATCAAATGTATTATAACTAATGCCACTAGAGCAGGTATTATTGATAAAACAATGGGTGAATATTTATATAGAGAACATCCAAGAACCCCCATTTTTTACACCGTACCTAAGGTACATAAAAATATGCAAAATCCCCCGGGGCGACCCATTGTTTCCAATGTAGAATCTGCATTTTCTAATATAGCTGTTTTTTTTTTTATAAATTGCTGCAACCTTATGTAGAAAGAATGTCCTCATACATTAAGGATACAAGGGACTTCATTAGTAAATTATCCACATTAGAATTAGACTGCTCTAAATGCATAATTTACACATTAGATGTAAAGAGTTTATACACCTCAATAAAGCACGAGAGTGGCATTGGCATAATAAGACAAATGTTAATAACATCAGGAGAATATAATTTGCAACAAATTGATTTTTTTGAGGAGTTACTAAGAGTGGTGTTATTCTACAACAATTTCATCTTTAGGGATTCTTGGTATATACAAAAGAAGGGAACGGCCATGGGGTCTAATGCTGCCCCATCATATGCCAACTTTTACATGAATTTTTTTGAAGAAAAGTTTGTCTATAATAATCAGCTTTTTCTAAAGTATGGCGCCACCTGGTGGAGATTCATAGATGACATCTTTGGCATATGGTGGGGCAGCAGGGACTCCCTGGTTCGTTTTGTGGAAGAGATTAATCATGAGGTAGCTGGCCTAGAGTTCACTTTAAATTTAAGTGAAGAAAGGATGGTGTTTCTGGACACTGAGGTTTACAAAAAGGGTACTGAACTGAAAGTTGATATACATTGCAAAGAAACAGATCGTAATACTCTTTTGAGGTATGATAGTTTTCATAACAATAGATTAAAGAACTCATTGCCTAGGAGTCAACTGATTAGAATGGATAGAATTGTAAGTGAGCAAGAGATCAAAGCAGCTAGGTTTAAGGAAATGGGCAAAAAGTTTCTAGATAGAGGGTATCCAGCAGTGCTAATTAACCAAGAGATACAAAATGTACACAAAGTAAGGGATAGAGATAAAGCTAAACAAGCTAAAGATGATAAATTGATTTTCATATCCCAACACAATGAGTATAGTAATAAGATATCTAAGATCATAAGAAGGCACTGGCATATCATCCAGGATTGTAACAAAGAAATAAAAGCATTACAGAATAAACCTATTATGGCCCACAAGCGAGTTAAAAATCTTGGTGATTTTCTAGTTAAATCTGACTTAGGATCTAAACGGACAAACAAAGAAAGATATATCACCGAGAAGAATGTTGGTTGTTACCCATGTTTAGGGTGTGGTAATTGTAATTCTGTTATTAAGGGCAGGGAATTTGTACACCCTATAAATGGTCATAAATTTAAGTTAAAATCTTATTACACATGTGAATCTACATATGTGGTGTATATAATTAAATGCCCGTGTGCCCGGATTTATATAGGTGAAACGACCCAAAGCATGAGAAATAGGCTCAATCAAGTCAAACATCAGAAAGAAAGATGATAAGGCACCAGTAGCTTGCCACTTTGTGGAATATGGCCATCAAATTAGCCAGTTACGTTGGCAAATCATAGATCAAGTGGGAATGCCCAGAGGGGGAGGCGACAGAGAAATGCTTTTAAAACAAAGAGAGGCATTTTGGATCCACAAGTTGGATTCCATGTACCCGAAGGAGTTAAATAGAGAATGGGATCTGTCAGTCTTCCTCTGAGCAAACTCACTTTAAACCCTTAAAAATCTTAAAAATTTTGTTCTGGTTGACTTACTCCTCTATTTATATTCATGATTATTATAACATGAATTTATTCCTATGGTTCAGAGTGGCTAATAAATTCACAGTCAATACATGACAATTTCTATGAGCAAGGAGAAAAATGCAGCACTCGGGGGACACCAATTTAAGATTAAAAGTCAAAACTTTATTCCATAGTTTAAAAATACAGGTAGGATCAGGGAATTAACCCCTTACGCGTTTCGTGCTCCGCCTGAGCACTTAGTCATAGGGATGTTTGCTTAAACCAGACATGGCCTATTTAAAGGCACAGTGTCCAATCAAGCAATGTGTCAGAAAAGTTTAAAAAAACAATAATATAAAAACATGTTAACATTGAACATGATCATCTTACAATATGGATGTATGAATCAGCCAAACATCAGAGAATATTAAACGTAAAATTAAACAATTATGTATCATATCAAAATTCCATAATATTAAATGCAACAACACATTGTTTCAAAAACACAATATAAACATAGATCTTATAACATTTCGTCTGCTAAAGACACTATATGTATAAAAAAAAGCTTTTACCCAATGCATGAACTGTGATGAAAGGGTTTTTGAACATTCACTAATCTTTACTAGGCTATATTTGAAATATGGCATATTGCATAGCCCTATAAGCCGTTTCATACATAGAATTTTTAAGGGTACTTTGTTAATAACAGCTCATAAATAAGTGAGAGTGGGGACACCATAATAATAAGTATATATATTTTCTTAATATTATACTTAATAAGGTCACAAGGATCAGTTACATTTTTTCAACATGGAACAGGATGAAGCCAACATCAGTGAAACTATTTTCAATATAGCAAGTAGAAAGGATTTTTTTGAAAAAATATTCATGACAGGAGGAAGCAATGGAGAAAAAGTATTGGATTTAAAGGGACTCTTTAACCAATTTGAAAAGTTATTGTTAACGGATCTGAGATTAATGTGGGACATTGTTTCATTTACCCACTACATTGATGTGCAGAGAATCCCCAGGGGACTTAGAATTAACAAATTCCCCACTTTTGACCTGGAAGATAGTACCCTACAGCAAGAATGGAATGATGCCCTAACCACTTGTTCTCTTACACTGATGGGAATCATTAACAAAAGCAAGACCCTAAAGAGAGACAAGCTAAAGGATAAGATTGAGAATGTCAAATCGGACTTGAAAAGTATGAAGGACAACAACAAAGACAAATACAAGGGCTATAAGAAACATTTAAAAGCAAAAATACATAAAATGGATGCTGAACTAGCACAGAGAAAAGGTACAAAGTTTTCCAGAGACTGGGATGATTATGCTAATCAAAGGGTTTACAATTGGTCAAGATTTCAGAGAGGCCCCAGGAGACGATTTGGAAGAAATTTTTCAAACAAGAATACAAGAAAGAATGAAGAAAAAACAAGAGGGTCTGAACAAGACAAAGAATCAGTACCCAAGTCAATTCTCAAAAATAGAAACAAAAGGGACAAGAAAGTGGCTTTTTCATCCACTGAAACCTCTGATCATGAGTCCAATTATTCTGAGGGGAGCTGTGTTTCTACAGCTTTGTCAACAACTTCTCTTTCTTCTTCCTTTTCTTCCTCTTCTTCCTCTTCATCATCCTCTCTTTCTTCTATCCCTTCTAACGTAGTTCCTTCCCTACAGGTATCAGATGGGGACATCAATCAAGAAGGAGGGGCAGTTCGCTCAAAAGTCAGAGCTGTCCCTTTAGGGGACGGACGAGAAGGGCAGGCAGACGACAGAAGAAAGTCAACAAGAAAATCCAAGGGACACAAGAAACATTGACTGTAATCAATCTATCTGACTATCCTCTAACAGATGGACAAAAAAATGTATTAAGCAAAGGATTGGGCTTTGCCCCATCCCACAGCTTCTCAGCCTTTAAAACCATTATAGATGTAAACAAGTTTGTGCGCAAACTAACGTTGAAACGTTTCTTTAAAGATGATAGAGGCATTGAATACCATGATAGTCCATCCACAGAGGAAATAGGTGATAATGTGACATTACAGCAGTTAGACACACAGAGTGCCCATTTTGATTTTCAGGATTTAACTAGTTTAAACACATTAAAGGATTTGGAAACTTCTAATGTTGGCCCTGATGAACTTAACATGTCAACACCAAAACAAAAAACATCTGATTTTTACCCTGTTCAGTTTAGGGGCAAATTTCTGAATATATTTAAAAAACAAGTGGAGAGGGATATTCTAGAATTAGAGAGTAAGTGTAAAACAACACATATTCAGCCCAATCTCACCAAAGGAGAATTCAGAGCTTTGAAAACTTTACAGGCTAACGATAATATTACCATAAGAGCAAGTGATAAAGGAGGGAATGTAGTGGTATTAACAAAGTAGACTACATTTCAGAGGCAAAAAGGCAGTTAAATGATGTTTCAACCTACAGGAAGTTAACAAAAAATCCGACATGTGAATTTAAAAAGAAACTACTAAGAATTTTAGAACAAACAGTATCTTTGGGTATTCTAACAAAGAAAGAAATCAATATATTAGTCCCAAATTATCCATCTATTCCTATATTCCATCATCTTCCCAAGACACATAAGAGTCTTGTTTCCCCACCTGGTCGACCTATCATCTCCGGCATAGGCTCATTATTTGAGCCTCTGTCGGAGTGGATAGATTCATTATTGCAACCAATTGTAATCACACTTTACAGTTATTTAAGAGATTCTTCACACTTAATCAACAACTTACAAAAGGTAAAATGGAAAATTGGTTATCGTTGGATTGTGGCAGATGTTGCATCCTTATACTCTTGTATACCACATTCTTTGGGTGTTAGAGCCATTAGATATTTTCTTGATCAAGACACCAATTTTTCAGAAGAAACCAAGATATTAATCTGTGAAATAATAGAATTCCTCTTGCAACACAATTATTGTATGTTTGACAGTGAATTTTATTTACAGGTCTGTGGCACCGCCATGGGTGCTAAATTTGCGCCCTCTTTCGCCAACCTGTATGTAGGTTGGTGGGAGAACCATGTAATTTTTACCGAAGATAATCCGTACATGAAGTCCACTGTCGCATAAATGCGCTATATAGATGATTTGTTGTTCATAGTTGATGAAACTGTAAATGAGATAGAATTTATGGAATTTCTAAATAACAATAATCTAAATTTCAAATTCATTGGTGAAAGCAATTGCAACACGGTTAATTTTCTTGATTTGACACTGACAGGTATGGTCGAAACAGAGAACATAGTGACAGACACATTTCGAAAACCAACCGCAGGTAACTCTATCTTGCATGCGAGATCTTGTCATCCACCACACTTAATTAGGTCAATAACCAGGGCCCAATTTTTGAGACTTAGGAGAAACATGAACTCGGATGAACTTTTTCAAAAACAGGCAGCAGCGCTCAAAAATAGACTCACTAAAAGAGGGTATAACACCAAGCTTTTGGAAAACAGCATCCGACAAGCTAGTGTTAATACACAACAGGGCATGCTATCGAAACAAAAGAAAGATAACAGGGATTTTGCAGATTCTCCTATTGTTTTCTCAACTGAATATTCTAACCAGTATAACCAAGTATGTGGTATCCTAAAGAGAAACTTACAAATCTTACAACAAGATGAGATACTGAGTGGGATTATTGATAAATGTAAATTTGTTCCCAGACGGGCGCCCACTTTGGCCAATAAATTGTCACCAAGCTTAGTGTCCTCCAAGAAACAGAGAACAGGTACATGGCTACATAAAAAGGGCACTTTTAAATGTGGCACTGGACCGTGTTCAACCTGTGACATTATAGGCAGAGGAGAAACTTTTTCAAGCACTGTAACCCTTGAAAGTTACAACATTGGCTTCTATGCAAATTGCAGAAGCCACTATGTTGTATATCTACTTGAGTGCAATCTTTGCCATATGCAATACACAGGTCAGACTAGTAGAGAATTAAGATCTCGCATGAGAGAACACATATATGACACTAAAATGTATAATAAAAATTCAGCTATTGCACGGCACCATTTTAGCATACATATGACCAATAAATTTAATATGACAGTTAAAGTCATTGATAAAATTTATCCACCGACCAGAGGGGGAAACAGAAACAAAATGTTACTCAAACAAGAAATGTATTGGATATATAAATTAAGAACGGTTACCCCTGAGGGTTTAAATAAGGAGTGGGATATGAGTCTATTCATAGGTTAATATCTTTTTCCTGCTTTACTATGTCATACTATGCTATTTGGTTATTAATTCATCCCAAGACATATGCCTTATTTAATATCACTAACCATGTTCAGTGTTATGTAACACTCTGCTATGATGATTTTTTCTAGTATTTATTACACAATATGGCAATGATTTCAGTTTCTACGTAACATAAACGTACTAGGTTAGTTTAATGCATTGGGTAAAAGCTTTTTTTTATACATATAGTGTCTTTAGCAGACGAAATGTTATAAGATCTATGTTTATATTGTGTTTTTGAAACAATGTGTTGTTGCATTTAATATTATGGAATTTTGATATGATACATAATTGTTTAATTTTACGTTTAATATTCTCTGATGTTTGGCTGATTCATACATCCATATTGTAAGATGATCATGTTCAATGTTAACATGTTTTTATATTATTGTTTTTTAAACTTTTCTGACACATTGCTTGATTGGACACTGTGCCTTTAAATAGGCCATGTCCGGTTTAAGCAAACATCCCTATGACTAAGTGCTCAGGTGGAGCACGAAACGCGTAAGGGGTTAATTCCCTGATCCTACCTGTATTTTTAAACTATGGAATAAAGTTTTGACTTTTAATCTTAAGTTGGTGTCCCCCGAGTGCTGCATTTTTCTCCTTGCTCTTACATATTTTCTGCAGCTTGTGGTTAGCCGCGTTTGATTTGCACCTCACGGGGCTGTGAGCAACATACCCTATCGGCTTGGCAGCAATAGGACTCTCCCCTCTACGTCACGCTCTGTAGCGGCCTAGTCTCTCTTACTCCCATGACAATTTCTATATCTCGCACCTCATATGATTGAGACAAAGAGTAAATACATTGAATACAATATAGTGGTAGTATCCTTAAAATATACATAAATATGCATTTAAATCTTTAAATAAAAAGAGGTGTGAAATTGAGATATAATAACATTTCTGTATACGTACATTTGCTTTTTACCTGTATTTTGTAATTTACCTAGTCTTTGTGTAAATATATTGTTTTTAATTAGAATACCTATCTATAGATGGCAGTATCCACACACTTGGATCACAATTGTATTTATATGTCTAAGCAAGTGGTGAAAGGGTTACTCCCAGTATAAGGTGTGTTATTTAGGATCCTTAATGTGATTGGTTGATACTACCTTTAAAGACAGGTGCATTACTATGTATGCATGATTAAGAGACTGCGGTCTCGAAACGTCGCATACCTGTCTTGTATGCTTTTAACTATTCAATAAAAAAGATACTTTTTCTTACCTGGTGCTGTGGACATTTGATTGTTTTGGGTCATATTGGCAGCACTCACAGATGTGGATTTAAACTTTTTGTAAGGTGTGCAAAAAAACAAATTTTGTATTTGTATTTAACATAACCAAGGAGACTGACCATCTCCCATTGGTTTAAGCACCCCACCCAAGTTCAGGTGTGCTCATGACAGTGTAATAGAGTTGTGAATAAAAAAGCAAGGGAGTCTCATTCTATTATGAAGAGTAAAAGCAGGAATGATTCAGCAATCTGTGGCAAAAGGCAGTGTTAGGACCAGTCGAATTGGCGCACCTTGTAAGTGATGACTGGCTAAGCAAAATATGGCCATATTATGTGACTAAGTTCCCAATATTATTTAAAAAGAATAGTTGTCTCTTGATGTATTTGCAGGCAATTTTTTGCGGCAGTTCAAAAAATATGTTCTGCTTTTGAAAATAGATGTGCACTGATACCTTATTTTTTGTGTAATTACTGGGTCATATTGGCAGCACTCACAGATGTGGATTTAAACTTTTTGTAAGGTGTGCTAAAAAAACAAATTTTGTATTTGTATTTAACATAACCAGGGAGACTGACCATCTCCCATTGGTTTAAGCACCCCACCCAAGATCAGGTGTGCTAATGACAGTGTAATAGAGTTGTGAATAAAAAGCCAGGGAGTCTCATTCTATTATGAAGAGTAAAAGCAGGAATGATTCAGCCCTCTGTGGCAAAAGGCAGTGTTAGGACCAGTCGAATTGGGGCACCTTGTAAGTGGTGGCTGGCTAAGCAAAATATGGCCATATTGTGTGACTAAGTTCCCAATATTATTTAAAAAGAATAGTTGTCTCTTGATGTATTTGCATGCAATGTTTTGCAGCAGTTCAAAAAATATGTTGTGCTTTTGAAAATGGATGTGCGCTGATACCTTATTGTTTGTTTAATTACTGGGTCATATTGGCAGCACTCCCAGATGTGGATTTAAACTTTTTGTAAGGTGTGCTAAAAAAAACAAATTTTGTATTTGTATTTCACATAACCAGGGAGACTGACCATCTCCCATTGGTTTAAGCACCCCACCCAAGTTAAGGTGTGCTCATGACAGTGTAATAGAGTTGTGAATAAAAAGCCAGGGAGTCTCATTCTATTATGAAGAGTAAAAGCAGGAATGATTCAGCCCTCTGTGGCAAAAGGCAGTGTTAGGACCAGTCGAATTGCGGCACCTTGTAAGTGGTGACTGGCTAAGCAAAATATGGCCATATTGTGTGACTAAGTTCCCAATATTATTTAAAAAGAATAGTTGACTCTGGATGTATTTGCAGGCAATTTTTTTTTTTTGCAGCAGTTCAAAAAATATGTTGTGCTTTTGAAAATGGATGTGCGCTGATACCTTATTGTTTGTGTGTATATATATATATATATATATATATATATATACATATTTATTTGTGTGTGCATATATATTTATGTATTTATATTAGTATATATTTATTTACAGACTTATTTACAGATATAAAGACATAAATAAATATGTACACATATATAGACCTATATAGAAGTGCATTGGAGCCCTTTGCATTTAAGTAGATGAAAACATTTAAAATCCTATTTATGCAATAAATAATAAAGTATTGTTCAGCATATTTACTGTAAATATTTGACATTCCAATGTTCTTCACATAGCAGAATATGTTCTAAGTATATATATATATATATATATATATATATATATATATATATATATGTATATATATTCTGTATATATCTATACCTATACATAATCATGTATATTAATAAGATTAAATATATATTTCTGCAAAAAAAAATTCTTCAACCCTTGGTACCTACACTATAGTCTTATATAAGAGATACACCAGACATTATTTGCAAACTACTAGGATTTGATAGGCAAGAAAATTATCGCTGGGTAACATTAGATGTGAGTTCCTTTTACACCAACATCTCCCATATGAAGGGCATAAAGGCAGCAAAATACTGGCTTACTGAATTTACTAATCTGGGTAATGCTAAAATTGAATTCATCACAGAATCAATTAAATTTATTTTAGAAAAAAAAATATTTTAATTTTAACAATGAATTTTACTTACAAGTAGGGGGCACAGCTATGGGGACAAAGTTTGCCCCTAGTTGTGCCAACCTATACATGGGATTATGGGAAGAATACTTTATATGGAAGAATAATCCTTTTATGAATAATATTAGAACATTCTTCTGCTTTATCAATGATATCATACTAATTTGGCTGGGCGATGACTTAAATACTTTTAAAGAATTTTTAAACTACATAAATAATAATGATTTTAACTTACATTTTACAGAAAAAATTAATCACATTGAAATTGAGTTCTTAGATTTAATGTCATGAAAATAATAAAATTCAAACTAAACTATATAGGAAACCCACTGACAGTAACAGCTATTTAAATGCCCGTAGCAGTCACCATCCAGCTTGGATAAAAAGTATCCCTTATGGCCAGTTCCAAAGAATAAAGAGGAATTGTTCCAAAGATGAGGACTTTGTAAGAGAATCAAAAGCTCTGGAAGGGAAATTAATCAGTAAAGGGTATGATAAAGATAATATACAAACAGCTTTTCTAAAAGTTAATAAAATGAATCAACAAATAATGCTTAATACAAACAAGTCAGAGAAAATTAAAAGGAAAAATGTCCCACTCATGATCACTACCTATAATGAGGGAGCCAATGACATTAAAACCATTTTAAACAAACATTGGCATGTTCTTAAAAAAGATACTCTTTTGAGTGAAATAACGAAAGTAAAACCTCAACTTATCTTTAGAAAAGTCTTGATAGACTCGCAGAAGGTTGACTGGGAAAGCATTGTTCTATCTTTAGATGGATTATCGCCTTTCAGACGTCTATGTAGTGAAAAGTTGGAGTCTCTCGAATCGTCCTCTGAGAGGTCTGGGTCAGAGGTGTTTTTACTGTGGAAGTGGTCCGTTAAGGTTCTTTTGGGAATTTATTGGTGCTTTGGTTTCCTTTTTCCAGATTGTGCCATCTTCAGTAGCGAGTTATCCCTTGCAGCTTAGGCCCAAAAAGGAAAGAAGTTTTCTGCGCTAAAAATGAGACCTGGGGGGGCTTAGACTGGCACCTCACATGTAAGGGGGCCTAGTCCTGCATTATTCTCTAGAGTTGCTGGAGTAGAAGTAGTGAAGGCCTCAGGTGCTTCGTGTCAGGTGCGCTTCTAGAGTGTGGCGTTGTGATCTAAATATTAGCAGGAGGGGCACAGAAGGAGAGGCTGTTATCCCTGTATCAAGGTGGGTTCTTAGTCGCTTCCCCCCTCCAGGGATGATGCCACCTCTGGGCGAGCTCGAAGAAGGGGAGGTGGGTATGACCCGCAGCTAATTACAGCTGCGGGAAAGGAGGGAGGGGGGATGATGTGTGAGTGATAGCAGGTATTGCAGTTAGGTCCTGTGATGAGACGAAGAGAAAAAATAAACAAGCCTTTGCAGGTGCTCCCTGTATATGGGGAAGGTAGGGGTCTTTCTCAGAGGTCCTTGAAATCTAAAGGTTGAAGTAAAGAAGTGCAATGCTCTAATTAGGGGAGCAGGAGAGGGTGGATTTGGCACTGAGTTATGTATCTAGTTACTGTCACCCAAGGGCTTGTTTTCAAAGTTCAACTTTTTAGTTGTCACGGTGCAGCTTTTCTTTCCCTTTATCTTTTCAGGGTTAATTTATCTGTTGTATTGTGTATTTGAGAGATTGTTTAAAGCATTAGGTTGTGCCAGGGAAAAATAAAACAAACTAAAGCAAGGTAGTGTGGCGTGGGCAGCGCTGGCAGAAAAAGTTTTAAATGGCTGTCACTGAAAGTCCTGGAGTTGTTTCTCCTCTGCACTCCAAACCATATGTGATGTGGCTCAAATGGTCTCTGCCTCAGTGGGTGCGGTGAGTGCGGCTGAGCTCCGGAGCGGATCCCCGACCCTCCGGAGCAGGAAGAGGTAGGTGGTTTGGAGGATGCAGCCTAGGGTGTGGTTTGTGAGAGCCGGGTCTGCGAGAGATTACGGCTGATAGGCCTTCTGTGTCTAAGCTGCCTCGCAAAAGTATGTAGAAAAGTATGTAGAACTGCTAACTTGGGAGTAATCTAGCTGTCACAGACCTAGACTGAGATAAAAGTCCAAGAATTGTTCCCCAACAAGATATTAAGCTGGTTTAAAGAGGTTTGGTAACTTTCTTTATGCAGGAGCTCTATGTAATGTCAACTGCTCTGTCAGAAAAGGTATTAACCTTTGATCCACCTTGGCACCCAGTAAACTAAAACCAGTAAATGAGACAACCAGTGATAAGAACAAGAACTGGCTACAATCTAATACTAAAGGTTTTTTTAAGAGCAATCGTCTAAATTGTCAATCTTGCAAATATCATTACAATAGGTATAAACTTACGAAATCTATCAATTCAACAACTAATTTAGTTTCAATCTATTTAATAATAAATAGATTGAAACTATGATTGAAACTATGATGAATCGTAGAATGGATCATGTGGTCTACTTGTTGAAGTGTAAATGTAAACTCCAATATGTAGGCCACACAATTAGACCATACAAGACAATACTATTGGAGCACATCAGAAATATTAAAGTAGGCTTCAAAAAGCTCTGTGTTTCCAATCATTTTAGATTACAACACAATATGGATCCTGAGAGTCTAAAAGGTACCATATTGAAACATATTAGAGAACCACCAGGTGGTGTAAATAGGGAATTACATCTAAGAAGAATGGAGACCCAATGGATACACAAACTGGGTACTATGACTCCCAGAGGTTTAAATAGAGCTATAGATATAGCAGCCTTTCTAATATAGACATAACTCTTTAACTAAGGTATCTACTCATCTTTGATGAATGGGTTACTAACATTATTAGGAATACTGAGTAATATGATTTTTTAGGATTAATTGGATATTTATATCCTACATTATGTACCTCATAAATAAAATTTTGTATTACTATATTCATGCATATGTCCCATGAATTGGTAGTTCCAAGGGAAATCATGTATGATATCTGTATTTCATGACATAGCCGAAATTGAAAGGCTTACTAAATAACATTATCCCAGATTAACAATATAATCTTATTATTATATTTTTTTCAATATATTAGATCAAGTGAATATACATTTTATTGAGTCCTTATTTATTTTTAATATATATGTAAGCTTTTAGATATACTTTTAACTGTATATTAATTTTATCAAGTGTATATTTATCTATTTATATCTTAACAATGTATGTTTTTAAGCACACTTATAACTTTGTTTTATATTTAGTCCACTATGGGCTCGATTTATCAAACTTTGTTCAGGATCGCCTTTCAGTTCTCTGACAAGTACTCTGCATATCGCCATCTGATAGGCGCACATGTGCGCCATTATTTATCATAAAACTGGTCGTATTTCTACGTTACTTTCCAAAGGCGAGATGTGGCGTGATATTGATCAATCTCGCCGTTATTCGTATTTTTGCGCCATATTTATTATGAAAAATTAGTTAAATTTAAGCGCATATTAGAAAGAAATGTGAATTATTATTGATTACATTTTAATATACATAAATAAAAATTGGTATTGTTTAATTATTCATTTTTATTAATTAGATGTATATAACTACAGTTCTTTTCAGTAAACACAAACTTTATGGATATTTCCGATACTAGATAAAAATGTCATCATACACATATCAATCTCTGAAGGGATAGAAGTTCCATGGTAACATTAAAATGTAATGCTGAAAATACCACAATTGTTTGATATCTACTTTATTATTTGTTGTATCAATGTTTATATTATTTAAGAAACAACATCAAGATGTATTAACTGTTTAACAACTTATATAAACATGTGCTTATGTATTGCAAAGATATAACCCAACTCTTTGATCTAACCCAACTGTTATATTTATATCCACCCCCCTCAACACAAATTGCGCTGTTTTCTTTATTTTTACAATAAAATAATTATTAACTTTTTTAGATGAAATAAACACACAGACAACTCAAAAATTATATTGTAACAGCAATCTATTTATTGATAACAAATAATAAAATATTTTTTTTTCATAAAAAAATAAATAAATATTGTTATTTTCACATGAAAAGAAAAATAATGTTTTGCTTTATTGTTTATAATTAAAAAGATTGATATTTTTCTCTTAAGTTTTGAACTTTTATGTATGTCCTCATCAAATTATTTTCAACTTCAAAGCAGGGTATCCAAAATTTCTTTTTTGATGATAGTTATTTCTTGATCTTCAGGCACTGTACCAAAGAGAAAAAGAAAATAAGTTATATTAACCTTTTAAAGCCGTTATGCCGTTCCATTCCGTCATAATTAGACTGGGCTTTAAAGCCGTTATGACGGAATGGAACGTCATAACTAACGGCTGTCCTGAAGCCTTCTGTGCTTCAGGGATTTAATCGCGGTCTGGAGGGCGTTCCTAGGATTGTAGGGACGCCCCCCAGATGCGATCCAATAATTGAAATCTCGCGATCGTATGCACGATCGCGTAGTTTCAATTTGTCTACATCGGAACAGTTGTTCCGATGTAGGCACTTTAACCCTGTCACGAAAGGGTTAAGGAACATGTAATCAATTGAATACATTTCTGTTCAGTATTACAAGATAACTAGTGTTTTATGTAATGCTAACAAGAAACACAGAAAACGACTAATATCTTGTTAGAAGGTTTTATCTACACCTCTGTTGTTATTTAAAAGCATGTCATCTTGATAATACAGTGTACACGCACGTGCATCTTTTGTTCCACACAATACTGACAATTGCAATTGAATTTCATAAAGCTAAAGATTGTTATGATACAAAAGAACTCACTCCAATCATAGCATTGCGTTGGATTGGATGAATTTGATTGTTGCTCTTCTTCATGTTCAAGGTTCTGTCCATCTTGAATAGCTGTAAGACATACAAATGAATTAGAACTGGAATAGTTATATAATAGAACAATGCTGATTGAAATCCATATCTATTTTAAATTTATATTTTATTACAAATAATGACATAAGATCAGGAGTGACTAAATAGACATATGAACCTACATAAATTGTCTTGTGGATGCTCGCTATTTGGAGAATCTTGCATCATGTTATTATTTTCCTCTTCAACAATAATTTCTTCAATGGCATTTTGGTTTTGATCTTCTTCAATCATGTCTATAATATGATTATAGTTATTAACTAGAATAATAGTATTTATTTGTAAGATATATGTGAATTAAATCTACCTTCATTGTCACATTCATCATCAATGATGGGCATCGGCCTTCTGCGATGTTGTCGCCTCTTTTTTTTTTCCCTTTTTGTATAAAATTTAGAACATATAAATGTTAATATCAATGAATAGTTATCTTAATACTATACATTTTAGTAACTATATTCATACCGGTTGTAATGATAGCCTCAGACTCCAGAAAAACAGTCGGTAGTGGATCACATTCAGCTTCTGGACTGGATGGATTCCAGTTTATTGGGCGCAGATAACGGGGCCTTCTTCTATTTTTGACTGTAAAAGTAAAATACAATTGTATTTATTTTGTTAATCTATTTTACAGTACACCATACATCTGACCGAAAGAATTACATTGTTAATACTGTTTTACAAACTGCAATCAAGGTCAAATGGATACAAAAACTGCAATTATATTTTTGTACAAAGTTCAAGATTATGTAAACAAAGTAACAACTAATGACAGATTACAATAGAGTTAAAAAATTTATACACAACTATTACATAAATACTTACATTTCATCACATAGCTTCTTATCAGGGTCCTTAATTTTGATTGTCTCCGGATTAGATCATTATAACGCTTCAGGCACTGTTTTCTAGTCCTATTATGGCCAGACGGACGTCTGAACCGTCGCACCATCTCTGATAAAATTGGATTTCTTTTATCCTGTTCCAATGTGAATATCCCCTTCCTTTTTTTAGGAAAATACTTTTCCATTGTATAGGTGATTATCAGTAATTCACCGATGGAAAACTTCTTGGAACGATTCATCATAACTGTCTGTATGTATCTCTCTAACCATAAAACTCCACCCAATAACAGAACTAATTGTGATTGTAATTGCGCAGTAAACTCTTGATACAATGCGCAATAACTTGAACTTTCTACAGTCGATACATTTGTTTTAATACTTAACATTTATTTTTATGGCTATGTTCATTGTTACTTCAATTGATACATACAAATGTTATGATTTTGAAAACCGAATGTATATAAAAATATAGACACATCAATTTGAAAAACACAATTGACCAATAGGAATAAAGTAAATTGTTAATGTCCAATCAAATGAAAGTTAATAATTTTATTTAAATTATTCTTTTATCTATTCATATTACGCCCCATTTCTGTAACGTTCTAGAAACAAAGTTGTTATTGATAATTGTTCATTACTTTATTCTGACTTCGAACGAAGAGACTATTCTTATTGCGCCATTATTTGCTCTAAATTTGCGATGGCTACTGGACAAGCTGGAAAGACGAAAAGTGGTCGAAGTGTGATGTTTAGTCATCGACAAAACTGTATTTTAGTTGAAGCTATCATCGAACATTATGATGTTATTATCGGCTATCAAGCCAAATCTATCAACCCTCAAAGAAAAAAGGCAATTTGGGAACAAATTAGTCGTGCAGTGTCAGCAGAGGGTCATTTTCCTAAAGACGTTAGGGCCTGTCGGAAGAGGGTGAATGATATTCGTAAGAATATAAAAAAAAAATCTGTAAGGAAAAACAGTTATTGAAAGGAACTGGTGGAGGCCCCGCATATAGGGCTGAACTGCTTGACTACAAAAAGATGCTGTATGCCAGGATGGGGGATGCTGTCGTGGTGGGACTTGATGTTCCATCAGATACCATGGATTTTAGAGGTAAATATCTCATTGCTTGCTGTTAAACGAATAGTCTATTCAGAACTTAAATTTCAGGATTCAGACAGAGCATAACATGGTAATAATTTTTTACTATTAAGATTGTTAATTTGTTAGCTTTGAATATGTATTTAGCAACGTTTGATTGTAAGCTTGGAAGCAGGACCATTGTTGGTTGAGGACCTGGATACCGCTTGCTGATTGGATGGCTACATTTAAAAAGAAACCAATCCTCAAGCGATAACCAGGTGCCACACCCAAAAATGGTCCGGCTTCTAAACTTAGATTATTTTTATTTTAAAAGAAAGATAATCATAACAGAAGACAACATAAAAATTATAATAGTATTGAATTATAAAAAAAAATTGAAATTCCATGCTCTATCCGAATAATGAAAGTATAATTTTCACAATACTATCTCTTTAACATGTATTTTGTATATTCATTTTTGAGTATTTTATTTTAATTTTTTAAATTTTATTTATATGTACTTTAAAGAACTACATGAAGAAGCGTTTGAAACTGAAATAGAAAATGCCCAGGTGGACCGACCATCCGAGTCAGAGTTGACTTCTGAACAGCAACAACCCTCAACATCTTCATGTGATATAACATGCAGGGAAGAAACTACCAGTAAGTAAAAGTGTATTACTAAAATGTAAATATCATTTGTATTAATGAAATGAAAGGACAATGAAATGTAATTAATACAGTATGTATTGACTTTCTGACTTTTCTCATGAAAATTCTGTTTATGTACAGAGGAATTTTTTAAAAAGATGTATATGAAAATAAATGTAATTATTGTTACAGGTGTCAGGGGATTACTACAAACAATGCAGGATTCGTCAATTACATTATTTGATGGTAATTATTGGTCCTTTTTTTTTTATAAATGTTTTGTTTTTGTGTTTTAAATTATTTTGGTTTACATTCATAGATGAAATAGAAATTACTTTGGAACCACTTGTGACTGACACAGTTTGTCAGGATGATGATGATGATGATGATGATGAGACACAAATAGAGGGACAAACTCAAACACAACTCGAGACACCACATGTTGACGAATCGGAATGTGAGGAAGAGATTGAGGATGCACAACAATGTCAGATAGATGAACCAGAGAGACCAAATGAAGTGGAACGATTGACAGATATGGCATTGTCTTTCAGAAATGAACAGAATGAATTTTTTAAAGAAATTATTGCATTACAAAAACAGAGAAATAATATACTTCAAGAACAGTTAAATGTTCAAAAGGAGTATTATCAGAAAAAGTTAGAGTTAATGAATAGGCGACATCCAGATGTATAATTATTTTGTTCATATATACCTTTAAGTTATCGTGTCTAAACAATTTAACGCACTTATAACCTTTGTTAATGTTTAGTCGAGTTTACTGTTTTGAAGTTGATATTATAAAGATTTTTATATTATTAAATAACGTTTTTTGATTAAAAGTAAATAACGGAACTTATTTTTTTGGTTAAAAGTATTTTGTTTTTATTCAAAACTAGAAATAGATATATATAACTCTATAAATAAATATATATAAATATATATATATATATATATATATATATATATATATATGTGTATAAATAACACAACACAACTTTGGTAACAAACTATATAATTACTCTCAGAAAAAAATAAAAATAAATATATATATATATATATATATATATATATATATACATATATATATATGTATAAATAACACAACACAACTTTGGTAACAAACTATATAATTCCTCTCTGAAAAAAATAAATAAATAAATATATATATATATATTTATATATATATATATATATATATATATATATATATATATATATATATATATATATATATATATATATATATATATATATATATATATATATATATATATATATATATATATATATATACATATGTATAAATAACACAACACAACTTTGGTAACAAACTATATAATTCCTCTCTGAAATTTTTATATATATATATATATATATATATATATATATATATATATATATATATATACACACAATTCTATCTATTTTAAATAAAAAAAAAAAAAAAAATTGTATTGTAATCCAATCCGAAAATTTCCTGAAAGAAAAATAAAGAGGTGTAATTAATAATATAGAAAAAAAAACATTAACATGTCAATACAGTTTTAATTAGACTTACATCTAAAAAATCTTTCAATTATTTCAAGACGATTTTCCACTCCAGCTCTTGTGGTATGTCTTGTGACAATTTCCTGAGGAACATAAACATCTTCTGGCACATCCTCCAGACACACCTCATCTAGATTTACTTGGGAAATAGCTATATTATGCATTATGCATGACACCAGTATTATGTCATTACATTTCTCTGGGGAATATTGTAGATCACCACCGGAACGGTCCAACACCCTAAATCTCATTTTCAGTACCCCAAATGTATGCTCAATAGCACTCCTTGTAGACCTGTGAGCTTCGTTGAACTTGATTTCTGACCATGTATGAGGTATTGGTACAGGTGTCAAGAGCCAAGGCCTACAGGGGTACCCGCTGTCACCTTCAAAAATATAATAAATTTAACAATTAGCGAGATGTAACTACAGGTTTATGAGGTTCAACTATGACAATTTAAAAATTACAAGAAAGGTTTGAGTAATATAAATATAAAAAGTTTAATATTCACCTAATAGCCAACCGTGTGGCATGTCTCCACGTTCAAATGCTCCAAATAAAGCCGACTGCTTTAATATGTGATAATCGTGGCATGACCCTGGAAAACCTGATCTTACTGCCCAAAACCTAAGGTTAGAGTCACATACTGCTTGAACATTGAGAGAGTGGAAGTGTTTACGATTTCGATATTGCTCCTCCCTTAAAGCTGGTGGTCGAATTGCAATATGCGTGCAATCAATTGCACCTAGCACATTTGGAATGCCGGCAACTTGATAAAAACCAGATTTTACTTGGTGCCATTCATGTACATTCCTTGGCACATATATAAATTTGTTGAGATGCTTCAAAATAGCTTTTAAGACAGTCCGCAAATGTCTACAAAAAGAAGGCTTACTCATGCCAACCACTGCACTGGACACAGCCTGAAAAGAGCCTGTGGCTAGGAAATGCAAAACTGCCAATAACTTGAGCATTCCCGGTATTGACCTTGTTCTTCTGGTCTGTGGCTCTAGATCATTCTGAATTAGAACATATAGATTTTGTATGCTCTCCCTGTTTAGGCGAAATCTTTTTTTTATCTGGTAATCAGATAATGCCTGAAGTCCACAACGAGGTAGAAAAACTTGTGGAACCCTTTGCCGTCTACGTATTGGCAAAATCTGTTCATTTATATGATTTTCATGGCCCCTTGCTAAAGAAATTGCAGACAAAATCAGGAAATAATCCATCTTCTGGCGCTGAAATTATGGAGTAAATTAGATGTTCTCTTATCTCTTCATGGAGAACATTAGTAGTCGTATTAGGAGGAGAACTTTAGGCTCGCCAATGGCGCAAAATAATGATAAATATATATTTTGGAGAGAAATAGGTCGTATTCTTGAATATACACCCGGAAAAGGGCATTTTAAAGCTTTATTTTGTGCAAATGTGCGCCTAGGCGAGGGACATTGAAGGGCGAGAATTTGTCAGTCATATTTGCACACTTTTCTGAGTATTTGTGATTGATAAATAGGAGATATATTACGACGGCGTGAATTGAGGCGCAAATTGAGGAGAATATGTTTGATAAATCGAGCCCTATATAAAAATCAACTACTATTAAGTCCAAACGTTATTAAGTGTAACATCAGTACTAGATACCCATGTCTAAATACACATTTTGCAGCGCTACTATGAATTATCATATTGTAACATACAACACGTTACAGATCGAGTAATAACCAATCAAAGGGGAGGGTGTTCAGACACCTCCTCTCACTTACGTACTACACACGCTCCCAGGGAGCACACACACTGAATGAAAAATACGTCACTTAACAAGCAACCCAGAGTGGGTTCAATAGTAGAGGGGGGCATGCCGCCGCTCACCCTATTTATAGGATCACACTTAAAAGTTATGTATCGTCCCTCTGAGGAAGAAAGAATTTTTTTTATCCTTTGAAATGCGTCAGGGCTTTGTTACTTTTTAATACAGGACTATTGGGTAACAGTTACCTGTGTACCGTCTTTATACTTATACTACACTATATGCAGACTTGGTTTCTGTAACCATTACATACAGACTTGATTTTTGTACCCTTTTGTATACATCATCCACCACATTTGAACTAGATGGAATGACTGATTTTATGCTTTAAACATACCTCACATAGTTTGAGGTTATTACATGTGAGTTGACACTCTGTATGTTATGTTTGTGATTATATATTAAAAACGTTATTACACTATATGTGAATTTTCTCTTTTATATGGGGTTACTTTCCCATGAGGAGCAACACAAAAGTCACTCTATCAGTCTGTATCTACATACTCCAAGAGGTGGATACCACATCTGAGCAACTTTGGAGGAGAGAACTGGATGTGAAATACCCTGTTACTACATACTCCAAAAGGTGGTTGAAATTACAAAAGACATCCTTCAGCATATTAGACACACTTGTAACGGAACCCTATAAACCCCTTGCAGTGCAGCAACTTACCTCATCAGATTGAGGTAAATTCTGGTAAGGGGATACACATTATCAGAAAGTCCTAAGTTGACTTTTTACCTAAGTTCATATTTTAAGTGCTTTTTAACTGTATGTGTTTTAAGTGTCATTTGTTTTAGAATAGAATTTTTGAAGCGCTGTTTCAACTTGTACACACATTTTCACTTATATATTTATTTAAGGAACTTGGTTTTACTTATAATATATATGTTTTTTAACAGCTGCTAATTACTCTTCCCCCAATCAGTGCAATCTTTGGTGCTGCTTGTTTACAGTTTTCTGAACTGTAACATTCTACTTGCTTCTATATATATATATATATATATATATATATATATATATATATATATACAGTATATATATATAGATATATATATACAGTATATATATATATATATATATATATATATATATATATATATATATATATATATATATATAAAAATAAATATTTATTAGAAATAAATAAAACATATTCTGCTATTTGAAGAATATTGGAACATGAAATATTTATATTTTTACATCGGGTTAGTGCACTTGAAAATATGCAATCGGGTTTGGGTGCGAGTAGGGTGTTAGTTTGCAGTTATCTGTGGAGACTCAATTTAGAAATCTGTTTACAAAGATCTTGTGAAATTCCTTCAACATGAGCAAGAGTAGTATCTCTCAGAAGCCCAATATAAATGGAAGAGATAGATCTCCTTTGAAAATGATGCTTAAATACAGGGAGGGTATTTTGAAAGTAACACAATGGTATTGACTATTGCAAAGTATGTCAATACTGCAGCGACCACTAGTGTGCTTTACTATTTCTTAACTCGTGTGTACTCCATGTACAGTGGGGAAAAAAAGTATTTAGTCAGCAACCAATTGTGCAAGGTCTCCCACTTAAGAAGATGAGAGAGGGGGGGCGGAGCTTGGCCGTTCAGAGACATGGCCGCATAAGGGAACAGCTCCTACGCCCTATCCCATCAAACCCAGCAGCCATCAACAACCTGAGCCCTAAATAGCGCTCCTTACACCGGCGGACACCTCCGACATCAGGCCAGACAAAATAGCGGCACCAAACACCCTCTGTACCCGCCGCATCTGCACGCAACAACAAGTGCGCCACTGGGCCCAGAGAGGACCGGATTCCAGTGGGGGCCTTAGCGGGTCGCAGGCATTACCAGCTGAGATCACTTACCGCAACACAGCCTAGCCGACTAGCTGCAGCTGATTGACACCAACAGGGTCCCAGCAGGCAGATCGGAGGGAGAACCAGCGCAGCCACGCAGATAAGTAGCGCTCAGAGCGCCACAAGCAGACAAGTGTTTTGGCAATAAGATTTGCAACAGCAGGGGCCAGAGTAGAATAAACCCACATCCACAGGGCGAGACAAGGGAGCTCTGAAGAGTTCATTGGTCACCATCACTTGCCAGGCACAATTAAGAATTGCACACCACATAAACCATGAGTAAGTGATTGCGGAACACAGCCCCCCTCCCCCTTGCCACCCTTATCAAGTGACAAACGTGTAAGAAGAACTGCCAACACAGGGGGGGGGGGGGGGAATAAAATAAAGGGAAAAAAAAAACAGCACATACCCTCATTCAAGCAGCAGGGCACCACTAAGTATCATACTTATACAGCTGCAACCCTTAAATAAACAACAGATTTTAAACATATTGGTCTGCTCAATAAGGGCTATGCCCCATTTACAAGCTTGCAACAGGCACTAGCACAGACAGCTACAGCTGGAAGAAGTGTAATTATCTGCCTGGACATCCCTCCACATAGAACAGGCATGCCAGGGCGTAAATCCAATAAGCCAGACTGCAATTCACAGCCTAGAACCATGCAGCAATTTCTGAAGCACCCTGAGACAAAGCCTGTCCAAAGGCAGCGTGTCCCAAACAGCACTACACCCATTGAAGATACACAATCCAACCTGCAGACTGAACACTCTGCTTCTACAAACAACCCACAAATTACAAGAGAAGACCTCAAGCCTCTATGTACTAAGGAGGATCTTAAAGAAATGCTTACTGAAGTGAAGGGATGGTATGGAGAGCTTAAGAGAGATCTGACAAAAGTTACACAAAGGGTGACTAACCTAGAGGAAAATCATTAACCACATATCCCGTCTAGTTTATGACCAGGAAGAAACCATATACAATCTACTTGAGAAAGTAGAAGATTTGGATAATAGAGGCAGGAGGAACAACTTAAGAGTCCGTGGAATACCAGAATCCATACAGCCAGGAGCCCTGGAGGGATGCCTTCAGGCACTGTTTCGCACAGTAAAGGGTGATGAAACTGTACCTGATATAGCAATAGAAAGGGCGCACAGGGCTTTAAGGGCCAAACCACCACCAAAAGCACCTCCTAGAGATGTAATCCTGAAGTTGTTGCACTTTAAGGATAAGGAAGACATCTTAAAGCACTCAAGACAAAAACAGGACCTAATACATGCCAGGAACCGCATACAAATATTCACAGACCTGAGCCCTACAACGCTTCAGAAAAGGAGAGAACTGAACCATATAACCACAGTACTCCGAGAGGAGAAAATCCCCTACCGCTGGGGCTTCCCGGTCAGCATCATCGCAACCAATGGCAACACCACAGCAGTTTACAAGAATCAAGACGACCTCTCTCACTTCTGCGAGGCATTGCAGATACACATCCGGACGGGAGACCAATCAGCGGATGGTTCTACACTGCAGATCCCCTTCCGGGCCAGGACAAAGCCCTCTGCAGCGGTCTCGGCTAACCGAGACAGTCATAAACACCCCTCCTTGGTGACTGTTGCGGATGATCTGGAGGAGTCACATCAGACAATGGACAGCACATCTTTACAGTCCAGGCTGGATACCAGCCCATGAGACATGGCTTCAGGTCGTATAATGTAATTTATAAGATTGTATTTCTAATGCTGGGTTTGATGGCGGGGATATTACCCTAAATATCTGTTTGATTGTTATTATTGTTTAGTGTTATCATAATTCTGACAGCACTGTTAAGTTTTCACATATTTGCACCTATTTGAGTGATCTAGTTCTTTTCATACAACAATTGATTGCGGTTTACCTCCCTCACATTTTTATTAGCACACAGAAACTCAGAGGTCTGAAGATCAAATATCCCTTAGTCATATAAGAGGAGTTGGGGCCACAAGACAGACGAGAGGTGTCCAACGCCCGACTTGCTCCCTCACACATATAGAGACAGCATATAAGACGCATACCTCACACGCACTTTAGAAAGTCCACCTATACGCAGGGAACATGCAGCCACGCTCCCTCAAATTGATAACCATAAACGCAAAGGGTCTCAATAGCCCAGAAAAGAGGTCCGTCGCGTTTACGCAATTGCACAGAGCTGGAGGGGACATTATATGCATACAAGAGACGCATTTCAAACAGGGGAGAGAACACAAGTATATCACCCACAAATATAGCACTTATTATTTAGCATCAGGCAGCTCTAAGAAAGGCGGAGTGGGTATTTTTATTAGAAGCTCGATCCCTTTCCGACCTACTCAGGTGTTGAAGGACCCTAATGGCTCATACCTGCTGTTAGTGGGAACACTATATAACTCGTACATCACAATAGCTAATGTATACCTGCCAAACCAAGGGCAACACATAGTGTTTAAGCAGCTGACACAGTTACTACTGGAGCATACAAGAGGCATACTGTTTGTAGCGGGAGACTTTAATCTCCCACTAGATCCCTCTAACGACACCTCGACAGGAACGACGAGTATACCGCAGAAAGTAATTAAAACTATCAATGCGCAGCTTCGCTCATTAAGACTACATGATGTGTGGAGGTCAATACATCCAGAAACTCGTGATTACACCTTTTATTCGCACCCACACCACGTCTACACTAGGATAGATTACTTAATAACAGATCAGCTGGGTCTTTCCTTAGTGAACGGTTCCAACATACTGCCAATCACATGGTCAGACCATGCCCCAGACCAATGCACACTAGAATGGCCAGACATACCCACGCGGCCCCACATGTGGAGACTCGACGAACATACACTAGATAACCCCCTACACAAGTTGGCAATTGACACAACACTGAAGCATTATTTCCGAGAGAACTCCCTAGATGCTCTACCCATCTCTACTACCTGGGAGGCGCATAAATGTGTGGCAAGGGGGGAGTTTATAAAACTCAAAGCAAGAGAGACCAAACAAAATAGGCAGTTCATGAACTCTGACACAGTTACTACTGGAGCATACAAGAGGCATACTGTTTGTAGCGGGAGACTTTAATCTCCCACTAGATCCCTCTAACGACACCTCGACAGGAACGACGAGTATACCGCAGAAAGTAATTAAAACTATCAATGCGCAGCTTCGCTCATTAAGACTACATGATGTGTGGAGGTCAATACATCCAGAAACTCGTGATTACACCTTTTATTCGCACCCACACCACGTCTACACTAGGATAGATTACTTAATAACAGATCAGCTGGGTCTTTCCTTAGTGAACGGTTCCAACATACTGCCAATCACATGGTCAGACCATGCCCCAGACCAATGCACACTAGAATGGCCAGACATACCCACGCGGCCCCACATGTGGAGACTCGACGAACATACACTAGATAACCCCCTACACAAGTTGGCAATTGACACAACACTGAAGCATTATTTCCGAGAGAACTCCCTAGATGCTCTACCCATCTCTACTACCTGGGAGGCGCATAAATGTGTGGCAAGGGGGGAGTTTATAAAACTCAAAGCAAGAGAGACCAAACAAAATAGGCAGTTCATGAACTCCTCACTGTCCGAGATTAGATATTTGGAGTCAGAATTAAAAAAGAACACCTCCTCCACTACAATATTAAAATCCCTGGCTGCAGTTAAAACTAAACTGAACAACCACCTTATTAAAGACTATCAAAGAAAGGCGTCAATTTTGCAACAAAAATACTTTGAAATGAGTGACAAAATAGGCCCCTCACTTGCTAAAGCACTAAAGCGTAAGCAACTAAGCACACACATTTACACACTGACAGATGCGACAGGCCGAACACAGAAGGACAGCGAGAAAATAGCAGAGACATTCCGACAGTATTATGAAACGCTTTACAACATAGACAACAGCAGCTCACAAACTGACATAGACAAATACCTAGAAGGCATTCACCTACCCACCCTCTCTCGAGAGGACACTGAATACCTAGATAGGCCGATTACTACTGAAGAAGTGAAGGCAGCTATTAAAAATATGCCAAACGGGGGGGGGCGGAGCCTGGAGAGCCCGAGAATGGCCGCACAATTTGTCTGTTCTGACTCTGGTTGCACTATAAATGCTTCTAATTGCTACTTATTGCTGTGATGAACCCTGTAAAGCTACTCCAGTATACCCTGGACTTTGGTCTAATAGAAGCTGAAGCCGAATTTCATATAGGGTGTCACCTCTTTAACTTAGGACCGGAGCTTCATCTTGAATCTCCAGGAGCGGTGGCCATTTTAAAGACCTCGTGGCTACATCAGTTTCCAACCACAACCAGGCTTCCCATCTATGAGGGCTATTACCATCACTAAGACCCCCCGGCGGGTACCCTTGGTGGACCTGTCGTTAGGACGCAGTGCTACCTTACTAATCACTGCAGTACCTCCAATTTGAAACAGTCTACATCAGAACAAAAGGAGTTTTCTTTATGTCTACCTAGCGGATGCTCATAAAAAACCTGCTATGGAGTTCCCTATAAGTTTCTGGGAGGACCTGCATAACCTGTTTATTGCCCACTATGCCGCTTTGGGAGATACGCTTGGCATAGCACTTGGGAACAGTGACAGTGGCTCTTCACACGATATCACCCAAACTGCACCTATTGGTGTGGAGGGCGGGAGTGATGGCGCCTTGGGGCCCCGGCGTCAGTACTCTGCCCTTAACATATCAGAACGAGCCAAAAGTGAACAGAAGACGCAGACTCAATGCGACTCAAAGATGGAGGTGAGCCGCTCCACTGTTTTGCCGTTAGACCACCCTACAACAGTAACAGGGCTCTGGCCAGCAGAACCGCTAAGCAGAGAAGGTAAAGGGCGCAACACTGATCAGTCTGGAGCGCTGTACCAGGACTGTTCCAATTTGGCACTGTTACTCATTTTTCCCTTCCAGGCTGCAATTAATTCAGTTGGGCTTATGTTACGGCTGCATCCTTGGTATCTTACAGTTTGGGACCCTGGAGGACAGCTGACCGAGAGGCAATGTGGCTGCTGAATATTACTTTGATATGATCTCTCAGTTGGTGCAGGGGATTGTAAGTGATAAGTAGTGACACAGATGTCTTCAAAAATGCTGGCACCTTAAGAGGGGACACTATACAGACCGCAGGGAGGGAATATGTCTGTTTTGTTTGTATTTCAGCGTGATTTGTGAAGCGGTGCAGGGGACTAGGCGCTCTCTACTAGGGCAGCTTGGTGTCTCTTGTTATGGGACTGTATCGTGTTTGAGGATGATGGCACTGCAAGATGGGACTCAATGACATTCCTTTGCGAGTTATTAGTTGCCTGCAAGTAACTCTTAGTCCATGACTTGTGTTAAAGTTTCCTGAAATTGTATATCTGTCTGGACTAAGCAGCTCTCACCCCTGCACTGCTACATGGAGACTTTTACCTTCCTGCGGTTTTTTTGTTTGTTTTTTTTTCTTCCAATCCCTTTCCTCTATGTTTGCCTCCTTCTTTTTTATGCTAGGTTTGTGTCTATACTAGGCTTTGAATAGCTAATCAATGTTTTGTTAGTTTTTGCATGTTGGATTATGTAAAAAACCTATTGTATTATCTTATTTCAATATGATATACCAGAGCCTAGCATGATAGGCAGTCAAGTAACCCTAGGAGTTCAGCAAATTTTATCCCTGTCTCCTCCCTTGTGTTTTGAATCTCCTGCTCCTCACCACAACTATTACACACACTCATCACACCTCCCTATTTTCTGAATATGCTATGCCTAAAGCTCAGTCAGTGTCTTGACTGGTATATTGGAGGTTACGGGCTCTTTTGGTTCAAATAGCACACTCTATCTCCCACAGCCTTGGCTTCAGATGCAGGCTGGACCTGCTCAAGTGCCACTTTAGCATCATATAGCGTGTCAGTCTCTTATGACATTTAAGCAAGTGCGCTGTCTGTATGAGATAGCTCAGATTGCAGCTTGACCTTACATATCTTTAGCTCCGCCAACTTGGAAAACTGCCCAAAACTGACCCTGCAACATTACTGGCTGGGTATGCACCCTGACACCCACATTTCATCTAACTATGCTATTTAGTACGACAGAACAGTCTGGGGTGGTCCTGATTGTATATATAAACATGTCACATTGCCGACAGTATAACAGTAAATTTAAGCCGCCTGCAAATTATGCCTGAATAATTGTAGTGGGGACTTAAGTCCTCTAGGGCAATAGTGTCATTGCATTATTTTGACCCTCACCTCCCCTTCCTTTATATGTTTTTGGGGTTCTAATGAGCAATTGTTAAGGTATTTGTTAACATGCTATTGGCTTCAATCAACTTCTTGCTAGAATGTAAGTACCTATACCATGTCCTCTATGCCCTTTGTATATCTCTCAGATATAACATTAGAATCCTTATCTGCAATCAGCTCTTAAGAAAACATAACATGCCTTATAGCCTGTGAGGTCCAAATGTTTGTTTGTCTGTTTGTTTGTCGTTTATAACTTAACCTTTCTTCCTTGCTCATTCAATAGAAGGGAACTCCAGTATTGTGGATATATCATGGGTTATTAATAAGTATAGCTGTATTAGCTATTACTCTTGGTACTATGAGTATCTGCACTTTGTTTAATTGTGCCTTTTGTTCTCCAGTTATCAGTTACAGTTCTTAAGGATTATCTAAGCATGTTTCCTAGTATTTAATAAATCTAATACTTAAAAAACTGAGGTAAACAGAATAAGATCCATGAGTGGTCTTCTCTATTACAGGTAGCCTCCTTTTGCAGCAAAAATCCCATTGGGTCAGGGGTCCAAGAGTGGCCCCTTAATTAATAGAGGAGGCTTAATCTTTTCAATGGCATATCTAACTTATACTCCTACATAATATTGTAAGCGTTTTTTTTTATTTATTTTTTTATCTTTTGTTATCTTATTAGCTGATCATATGAATAGCGCTTGTATTTACATCATACTTACTGTATATTCAACCTTGTGTTATGTTTCTAATGATGATATTCATGGAATGTTTTAATACTATATCTGTATGCCACATCTTACCTCAATAAAAATAATTAAAAAAAAATAAAAAAAAAAAAAAATATGCCAAACGGGAAAAGCCCAGGACCAGACGGGCTAGGAGTAAAATACTTCAAAACATACATACACCACTTACTACACCCACTAACATCCCTTTTTAACTCTTTGCTACAGGAAGGAGGGTTTACAGACCGGATGATAGAGGCTAATATAACTGTCCTCCCCAAACAGGGGAAAACTCCAGATAGGCCAGAGAATTTTCGCCCGATATCGCTCCTTAACGTAGATATAAAAATCTATGCTAAAGTATTAGCCAATAGAATTAATAAATTTCTCCCTGCCCTAATACACCCAGACCAAGTAGGGTTTGTACCAGGTAGAGAAGCACGAGATAACACACTAAAGGTGCTACAACTGGTAACACATGCCCAACAACAAAGCACATCCCTAGCATTGGTCTCGACAGACGCCGAAAAGGCGTTCGACTGGGTACATTGGCCTTTCCTGAGAGCGGTCCTGACTAAAATGAAATTTAGTGAAACCTTCATAAGGCAAATATTCGCACTATACAAGAACCCCACTGCGAGAGTGAAGGTGAATGGCCTGTTATCTGATGGATTCTCCATCAGAAACGGAACCAGACAGGGGTGCCCCCTCTCGCCGCTCCTTTTCGCTATATCAATAGAGGTGCTGGCACAAAAGATTAGAGAAGACACGCAGATCTCTGCTATACAGACCAGATCATGCATGCACAAGTTGGCCTTATACGCGGACGATGTCTTGCTGACACTGACCAACATAGAGACATCCCTCTCCAGAGCTCTAGATACCTTTAATGAATACGGACAATTCTCTAATTTCCACCTTAATGTAGCAAAGTCAGAAATACTGAACATCACCTATGACATAGAGGAGCTAGACACAGCACTATGCAGTTGCCCACTGAAGCTACAAAAGGATAGGATGAGGTACCTGGGAATATATGTATCCCCAGATCCCCAGATTGTTTTCCAAGCCAATTATAAAAGACTAGAGACGGCGCTGGTAACAGATCTGTCCAGCTGGAAAAACAAGTAAATTTCCTGGGTTGGAAGGATCAATGTTGTAAAAATGAATGTGATCCCCAGACTGCTTTATTTGCTTCACACCACACCAATTCCACTTCCAGGGAATTATCTACAAAAATTGCAAAATTTAATTGAACAGTATATCTGGGGAGGGGTTAGACCCAGAGTAGCCAAGAAAACATTATACATGCCCAGGGACAAAGGTGGTCTGGGGGTCCCAAATATTCAAATCTACAAACAGGCGATCACACTAAGCAGACTACTGGACTGGTGCTTTAATGATACTAATAAACAGTGGGTTCGGCTGGACTGCGACATACTGGACACAAAAAATTCAGGCCTAGGAGCCTGGACCTTAGAGAACGACAGACACACAGCGATGACAAAATACCCCCTATTAGTGGACTTTTGCACAGTGTGGGATAAGATAACAAATACTACAACACACATATCTACCAAACCTTCACCACTGACACCCATATACCAAAATGCTGCACTGCCATGGAACCGCTCGGAAAATAGGACAACCTTTGACACACCCTTCAAGGACTGTACTATCATGTCACTGACTAATGGACATAAACTCAAAACTCTTTCAGACATTGTAGAAGAGAAGCCCGACATAGCCATGAACTGGTATTCACATATACAATTAAACCATTATCTCACGACGCATAGACATAGACACTGCCTAACCAGAACGCTCACTATATTTGAGACTCTATGTATAAGAGTCAACAGCCCATGCAACCTCCTTGCTATATAAACTTCTCCTTATGGATGACGCACAAGCACTCCCCTCTTATACAAAGGCGTGGGAAAAGGAATGGCACACTGAGGTAGCACATGAAGATTGGCAGGTGGCCTTCCAAGTGACTAAAACAGCCTCGGTCTCCACGAAAGTACAAGAATCTAGTTACAAATGTCTGGCGAGGTGGTATCTCACTCCCAGCAGGTTGCAACAGATTTACAAACAGGCCTCGGGCAAATGCTGGAGGGACTGCGGGGCAGCGGGTACACCAACACATATCTGGTGGGACTGTCCTAGACTGGACAACTACTGGGTCAAAATACTTAACCACATGGAGCTAGTCCTGGGGAAATCTGTCCAAAACAGCCCAAAAACGCTGTTATACCTATCACTGCCCAAGCTAGCTTGCAAGGCGGAAAAGGCATTGCTGCTAATCATGCTGAACGGGCCTAAAATATTGATCCCCAAACACTGGAAATCCAGAGTTACACCCACCTTTACGGAATGGCAGAAACAAGTAGACACACTGATACATCTAGAAAGATACCACCATGTCCAACAAGGTACTGTAGACACACACGAGATAATGCTAGAACAATGGGCAACACATAGACAACGAACAGAGTAGGTTATCCTGGCCGATAGCATTACTACCCCGACTCCCCTTGGAGCTTACTGCAGGTGAGAACTGTACAATGCCAGGCAACAGATATGCTAGTAATTTGTGATCATTTTAAATATGTTTTCTCTGTCAATGCAGTTGATGTACATTTTTGTTCTTTTGTTTTCCCTTGGACCCTAATAACCTACATTGAGCCAGTAATGGCAGAAGAGTAACAGGCTTAGTGCACCTTTGACCTTTCGGGACTTTAATTATAAAAAAGTGCACTGAGTACGCATTATGATCCCCTCAGACTTTCTGTAATACAGGACATGTGTAAACCACTATATCCCTGATAACCCTAGAGGGATTGACTCTTGGGTGCGCATCATGACTTGAACTGTTATGTTATTATGTTTTCCTCCCTGAATGTACCAGGGAAAAAAAAAAAGAGGTTTCACCTATTTATGGTCAACTATAAAAAAAAAAAAAAAAAAAAAAGAAGATGAGAGAGGCCTGTAATTTTCATCATAGGTATACCTCAACTATGAAAGACAAAATGTAGAAACAAATCCAGACAATCACATTGTCTGATTTGGAAATAATTTATTTGCAAATTATGGTGGAAAATAAGTATTTGGTCACCTACAAACAAGCAAGATTTCTGGCTCACACAGACCTGTATCTTCTTCTTTAAGAGGCTCCTCTGTCCTCCACTCATTACCTGTATTAATGGCACCTGTTTGAACTTGTTATCAGTATAAAAGACACCTGTGCACAACCTCAAACAGTCACACTCCAAACTCCACTATGGTGAAGACCAAAGAGCTGTTGAAGGACACCAGAAACAAAATTGTAGACCTGCTCCAGACTGGGAAGACTGAATCTGCAATAGGCAAGCAGCTTGGTGTGAAGAAATCAACTGTGGGAGCAATAATTCGAAAATGGAAGACATACAAGACCACTGATAATCTCCCTCGATCTGGGGCTCCACGCAAGATCTCACCCCGTGGGGTGAAAATGATCACAAGAACGGTGAGCAAACATCCCAGAACCACACGGGGGGACATAGTGAATGACCTGCAGAGAGCTGGGACCAATGTAACAAAGGCTACCATCAGTAACACACTACGCCGCCAGGACTCAGATCCTGCAGTGCCAGAAGTGTCTGCCTGCTTAAGCCAGTACATGTCCGGGCCCGTCTGAAGTATGCTAGAGAGCATTTGGATGATCCAGAAGCGGATTGGGAGAATGTCATATGGTCAGATGAAACCAAAGTAGAACTGTTTGGTAGAAACACAACTTGTCGTGTTTGGAGGAGAGAGAACACCATACCTACTGTGAAGCATGGGGGTGGCAACATCATGCTTTGGGGCTGTTTCTCTGCAAAGGGAACATGACGACTGATTCGTGTACATGAAAGAATGAATGGGGCCATGTATCGTGAGATTTTGAGTGCAAACCTCCTTCCATCAGCAAGGGCATTGAAGATGAAACGTGGCTGGGACTTTCAGCATGACAATGATCCCAAATACACCGCCCGTGCAATGAAGAAGTGGCTTCGTAAGAAGCATTTCAAGGTCCTGGAGTGGCCTAGCCAGTCTCCAGATCTCAAGCCCATAGAAAACCTTTGGAGGGAGTTGAAAGTCTGTGTTGCCCAGCAACAGCCCCAAAACATCAATGCTCTAGAGGAGATCTGCATGCAGGAATGGGCCAACATATCAGCAACAGTGTGTGACAACCTTGTGAAGACTTTTGAAAATGTTTGACCTCTGTCATTGCCAACAAAGGATATATAACAAAGTATTGAGATGAACTTTTGATATTGACCAAATACTTATTTTCCACCATAATTTGCAAATAAATTCTTTCCAAATCAGACAATGTGATTGTCTGGATTTGTTTCCACATTTTGTCTTTCATAGTTGAGGTATACCTATGATGAAAATTACAGGCCTCTCTCATCTTCTTAAGTGGGAGAACTTGCACAATTGGTGGCTGACTAAATACTTTTTTTCCCCACTGTATTTGCAAGGCATCTTATCTGACTTACAGGCCCACCTTATGCCTGACGTTGCCATCATGATCTCTTGCCACTATATTTTGTCAGAAAAAAAATTTGCCAGAAAAAAAATGAAGAATTTACAGCCAAGTGAACAAAGAGATGTGCTAAAACTCTTTTGGAAACAGAAGCTAGCTGTTCCCCAAAGATTTGTCGTTGACTGATGACCACCACAAAGCAGGAATGGCAGGAGCGTCACCAGCAATGGTACTAAAGCCGACTTTTACGACTGTAGAAGCAGCAGAGTCTAAAAATCCAACATGCAGTAGCACATATGATAGAGGAGGTGACTTTTAAATAGATTTAACCCTTTTACTACCTGGAATTTTAGAGAAAAACTCACTCAATATAGCGTATATATATATATATATATATATATATATATTTATATATATATATATATATATATTTTTTATTTTTTTTGGTATCACTCAATTTAAACAAAAATAGAGCCTTGCTTTTTTTTTTACCTATCAAAACTTTATATTTCTATTAAGCAGGCATCCAAAGGTATTGATCTAGACCCATTTTGTTATATTTAATGCCACAATTTCAACACCAAATGCTATCATTTAAAAAAAAAAAAAAACATTAACTTTTTCACAAACTTTGGGTTTCTCATTGAAATTATTTACATAGCACTTGTGCAGTCATAACAGAAATGATTTTAAAAGCTTCACTGGGAACCCCTTTGTTCAGAAATAGTAGACATGCATGCATTTGCTGTTGCTTTTTGGCAATTAGAAGGTCCCTAATTGCAGCTGGGCACCAATTCCAGAGAAGGAGTTAATTGGTTATCTGTTTAGTGTAATATTACTGTACTGTAGGGATTAGCTTGACACCTGACACTTCTCCCCTCCATGATACCTACTTGATCCCTCCCAAACAGCTCTCTTCCTCTTAACTACACTCATAACCACCATCTTAAGTACTGGCAGACAGTCTGCCAGTATGCAGTTTAAGGCTTTTTTTATTTTTTATTTTTGAAGTGTGGGCATCCCTCTTCAACCTTTCTTCCTTCCTGATCCCTCCAAATATCTCTCTAATCCTTCCCCTGTTACTAGGGGCAGCCATATTAGGTACTAGCAGCTGTCTGCCAGTACCCAGTTTTAATTGATTCTTTATTTTATGTCTTTATTTAAAAAAAAAAAGAATCAGTAGTTTTAGGGGTCCCCCAAACATCTCCTCTCTCTCTTATATCCCCTTTTTCTGTAGTGTAGCATCCTATCCATCCCTCTCCCTTACAAACTTTGCTTCTGTATAGTAGGGTCCCTCCACCCTTCCACTGCCCAAAGAGTGAAAACCCCAAAATGCTCTAGGGTGGGCTGAACACATCAGTTTGATGTTAAATGTGGTACCAGCCTGTGCTGACTTCCATCATCAATGTACCCCTTTTCCTTTGTAGGTGACAGTGTCAGCTGTGCTAGAAACATTAGTGGGTTTATGCTGCTGGCCCTACTTTCTTTCCTCAATAACTCATTATTTTGGTGCATGTGGAGATGCGGGTTTATCCAGAAGCTGGCGACATGTCCCAGCACTCATAGCAAACGTTTTTGCCACACCCAAAGCACCATCTCCTAAGCTTACAAAGTGGTCCCACTCCTTTGATTGGCGAGAAACAATTACCACTTCTACCTGCCCTTCTACCGCTGCAGCGGTCTTCTTTGCAGTTTTTTATGTGGCACCACTATCTGTCTATGCACTCACTGGAACACCTTTTCCTCTACTACTGATGGAATTGCTACTGGTGGTGGTGGGTGTGGAACTGCTAGTACTGCTAGCACTGACAGTGATTGCACTAGTAAAGGAATGGCAACATGGGTAGTGGTTGATGCTGGTGTAGCAACTGGCTGCTCTACAACTGGAGATGCCTGTGCCAAATGAGAGGAAGATAATGCAGGTGGAGACTGCTGGTCTAAAAATGGTGAGGAACTTGCACTGTTGCCCTCAATACATGGTTAGCTCAAGAAGTTGTGCTTCATGATGGTTTGGGTTATGATGCAATTGTGCAGTTGAGACAGCAAATTTAGGATTAAGGTGTGGTGGGGGATCAGGGAATTGGCAGTAAGGTTTATTTGTATTAGAGGTCAGAATATTTAGTGTAAGTTTTGTGTGTGTGTGTGTGTGGGGGGGGGGGGGGTAAACCAACTCAGAGGATAATTTATTTTGAATTCTCTGAATTGAATTATATGTACCCAAAAGCATTTATAAGGCAGTTGAAGCAGTAGTTTGACTTGTTTTAGGACCTACTACAGGAGAGGGATCAGCAACATAATGTCATATTGGCTCCACTGGAAACTTATATCAGCTGCTAATTCTTGAGAACCATCATGCTGATTGAGCAGCTCCTCTGCATTACTGCTAATTGCTAATAGCAGCAGATCACATAAGATGCGGTCCATAAACAATATTTAAAAAAAAAACATTTTTTAACTTTAATTTACAGCATTGGAGATAAATATGGAAGCAGCACCATTACTTTATAGATACTACTGATTACCTTGACACTTTAAAAACTATTGATAGAGACAATAAGGTGAACTGATACTAATGTATTGCTAATAAATAAGATATTCATGCTATTATGCCTTCCTTGGTCCATCCTATGCTAAGGGGCTATGTTTCATCCAGGGATATTTAACAAAAAATGGTATGGTTGAGAAATAAAACAGAAAGTTGCTGTTTTTATTTTTTATTGTGCTCTGTGCTCCCAAATCCTATTGTGGTATATCTTAGATGTTTGATTTTATTTCTTCTTTCTTTAATGCTCAGTTTATTTATTAATGAACACAATTTTTTTTGGTGTAGTAAAAAACTAAAATGGCAGCACAAATTACACTAGACATATCTGAAGCCTGATTATCAGGATATGTATATGTGATTGGAAATAAGTGGTTTGATATTTCAAAAAATATTAACATTTATCAGGAATTTATATTACAGGAGTGAAAAAAACCCTGCATTCAAACACATTAGACACAATTAATACTCAGTTGGACTCTGCTTTTATTTTTACATTGAAAGTATATATGGCTAGATTTAGAGTTTGGCGTTAGCCATCAAAACCAACGTTAGGGGCTCCTAACGCTGGTTTTGGGCTACCGCTGGTATTTAGAGTCGTGTAGGTAAAGGTCTAACGCTCACTTTGCAGCCGCGACTTTTCCATACCGCAGATCCCCCTACGCCATTTGCGTATCCTATCTTTTCAATGGGATCTTTCTAACGCCGGTATTTAGAGTCTTGGCTGAAGTGAGCGTTAGAAATCAAACGACAAGACTTTAGCCGCAGCAAAAAGTCAGGAGTTAAGAGCTTTCTGGGCTAACGCCGGTTCATAAAGCTCTTAACTACTGTGCTCTTAAGTACACTAACACCCATAAACTACCTATGCACCCCTAAACCGAGGCCCCCCCATATCGCCGCCACTCTATTAAAGTTTTTTAACCCCTAATCTGCCGACCGCACACCGCCGCAACCTACGTTATCCCTATGTACCCCTAATCTGCTGCCCCTAACACAGCCGACCCCTATATTATACTTATTACCCCCTAATATGCCGCCCACAATGTTGCCGCCACCTACCTACACTTATTAACCCCTAATCTGCCGACCGGACCTCACCGCTACTATAATAAAGTTATTAACCCCTAATCCGCCTCACTCCCACCTCAATAACCCTATAATAAATAGTAATAACTCCTAATCTGTCCTCCCTAACATCGCCGACACCTAACTTCAAGTATTAACCCCTAATCTGCCGACCGGACCCCACCGCTACTCTAATAAATGTATTAACCCCTAAAGCTAAGTCTAACCCTAACACTAACACCCCCCCCCTAAGTTAAATATAATTTTTATCTAACAAAATAAATTAACTCTCATTAAATAAATTATTCCTATTTAAAGATAAATACTTACCTGTAAAATAAACCCTAATATAGCTACAATATAAATTATAATTATATTGTAGCTATTTTAGGATTTATATTTATTTTACAGGTAACTTTGTATTTATTTTAACCAGGTACAATAGCTATTAAATAGTTAATAACTATTTAATAGCTACCTAGTTAAAATAATTACAAAATTACCTGTAAAATAAATCCTAACCTAAGTTACAATTAAACCTAACACTACACTATCAATAAATTAATTACATAAAATACCTACAATTATCTACAATTAAACCTAACACTACACTATCAATAAATTTATTACATAAAATACCTACAATTATCTACAATTAAATCTAACACTACACTATCAATAAATTAATTACATAAAATACCTACAAATAAATAAACTAACTAAAGTACAAAAAATACAAAAGAACTAAGTTACAAAAAATAAAAAAATAATTTACAAACATTATAAAAATATTACAACAATTTTAAGCTAATTACACCTACTCTAAGCCCCCTAATAAAATAACAAAGCCCCCCAAAATAAAAAAATGCCCTACCCTATTCTAGAATAAAAATAGAAAAGCTCTTTTACCTTACCAGCCCTTAAAAGGGCCTTTTGCGGGGCATGCCCCAAAGAATTCTGCTCTTTTGCCTGAAAAAAAAACATGCAATACTCCCCCAACATTACAACCCACCACCCACATACCCCTAATCTAACCCAAACCCCCCTTAAATAAACCTAACACTAAGCTCCTGAAGATCTTCCTACCTTATCTTCACCACACCAGGTATCACCGATCGGTCCAGAAGAGCCTTCGAAGTCTTCATCCAAGCCCAAGCGGGGGCTGAAGAGATCCATCATCGGGCTGAAGAGGTCCATCACCGGGCTGAAGTCTTCATCCTATCCGGGCAGAAGAGGACATCCGGACCGGTAGACATCTTCATCCAAGCCGCATCTTCTATCTTCATCCATCCAGAGCAGAGTGGAGCCATCTTCTTCCAGCTGACGCGGATCCATCCTCTTCTACCGACGCCTACTCGCAGAATGACGATTCCTTTAAATGACGTTACCCAAGATGGCGTCCCTTGAATTCCAATTGGCTGATAGGATTCTATCAGCCAATCGGAATTAAGGTAGGAAAATTCTGATTGGCTGATGGAATCAGCCAATCAGATTGAGCTCGCATTCTACTGGCTGATCAGAACAGCCAATAGAATGCAAGCTCAATCTGATTGGCTGATTCCATCAGCCAATCAGAATTTTCCTGCCTTAATTCCGATTGGCTGATAGAATCCTATCAGCCAATCGGAATTCGAGGGACGCCATCTTGGATGACGTCATTTAAAGGAACCGTCATTCGGCGAGTAGGCGTCGGTAGAAGAGGATGGATCCTCGTCAGCTGGAAGAAGATGGCTCCGCTCCGGATGGATGAAGATAGAAGATGCGGCTTGGATGAAGATGTCTACCGGTCCGGATGTCCTCTTCTGCCCGGATAGGATGAAGACTTCAGCCCGATGATGGACCTCTTCAGCCCGATGATGGACCTCTTCAGCCCGATGATGGATCTCTTCAGCCCCCGCTTGGGCTTGGATGAAGACTTCGGAGGCTCTTCTGGACCGATCGGTGATACCCGGCATGGTGAAGATAAGGTAGGAAGATCTTCAGGGGCTTAGTGTAAGGTTTATTTAAGGGGGGTTTGGGTTAGATTAAGGATATGTGGGTGGTGGGTTGTAATGTTGGGGGGGTATTGCATGTTTTTTTTTACAGGCAAAAGAGCAGAATTCTTTGGGGCATGCCCCGCAAAAGGCCCTTTTAAGGGCTAGTAAGGTAAAAGAGCTTTTCTATTTTTATTTTAGAATAGGGTAGGGAATTTTTTTATTTTGGGGGGCTTTTTTATTTTATTAGGGGGCTTAGAGTAGGTGTAATTAGCTTAAAATTGTTGTAATATTTTTCTAATGTTTGTAAATTATTTTTTTTATTTTTTGTAACTTAGTTCTTTTTTTATTTTTTGTACTTTAGTTAGTTTATTTAATTGTATTTATTTGTAGGTATTTTATGTAATTAATTTATTGATAGTGTAGTGTTAGGTTTAATTGTAGATAATTGTAGGTAGTTTATTTAATTAATTAATTTATTGATAGTGTAGTGTTAGGTTTAATTGTAACTTAGGTTAGGATTTATTTTACAGGTAATTTGGCAATTATTTTAACTAGGTAGCTATTAAATAGTTATTAACTATTTAATAGCTATTGTACCTAGTTAAAATAAATACAAAGTTGCCTGTAAAATAAATATTAATCCTAAAATAGCTACAATATAATTATAATTTATATTGTAGCTATATTAGGGTTTATTTTACAGGTAAGTATTTAGCTTTAAATAGGAATAATTTATTTAATAAGAAATAATTTATTTAGTTAGATAAAAATTATATTTAACTTAGGGGGGTGTTAGGGTTAGGGTTAGACTTAGCTTTAGGGGTTAATACATCTATTATAGTAGCGGTGAGGTCTGGTCGGCAGATTAGGGGTTAATAATTGTAGGTAGGTGGCGGCAACGTTGGGGGCGGCAGATTAGGGGTTAATAAATATAATATAGGGGTCAGCGGTGTTAGGGGCAGCAGATTAGGGGTACATAGGGATAACGTAGGTGGCGGCGGTGTATGGAGCGGCAGATTAGGGGTTAAAAATATGCAGGGGTCAGCGATAGCGGGGGCAGCAGATTAGGGGTTAATAAGTGTAAGGCTAGGGGTGTTTAGACTCGGGGTTCATGTTAGGGTGTTAGGTGCAGACATAGGAAGTGTTTCCCCATAGGAAACAATGGGGCTGCGTTAGGAGCTGAACGCTGCTTTTTTGCAGCTGGCCGCGTCCGTAAGCACCGCTGGTATTTAGAGTTGCAGTGGCGGTAAATATGCTATACGCTCCCTTTTTGGAGCCTAACGCAGCCCTTCTGTGAACTCTAAATACCAGCGGTATTTAAAAGGTGTGGGGGAAAAAAAAACAGCGTTAGCTACGCGGGTCGTTACCGACAAAACTCTAAATCTAGCCGATAGTTTGCTTCCATGTAGGTATGTGTAATCTCCTGTTTAAAATAACTTTGAAAGACTGTTATAGTTTTTGGACATTAATTTTGAAATTGCAATTTGGGTGGTATGATAAATTCAAATGGTGGTGCTCCTAATGAGTTTGAAGGCTAGATACAGGTTTAAAGACTGCACCCTGCATACATTTTTTTTGTGTGAAAACTTTGCTTTAATTGTTATACTTTTAATCAAGCCCACCATGTCTGATGTGTTATAAGGGAGCTAACCCCAGACCAAATACTATGAGGGAAAACATGTCCAGTTGATTTGTTTGTTTTAGGCATGAGCTGCAGATTATGTTAAAGATGGTGGTACGTCACAATTGTATGCTTGTATATAAAGATCAAAATTCCAGGGTGGGTATTTGCCCCTCACACAAACACCAATAGGCACTTGTGACCATATCATTTCTCAAGAGGGCTTAATTGTATAGCATTTAAAAAAATAAAATAAGGTAACATGACACCTAATCAAATAAAGTGTGCCTTCATAAATCTAAACTCATGGTACCGATCCTATTTATATTATAATGTGTATAATTAATGTTTTGTTTAAAAAACTATATTAACTACATATAATCAGTAATGACATTTTGAAACAATTCTAAAGAAAAAAAGTTGCATTTTTTTATCAAATGGTTCTGGCGATGTAGAACAAAATGATGTTCAGCTGAAGGAAATATATTTTCCTCAATGAAATTGACTCTAGACTTCCATACTTTATGGCCTATTAAAGTCATTTTGTTTTTCACAGACTTATTTCAGTTTCCTTAGCAACGGTGAAGTTTTGACTCAATGCGTAAATGAAATTAAGTATGTGAGCAGAAAAGGCCAAACCTGAAAAAGTAATGAGAGATGTAAAAAGATCATTGACCCAATATTTTACTAATGGTAAAAGTAATAATTCCTTTAGTTTGATAAAAAAAATAAAAAATATTCAGTAAAAATGTTATTTTAAATATCATCCTAAACACTGGTATAACTATACTGTATAGCTGGACTGGCTGAAGCAAAGCATAGTAAATATTGATTTAACAATATGATATTAATTGTATTTTTTGCAATACAAACCTTAAGAATTCATTAGCAAACCGAGTACATATATATTTGACCAAAAAAGCATTTAATATTTTTATTGTAGCTGCAGCACAGGGTAGCAATAAGTTACGTTTGCCAATAGTTTCAATTATAAGCTCCATAAACTCAGGACTACACTAACCAATTGCCTGAATTTGGCATTTATAGTAGTGTTTATACATTTCTTTAAGAATAATATTTCATGTGGATTGAGTTCAGTAGTTTTTAAACTTTTTTATTATTTTGTATGACTGTCAAACAAAACAGGTTGAATTCTATGGTAAATTATTATTAAAGGACAACAAAGATTTATCTGAAGTTTGTAAAGGAGATAGTATTAAAGGTATGTTGAAGTGGAACAATTACAAGCTCTGTTTCTATTTTTAATTCCTTCATTCCCATTCATAGTGACTTTAACTCATTGCCAGCTCTTGCTTCCATTTTCTCTATAATTCTTAGATGTAATTGTTATTTCATTATTTTATCACTAGTCCTAAAGCCCGTTCACACGGGCCATTTTTTGCAGTACAGCGATCCCACCCCTTGCGCTCTCTCCCTCCCCCTCTCTTTTGCTCTCTCCCCCCTCTCTTTTGCTCTCTCTCTCCCCCTCTCTTTTGAGCTTTCTCTCTCCCCCCTCTCTTTTGAGCTCTCTCTCCCCCTCTCTTTTGCGCTCTCTCTCTCCCCCTCTCTTTTATGCTCTCTCCCCCTCTCTTTTGCGCTCTCTCCCCCCTCTCTTTGGCGCTCTCTCTCCCCCCCTCTCTTTTGGGCTCTCCCTCTCCCCCCTCTCTTTTGCGCTCTCTCTCTCCCCCCTCTCTTTTGCCCTCTCTCCCCCCTCTCTTTTGCACTCTCTCTCTCTCCCCCTCTCTTTTGCTCTCTCTCTCTCCCCCTCTCTTTTGCGCTCTCTCTCCCCCTCTCTTTTGCGCTCTCTCTCTCCCCCTCTCTTTTGTGCTCTCTCTCCTCCCTCTCTTTTGCGCACTCTCTCTCCCCCTCTCTTTTGCACTCTCTCTCCCTCCTCTCTTTTGCTCTCTCTCTCTCTCCCCCTTCTCTTTTGAGCTCTCTCTCTCCCCCCTCTCTTTTGCGCTCTCTCTTTCCCCCTCTCTTTTGTGCTCTCTCCCCCTCTCTTTTGCGCTCTCTCTCCCCCTCTCTTTTGCGCTCTCTCTCCCCTTCTCTTTTGCACTCTCTCACCCCCTCTCTTTTGTGCTCTCTCTCCCCCATCTCTTTTGTGCTCTCTCTCTCCCCCATCTCTTTTGCACTCTCTCCCCCCTCTCCCCTCTCTTTTGCACTCTCTCTCCCCCCTCTTTTGCACTCTCTCTCTCCCCCTCTCTTTTTGCGCTCTCTCCCCCCTCTCTTTTGCGCTCTCTCTCCCCCTCTCTTTTGTGCTCTCTCTCCCCCTCTCTTTTGCTCTCTCTCTCTCCCCCCTCTCTTTTCCTTTTTCTCTCCCCCCTCTCTTTTGAGACCTCTCTCTCCCGCCTATCTTTTGCGCTCTCTCTCTCCCCCTCTCTTTTGTGCTCTCTCTCTCCCTCTCTTTTGCACTCTCTCTCCCCCTCTCTTTTGTGCTCTCTCTCCCCCTCTCTTTTGCTCTCTCTCTCCCCCTTCTCTTTTGAGTTCTCTCTCTCCCCCCTCTCTTTTGTGCTCTCTCCCCCCTCTCTTTTGCGCTCTCTCCCCCTCTCTTTTGTGCTCTCTCTCTCTCCCCCTCTCTTTTGCGCTTTCTCTCTCCACATCTCTTTTGCACTCTCTCTCTCCCCCATCTCTTTTGCGCTCTCTCCCCCCTCTCTTTTGCACTCTCTCTCCCCCCTCTCTTTTGCGCTCTCTCTCTACCCCTCTCTTTTGCGCTCTCTCCCCCTCTCTTTTTGCGCACTCTCCCCTTTCTCTTTTGTGCTCTCTCTCCTCCTCTTTTTTATGCTCTCTCTCCCCCCTCTCTTTTGCTCTCTCTCACTCCCCTCTCTTTTGCGCGCTCTCTCCCCCCTCTCTTTTGCGATCTCTCCCCCCTCTCTTTTGCGCTCTCTCTCCATCCCTCTCTTTTGCGCTCTCTATCCCCCCCTCTCTTTTGCGCTCTTCCCCCTCTCTCTTTTGCGCTCTCTCTTCCCCCCCTCTCTTTTGCGCTCTCTCTCCCCCTCTCTCTTTTGCTGTCTCTCTCCCCCCCCTCTCTCCCCCCTCTCTCCCCCCTATCTATCTCTCTCCCCTCTATCTATGTATCTCTCTCCCCTCTCTATCTCTCTCCCAGTCCCCTCGCGCGACCGTACCGGCCACGCCCCTTTCACGCATGGCCACGCCCTTTCACGGGCATTCACCCATGGTCACGCCCCATTCACGCCACCCCCGCCCCTGCTCACGCCCAGCCACGCCCACTTATGCCGCGGCTGCAGATCAGCTAGGGACTCTCAAAGGCCAGGTGTGTTTGTCCTCGTGCTGTCTCTACTGCGCATGACAGCTTCGTACAAACACACTTGGCCTTTTATTATATAGGATGGTACCTATTAGCATAGCACTACAGAAAATATATCTTAAATAAAGTACTATTCAAATAGTAAGGATAACTCAGTTTAATAATTAGTAAACCCTTTTTGCAAGACTAACAAATCTGTCTAAGGGCTAAATTACGAGTGGCACACTAAATGTTACAAACAAGTGAAAAGGGTTTATCATGGGTGTTTGGGTCGAAAGTAGAGCGCATATTATAAGTTGAAAGTAAATGCAATCGATTGACCGCAATTGAATTTAATGCACGTCAGGACTCTGGTTATGCTCAAATAAAATTTTGCTCAAAGACATAAAAAATACATTTAAAAGTACAATTACACTTATAAAAAACACTATCTAATAAAAAATATAAAAAAAAATGATTGCAATAAAATGTTATAAGGGCTCATATGTACATATGTATTTATTTATTTATATGTGTATATATGTATTTACAGACATATATACACATATAAACACAGCCCTTTTTAATCAAATAGCTGAAAACAAGAACAATAATAAAGAAAAAAAATCAAAAGATCATGTGAATATGCCTCATCTGTGGGTCAACAACCCGGTTGCTTAAGCAAAGCATGTACTGTAACAAAATCCAAGCACTCACAGAAATTCAGACAAAAAAAAACCCATTGTGCTAAGCGTGTTTAAATATCCTCTGACTTACCCCTCTTCCCGTGTGTAAGCATGAGAACCGGCGGGCACCACAGTGGGCGGATCAGTACGGTGATGTAATAATCTTGTCTATAATATCGTAAGATTAATTCTCTTTAGGCTCCAGACACTGTGATTGTCTATATGTATATATATATATATATATATATATATATATATATATATATATATGTTTTTGATGGTTGTTAGGTAACTGGTGTGTGTTTTGTCTATATGAACACATACTGTGACATTGGTCCATTAATTATAAACAAAGAATTATCGGCTAGATTACGAGTTTTGCGTTATGGGTGAAAAAGCCTCATAACACTGCTTTTTCACTACCGCTGGTATTACGAGTCTTGCAGGTACAGCTGTACCGCACACTTTTTTGGCCGTCACGCAACGTAACTACAGCAGCTTTACAAAAGTCCTTTTTCAATGGGACTTCCATAGCGCCGGTATTACGAGTTTGCCTGTACGGCCAAAAAGTGAGCGGTACAGCCCATAACTACAACACCCGTACCATAAACTGAAAGTCAGTAGTTATGGCTTTTATGTTACAAAGCCGTAACATAAAACTCATAACTAAAGTGCTAAAAAGTACACTAACACCTATTAACCCCAAAAACCTATTAACACCTATTAACCCCAAATCCAGACGGCAAGAAGTGGTCCTCCAGGCAGGCAGAAGTCTTCATCCAGATGGCATCTTCTATCTTCATCCTTCTGACGCAGAGCAGCTCCATCTTCAAGACATCCGGCGCAGAGCATCTTCTTCTGACGACAGCTACTGAAGAATGAAGGTTCCTTTAAGGGATGCCATCCAAGTTGCTGTCCCTTGAATTCCGATTTGCTGATAGAATTGTATCAGCCAATCGGAATTCAAGGAATTCAAGTTCATTGCAGATTAGGGGTTAATAACTGTAATGTAGGTGTTGGCGGTGTCGGGCAGCAGATTAGGGGTTAATAAGTGTAATGTAGGTGTCGGCGATGTCGGGGGGGGGGCAGATTAGGGGTGATTAGACTCGGGGTTTATGTTATATACCACATAAGCAAGGCATGGAAGCAGTCAAATATTTTATACAAAGATCACCTACATATAGGGGTCCTCCTGTGGAGTATCTGATGTCACTCATAGAACTTTGCCTAATCACTAATTACTTTCTATTTGAAAAAGAGTATTACTTGAAAATATTGGGTAGGAACATGGGGTCAAACATGACCCCCACATATGCCAACATATATATGGAACATTTTGAACAAAAATATGTTTGGCCATTTAATCAACAAAACATAATTTTTTAAGTTACATAGACAATGTCTTTCTGATATGTAGGGAACAGAAGAATCCCTCAAAGAATGATATATTTTCAGTACAGAGTCGACACTCTGGTTTAAAATCACCTATGGCTCTGAGACCATCAAATAAATATTAACCCCTTTACTACCGGGACTTTCAGAGAAAAACTTTCCCAAAATACTGGAGAATTTTAAGCATTTTTGCTTTTACTCATTTAAACAGAAATAGAGCCTTGTTTGTTTTATTTACCTGTCAAAACTATATATATTTTTAAGTAGACAACCAAAGATATTGATCTAGGCCCATTTTGGTATATTTTCATGCCACCATTTCACCGCCAAATGTGATCAAATAAAAAAAAATGTAAATTTATTTTACAAACTTTGGGTTTCTCACTGAAACGATTTACATACTGCTTGTGCAATCATAGCGCAAATGGTTGTAAAAGTTTTTCTGGGATCCCCTTTGATCAGAAATAGCAGACATATATGGCTTTGCCATTGCTTTTTGGTAATTAGAAGGCCGCTAATTGCAGCTATTATTCCTGGCAGTGAAGGGGTTAATTAGGTATCTTAAAAGGTTAATTTTAGCTTTAGTGTAGAGATTACCCTCCCACCTGACACTTACCAACACCTGATCCCTCCCTGATACCTCCCAAACAGCTATTTTTTTTTAGATTTTAATAATATGTATATATATATATATATATATATATATATATATATATATATATATATATATTGTTTTGTTTTTGTTTTCAGCAGGGTAGGATCCTCCCTTACCCCCCAACATCCCTGATCCCCCCAACTGCTCTCTAAACCTCCCCCCCTTTACCTATAAGCCACCATCTTAGGTACTGGCAGACATAAAACCATTTTTTTAATTACAATTTTTTTCATTTATTTTTATATTTCTTTTACAAGATATGACGAGTCCACGGATTTCATCCTTACTTATGGGATATCGCCTCCTGGTCAGCAGGAGGAGGCAAAGAGCTCCACAGCAGAGCTGCATAAATAGCTCCTCCCTTCCCCCCCAACCCAGTCATTCTCTTTGCCTGTGTTAGTGATAGGAAGAGGTAAAGTGAGGTGTTAGTTTAGAATTCTTCAATCAAGAGTTTTTTTATTTTAAATGGTACCAGTGTGTACTATTTTTTTCTATAGAGCAGCATCTGGAGTGATAGCCTTTTAGGCTGTGGGAACTAGTGGAGTTTTTAATTTCACTGCACCTCCCTTGCTTGTGCTGTCCCCAAGCGTCACAGCCTTTAATGCCCGCGCAAGTAATGTCATGCTCTTCAACTGCGTCTGCGTCCTTTACCCTGCAGGATATGGCTGCAGTTATGTCATCCACTCTCACAGAGATTTTGTCTAAGTTACCAGTGTTGCAAGGCAAACGTAGCAAGGCAGAAACCCATGGGGTCCCTGTGACTTCTGATGCTTTGATGGCTATCTCTGATGTACCCTCCCAGACCTCTGAATTTGGGGGTAGGGAGACACTGTCTGAGGGGGAACTGTCTGACTCAGGAAGTGTGTTGCCCCAGACAGATTCGGACGTCATGTCCTTTAGATTTAAACTTGAACACCTCCGCCTGTTACTTCGGGAGGTTTTAGTGACTCTGGACGACTGTGACTCCATTGTGCTACCTCCAGAGAAATTGTGTAAGATGGACAGATATCTGGAAGTTCCTGCTTATTCAGATGTTTTTCCGGTTCCTAAGAGAATTTCAGAAATTGTTACACGGGAATGGGAAAGACCGGGTATCCAGTTCTCCCCTTCCCCTATGTTTAAGAAAATGTACCCTATAGCTGACACCGTACGGGACTCTTGGCAAATGATTCCTAAGGTGGAGGGAGCTATCTCTACCCTGGCTAAGCGTAAGACTATTCCTATTGAGGACAGTTGTGCTTTCAAAGACCCTATGGATAAAAAGTTGGAGGGTCTTCTAAAGAAACTATTTGTTCACCAAGGGTTTCTATTACAACCCACGGCCTGCATTGTTCCAGTCACAACTGCAGCAGCCTTTTGGTTTAATGCTTTAGAAGAATCTCTTAAGACTGAGACTTCTTTAGAGGAAATAATGGATAGAATTAAGGCCCTTAAGCTGGCCAATATTTTTGTTACAGATGCTGCTTTTCAGATCGCCAAATTGGCGGCTAAGAATGCAGGATTTTCAATTTTAGCACGCAGAGCCTTATGGTTAAAATCTTGGTCTGCGGATGTGTCTTCTAAGTCCAAGCTTTTGGCTATTCCTTTCAAGGGAAAGACCCTATTCAGGCCGGAATTGAAAGAGATAATTTCTGACATTACGGGAGGTAAGGGCCACCTCCTCCCTCAGGATAAGTCAGTCAAACAAAGGAGACAGAGTAATTTTCGTTCCTTTCGAAATTTCAAGGGAGTCCCTTCTAAGCTAAGCAGGAAGGGAACTTTGCACAAGCCAAGCCCATCTGGAGACCCAACCAGGCTTGGAACAAGGGTAAACAACCCAAGAAGCCCGCTGCTGCCCCCAAGACAGCATAAAGGGGCGGCCCCCGATCCGGGAGCGGATCTAGTAGGGGGCAGACTTTCTCTCTTTGTGCAGGCTTGGATAAGAGATGTTCAGGATCCCTGGACATTAGAAATTGTGTCCCAAGGGTATCAACTGGCGTTCAAAAATTCCCTCCCAAGGGGAAGGTTTCTTCTTTCATGATTGTCTGTAGACCAGATAAAAAGAGAGGCATTCTTATGTTGTGTAAAAGATCTCAACACTATGGGAGTAATTCGTCCCGTTCCAATACAGGAACAGGGGCACGGGCTTTACTCAAATCTTTACGTGGTTCCCAAAAAAGAGGGAACATTCCGACCCATTTTAGACCTCAAGAGTCTAAACAAGTTTCTCAGAGTCCCATCCTTCAAGATGGAGACGATTCGAACAATTCTTCCATTGATCCAGGAGGGTCAATATATGACTACCGTGGACTTAAAGGATGCATATCTTCACATTCCTATCCACAGAGATCATCACCAGTTCCTGAGGTTCGCCTTCATGGACAAACACTTTCAGTTCATAGCTCTTCCTTTCAGGCTGGCCACAGCACCCAGGATTTTCACGAAGGTTCTAGGGTCTCTGCTGGCAGTTCTCAGACCGCGGGGCATTGCAGTGGCACCTTATCTGGACGATATTCTGATCCAGGCGTCATCTTATAAACTGACAAAGTCTCATACCGACATGGTTTTATTCTTTCTAAGGACTCACGGGTGGAAGGTGAATCTCGAAAAGAGTTCACTAATTCCACAGACAAGGGTTCCTTTCCTGGGAACTCTAATAGACTCTGTATCCATGAAAGTCTTCTTGACGGAAGTCAGAAAGTTAAAGATTCTGAATACATGCCGAGCCCTTCAGTCCAATCCTCGGCCATCAGTGGCTCAGTGCATGGAGGTAATTGGATTGATGGTGGTGGCAATGGACATCATTCCGTTTGCTCGTTTTCATATCAGAGAACTGAGCATGCTCCGACAGTGGAATGGAGATTATGCAGATTTGTCTCCTCAGATAGATCTGGATCAGGAGACAAGAAACTCACTTCTTTGGTGGTTGTTGCAGGATCATCTGTCCCAAGGGACGTGCTTCCGCAGACCCTCATGGGTGATAATGACAACAGACGCCAGCCTAATAGGATGGGGTGCAGTCTGGAATTCCCTGAAGGCTCAGGGTGTGTGTACTCGGTCGGAGTCTCTTCTTCCAATCAATATTCTGGAATTGAGAGCAATATTCAATGCACTTCAGGCTTGGCCTCAATTGGCTTCAGCCAAATTCATCCGCTTTCAGTCGGACAACATCACAACTGTGGCTTACATCAATCATCAGGGAGGAACAAGGAGTTCCTTAGTGATGACAGAAGTATCCAAGATAATTTGGTGGGCGGAGGCTCACTCTTGTTATCTGTCAGCAATTTACATCCCAGGAGTGGACAACTGGGAGGCAGATTTTTTGAGTAGACAGACCTTTCATCCGGGGGAATGGGATCTCCACCTGGAGGTCTTTGCCACCCTGATTCTCAGGTGGGGCAGACCGGAATTGGATCTAATGGTGTCTCGACAGAATGCCAAGCTTCCAAGATATGGATCCAGGTCCAGGGATCCTCAGGCCGAACTTATAGATGTCTTGGCCGTGCAGTGGTCGTTCAACCTAGCTTATGTGTTCCCACAGTTTGCTCTCCTTCCCCGGGTGATTGCACGGATCAAACAGGAGAGGGCTTTGGTGATTCTAATCGCTCCTGCGTGGCCTCGCAGGACTTGGTATGCTGATCTGGTGGACATGTCCACTCTGCCACCGTGGAGACTTCCATTGAGGCAGGACCTTCTCATTCAGGGACCCTTCTATCATTTCAGGGACCCTTCCATCATCCGAATCTAATTTCTCTGCAGTTGACTGCTTGGAGATTGAACGCTTGATTTTATCTAAGCGAGGGTTCTCTGATTCGGTCATTGATACTTTGATTCAGGCACGCAAACCTGTTACTAGAAAGATTTGCCATAAGATATGGCGTAAATATCTTTATTGGTGCGAATCCAAGGGCTAAACATGGAGTAGGGTTAGGATTCCCAGGATTTTATCTTTTCTCTAAGAAGGATTGGAGAAAGGATTGTCAGCAAGTTCCTTAAAAGGACAGATTTCTGCTTTGTCTATTTTGCTACACAAGCGTCTGGCAGATGTTCCAGATGTTCAATCTTTTTGTCAGGCCTTGGCTAGAATCTGGCCTGTATTTAGAACAATTGCTCCTCCTTGGAGTTTGAATTTAGTTCTTAATGTTCTTCAAGGGGTTCCATTTGAAACCATGCATTCTATGGATATTAAGTTATTATCTTGGAAAGTTTTATTTTTAGTTGCTATTTCTTCTGCTCGCAGAGTTTCTGAGCTTTCGGCATTACAATGTGATTCTCCTTATCTTATTTTCCATTCTGATAAGGTGGTGTTACGTATCAAATCTGGTTTTCTTCCTAAGGTTGTTTCTAACAAAAATATTAATCAGGAAATTGTTGTTCCTTCCTTGTGTCCTAATCCCTCCCCTATGAAGGAGCGTCTGTTACACAATTTGGACGTAGTCCGTGCCTTGAAGTTCTACTTGCAGGCGACTAAGGATTTTCGTCAAACATCTTCGTTGTTTGTTGTTTTTTCTGGAAAACGTAGGGGTCAGAAAGCTACGGATACCTCTCTTTCTTTTTGGCTGAAGAGCATCATCCGTGTTGCATATGAGACTGCTGGACAGCAGCCTCCAGAATGAATTACTGCTCATTCTACTAGGGCTGTGGCGTCCTCATGGGAATTTAAAAATGATGCTTCTGTTGAACAGATTTGCAAGGCTGCAACTTGGTCATCTCTTCACACTTTTTCCAAATTTTCCAAATTTGATACTTTTGCCTCGTCCGAGGCTGTTTTTGGGAGAAAGGTTCTTCAAGCAGTGGTGCCTTCCGTTTAGGTTCCTGTCTTGTCCCTCCCTTTCATCCGTGTCCTATAGCTTTGGTATTGTATCCCATAAGTAAGGATGAAATCTGTGGACTCGTCATATCTTGTTAAAGAAAAGGAAATTTATGCTTACCTGATAAATTTATTTATTTTACGATATGACGAGTCCACGGCCCACCCTGTCATTTTCTAATACAGTTTTTTAATTTTTTTTTGTTAAACTTCAGTCACCTCTGCTCCTTGGCTTTTCCTTTCTCTTCCTAACTTCGGTCGAATGACTGGGTTGGGGGGGAAGGGAGGAGCTATTTATGAAGCTCTGCTGTGGAGCTCTTTGCCTCCTCCTGCTGACCAGGAGGTGATATCCCATAAGTAAGGATGAAATCCGTGGACTCATCATATCTTAAAAGAAATAAATTTATCAGGTAAGCATAAATTTCCTTTTTTATTTCATTTTCTGTAGCGTAGTGTCCCCCCCACCTCTCCCCTCCCACGATCCTTAGTTAGGGGCCCCCCACACCCCCTTTTCCATTGTGTAGCTGCCCCATCCCTCCCTGTCCCTTTATTTATTTTTCTGTAGCGTAGGGCCCTGCTACGCCCTCCCCCTTCCCTCCCCCCTCCACTGCTGAAAAGCCCACCCGCCATGCTCCCGTTGGCACCAGCAGAAGATCATTACAGACGGTGACACACACAGTGTCACCGTCTGTAATGATCAGGCATCTGCCTTCATATGGAGGCAGAGCACCGATCACGCAACAGTTCCATATGCGGCAGATGCCTGAAGCTTTAGGAGATCCAGCTCTCGGCTGTAACTTAATAGCCGAGAGTGCTGTAGCTTCATGAGCTGAAGTCGTATATATAGGTTGTGCAGTACGATGGGCAAAGTACTGCAAGAGGTATATATATGTCTTATTGGGTTAAGGGTTTAAAGTTGATGACAGTCATCATTTTTTCCATAAAGAAATGTATCATAATTTCCTATTTAGAGCAGACAGTTACCACCCTCCATTCCTGATCAGAGGTATTTCCCAATCTCATCTCATTAGAGCCATCAGAAATATTACTGAAGAAATAACAATGGATAAATAATTAACAGAAATAAAAGAGAAAGTCAGACAATGATGGGGATGTCACAACAACATTCTGGATATAAAAATATGAGAACTAAAAGAGGTACCCTATTTTTAACATACAATAAAGGAGCAAGATAAACAAATGACACAAATACAAACACACAAATTTAGGCAAGATACTTAGGAAACACTGGGAAATACTGACAACTGACCTGGATTTACCTTTTCATAAGGAAATATAACCAAAGATAGGCTACAAACGAGGCACTAACCTTAGAGATTTATTGGTCCTCACGGACCCACAGGACTATCAGGCTACCCAAAAAATAACCAAAAAAGGGTGCTACAAATGTCCCAGCTGCACCACATGCAATAGTCTGATCTCAACTAAATCATCCACACACTAACAAAGTATATAATATAAAATATTACCATATATATACTGTATATAGAAAGAAAGATAGATAGATAGATAGATAGATAGATAGATAGATAGATAGATAGATAGATATATGATACTGTATATAAAATTATCTTTCCCTGTGAAAAGTATTATGGCCCAGATTACATTATTTTAAAATAACACCCAATTAGACTCAATTAGACTTTTTTTTATATTATATATTTTAGCATTTAAAAAAAAAAAAAAGCAGTTATGAGGGGTTAAATTTGGCAGGTGGGATGTTAAAAGAAAAACGGCTTTACATAGCAATCTATGGGAACTGTGTGTTCCCTGTAAATATATATGTATATGTGTATATACATATATATGTCTTAATATGTGTATATACACATATTAACACATAAATATATATGTATATATTCATATACATATATATTTACAATATGCTGCCCATCACTGTGCGACTTACCCCCTTCGCTGCACTAATTCTCATGCCGTATCTCACGGCATAAGAACGAGGCTCCCATTTGAGCCTATGAAAGCAAACTCTGGTCATTGCAAAGCTTACGTGCAATGTGAATGCAAAGTCACGTTCGCATTGCACCTAACTTCAATACCAGCGCACATCTGTGTACACTGGTATTGCTAAGTGAAGGTAACTATCGATCTCACAGAAACAATATTTTGTGCTCCACTTATAATCTAGCCCTATTTTGGAAAAACAGTTGGTAATTTAAGTGACAGAATGGAAAACCACAGATCTAACCTTAACAAGCTCTATCAAAATGCAAATCAGATTTTCCAGTTGCTAAAAATTTCTTGGAAGAAAAACATACAGCAGTATTGCTTAAAACCATCATCATCGATCATGAACCTAAACCAAGAAGAGGAGGGAAAAAAATAAGATTCTTCTGTAAAAAGAAACTTAATGGATCTACAGAATGGACACTCTCCAGCCTAGGGAGCTGAACTCAAATGTCAGATCTAAAATGCTTTTGGAACTAAAATGACTTATACATTACTGGGGTGTTCCTCATACATTGACCAGAATGAACAATAATAACAAATCTCATTGCTTTGACTTGACCCTCTCAAATCATTATTTTTTGGCAGTTACACGTATTTAAAAAAAATGTTTTTATTTTACTGATTTGGGTATAAATAAAAATGTAAAATAACGATTTTATCTCAACTGACCATAGTGATAATAACTGTATAAGTATGAACTCAATTAAAAATATTTTATTCTAGACTTAAACACTGTAATTGAAAGTATAATACAATTGCAAAACCACATAATCATATTGAAATTTTTGATGTAAAGAATCTTAAATATAAAATAAGAAAATGCTTATATAAAAATACATATTGTCGATATTGGATGTATAGACATGAATAAATGCACTCATCTTCTTATTACCTTCTCATCTCTTGTTCTCTTGTATGCCATCTACCAAATTGAACTCTGCCCCTTAATCTGATAAGCTTCATGATTTCTTTGTAAAATCTGCTTTCCTAGAAGCTTTCTATCATCTGCCTTCCTAATCAAATGTACAACTGCCTCTTCTTACTTATACTCTAACTATAAATAATTCTAAAAGTTTGCGTACATGATCCTTACACCTTCTGTATCAGTTAGCTACAGGTCTTTATGACAGGGCCCTTCTCTCAAATTAGTTTGTATGATCAAATTTAATATCTGGTTTATATCACTATTGTGAAAATGTATCAAGACTACGAATTGTCAATTTCTCAAAGTTCTCATGCAACGTTGTGTAGTAAAATGTAAAATCACACAAAAGATCACTTGTACAATGCTGCCACATGCTCTTGCAAGTGAGTTTGTCAAACACGCAGAACAAGCGAGTGTTTGGATTATTTATCTTACCACCTCTAAGGTGGAGGAGAAGCAAAAGAAAAAACAGTTTCTGATTATTAAATTTGTGGTTGCAGGGTCATCATGTGACCCTGCACCATAAGCCTCTAAGGCTGAGAATGCAGCTTAGTAAATCTTCTCCTACTTATAGTATAAAGCATACAACCAAATATTTTCTGAAGTATTTCAAGAACAGGGAGGTGAGGGGTTTTGTGGTCAATGATCCATTGGCATTTTTTATGTGCTAATGTGAAGAGGGTGTAACATTGGTGTGTTTGGAAACCATCTAGAAACCAGGATATTTTCCCTGATGAGAGGGGAAGGTTATAAAACCATATTGTTGGGAGGTCTAATAATGTATGGTATTTCTCTTGATAAGTACCACACAATGGGATAGATTACAAGTGAAGCACCTATGGGGCATCCTACAAAAGCCTCTTCTGGCTCTCGTTTGTATGCTAACACGAAGGTGACATCACACGCAATGACGTGATGATGTCACCGCGCAACTTTATTGAAAATATACAAGCATGCTGCTTAGAAGCCTGTATCTCATGCATCTAAGCAGCTACAGACCGCCTAACCTTTCCAACGCTATAAGTCTTAGGGATCTGAAAAAAAAAAAAAAATTAAAAAAAAAAAAAAATAAAACCCCCCTCAAATCCAACTCAGCACCCAGGTGGGAAATTGCTTATCATTCAAATGGTTAAACTTTCATGATTCAGATAGAGCATGTAATTTTAAACAACTTTCTAATTTACTTTTATCATCATATTTGTTTTGTTCTCTTAGTATTCTTAGTTGAAATCTAAACCTAGGTAGGCTCATATGCTAATTTCTAAGCTCTTAAATCCGCCTCTTATCTGAATGCATTTACCAGTTTTTTACAGCTAGAGGGCGTTAGTTCATGTGTCTCCTATAAATAATATTGAGCCCACACACTTGAAGTTATTTGAGTCAGCACTAATTGCGTGAAATGTATGTTTGTCAAAATAATTGAGATAAGGAGGCAGTCTGCAGAAGCTTAGATACATGGTAATTACAGAGGTAAAAAGTATATTTCTATAACAGTGTTGGTTATGCAAAATAAATAGATTATCTTTCTTTTTAAACAATAACATTTTTGTGTTTACTGTCCTTTTAATGTTCTTCAGTTAGAAGAAAATGTTATTTTTAATTTTAAATAAATATATATATGCTAAAAGTGCTCCACTTGTAATATTTGCCAATAAGGGGCACTTTTCAAATGATCAGTCTATGTTAAAAAAAATAATACAAACCCTCAAGCTAAAGTTACAAAAAATAAAAAAAGTAAAATTACAGAAAAAAATAAACAAAGCTATCCAAAATAAAAAAAATTAAACCTAAACTATAATAAAAAATCATCCCCAAAAATAAAAAGACCCCCTAATCTAATACTAAACTACCAATAGCCCTTAAAAGGCCCTTTTGTAGGGCATTGCCCTAAGTTAAACAGCTCTTTTACTTACAAAAATTACTACTTGCCCCCTAACAGTAAAATTACCCACCCACCAAACCCCCCAAAATAAAAAAACCTAACACTAAAAAAACTAAACTACCCATTGCCCCTAAAGGGGCATTTGTATGGCCATTGCCCTTAAAAGGGCATATAGCTATTTTACTGCCCTTAAAAGGGCAATCAGCTCAATCACCCCAAAAAATAAAAATAAAGCCGAATAATAAGCCCCAAATAGGTACTCACCATTCCTGAAGTCGGGCGGAGAAGGTCTTCTTCCAGACAGCTCCATCATCTTCTGTCCTTATCCGTAACGAAGGCTGCGCGGAGCTGTTTTCCCTGATGCAAGGATCCTCAGTGGCAGTCCTCAGGGGTGGTCCTCAGCGGCAGTCCTTGGCGGCGATGGTCCTCGGCAGCGTGGAGGCTCCTCTCTAGCTGATGTCCGTTGTACACTGAAGATTGAATGCAAGGTACCGCATTCAATTTGGAGTACCTTGCATTCCTATTGGCTGAAATTTTGAAATCAGATGATAGGATTAGAGCTACTGAAATCCTATTGACTGTTCAAATCAGCCAATAAGATTTCAGTAGCTCTCATCCTATTGGCTGATCTAAGTAAAAGAGATGTTTAATTTTACCTTAGGAAAATGCCCTACAAAAGGCCGTTTTAAGGGCTTTTGGTAGTTTAGTATTAGATTATGGGGTCTTTTTATTTTGTGGGATATTTTTTATTTTATTTTGGGTATTAGTTTAGGTTTAAATTTTGGGGGGTTTGGTGGGTGGGTTTTTTTTACTGTTAGGGGGAATTTAGTAATTGTTAAATGTAAAAGAGCTGTTTAACCTTTTTAAGGGTTATGGGATGTTTAGATTAGGGGATGTTTTTATTTTTTTTCATAGGGATTAGGTATAATTATTTTTGATAATTTTGTTTATTTTTTTCTGTGATGTTAGACTTTTTTATTTTTTGTAATTTAATGTTAGCATTTTTTTATTTTAATTGTAATTTAGTAGTAATTGAAGTTCATTTTAGGGGGTGTTAGGTTAGGGGGCTTAGTAATTAAATTAGTTATTTGCATTGTGGGGGGGCTAGCGGTATAGGGGTTAATATATTTATTTGGTTTATTGGGATTTGGGGGTTTGGTGGTTAAGGGGTTAATAGGTTCATTAGGTTTCTTGTGATGTGGGGAGTTGGCAGTTTAAGAGTTAATAGGTTAAATAGGTTTATTGCGATGTGGGGGTTTTGCGGTTTAGGGGTTAATAGATTAATTAGGTTTATTGCCATGTGGGGGTTGGCGGTTTAGGGGTTAATATTTTAATTATGTTATTTGCAGATTAGGGGTTAATTACTTTATTGTTTTGCGATGTGGGGGTTGGCCTTTAGGTGTTTGTTAATACTTTGTGCGGGAGGTTAGGTTTTTTTGTTGTTATACTTTGTGCGGGCATTCACGTGTTTTTATTATATCTTGCGGGTGGTTACGTGTTTTTTAGTTATTTCGTGTGGGTGGTTGCGTGTTTTTTTTTAAGGCTTCGGGTTTGCCTACGCTGCATTCAGGTGGATTCCGAAAAGGGCAGGGTGGTGAAAGAATCCACACCCTGCCATTTTCTAAATCCACCTGGATGCAGCCTACATTCTTTTTAGGGTGCGTGTGCAACTGGCAACAGCGACGGACGCGTTACAAATGTGATTATAGTATAGATAACATCAATATCAACAATATTATAGGTGAAATTAAAAACTGTCTTTTTAACTTACAGAATATCACACATATTGTTCAGAAAATGTTAATTGTTATATTTTGTATTAACAAATTGCTTAAAATAGATCATACAAAAACATTCTGCAGGTCTTTAGTGCACAAATCCTAGCAAAAAAATCAGGACCTCTACAAGTCCTCAAAATGAACAGTAGATAATTTATGTTGTCAAAATATGATTTTGAGTTTATTTTACCCATAATAGGTTTATTCAAAACAATATACAGAATGGAAACACTAATTAACTGCATACATTGTAACTCCCATTACAAAGAATGATGTGAAGTTAATTGCAGAAAAGGAAAAATATAAAAAAGCATTTAAAAATATAATTGTTACATGCAGAACAGGTTGTCTATTAACATTTACATTTATTGCATTATTGTTTAGAATGTATAGTCACTCCTTTAGGTGTTCATTATACTAAATATTCAAATTTTAATTTATTTTCAATCCTTAACTCAAAATTAAGTATCCTTTTTTTTGTTTGTATTTTTTTTTGCTGAAAATAAAAAATATATATTTACGCCAATAGTTTATTAATCATTTAAATATAACTTAAATAATGTAAATTATTCAGATGCAGCTACATTTTTCATAACAAGATAAAACTCAAAACATATCTACAATTTTTTAAAGTCACCAAAATCAAAGATTCAAAATATATTAAAAGGAACACTGAACCCAAATGTTTTCTTTCGCAATACAGATAGAACATGACATTTTAAGCAACTTTCTAATTTACTCCTATTATCAAATTTTCTTCCTTCTCTTGGTACCTTTATTTGAAATGCAAGAATGTAAGTTCAGATGCTATCCAATTTTGGTGAACAATCTGGGTTGTTCTTGCTGATTGGTGGATAAATTCATCCACCATTAACAAAGTGCTGTCCAGAGTTTTAAACAAAAAAAAAAAGCTTAGATGCATTCTTTATCAAATAAAGATAGCAAGAGAACAAAGAAAAAATGATAATAGGAGTAAATTAGAAAGTTGCTTAAAATGTCATGCTCTGTCTGAATCAAAATTTGGGTTCAGTGTCCCTTTAACAGAATAGCTTTTTATGTTTGTTGCAAATTATTTCTCATCTCTAATATACAGTTGTTTAATGTTTTACATTTAGAACACTTTTCCCCTATTACATGATAATTTTACAATTCTATAAACCATTTCAATTTGTTGTACAAAGTATCTAAAAGATCAACATTTTCATCTTTCATCTAATGTTATAAGATGTTTTGCAAACTATCCCTGTGGAAAATTCAAATACAGGGCTGGAGGATTAGCCTAGCACACAGGAAATAGTATTGTATATCAAGTTAATGCTAGTTATTCATTCATATTATATTGTGGGCCCAAATATTTCATTACCATATAAATTAAGCAATCTGATGCTATACTATCTTTTTTTGAATGCCAGCTGTAAATACTATTTCTTGGTTAAATGAGCTTATGTTATATCCCAAATGACATATTTCATATGTAATACTTTGCAAACAAATGTCTTGTGTAAGATATCCAAATATATATTTTTTTTATTTAGCACCACTAAGATCAATAACCTAATCTAGGCCAGTGTGAGTCAATGTTAAACCTTACTATGGAGGTTTTGATTACAATCATTTGATACCAACTTGGTAAAAAGAATAGAAAAGAGATATAAGAAACTTCATTAGAGGGTGCAAGTAGGGTGACTAAGAAGATTCGGGAGAGTACACAGAACATTCCTAGCAGGGGTTGAAGTAGAAGTGAAATTCAGGTCATTAGGTCAGGGCAGTATCAATTTGCTTTACAAGGGAATCTACAAAAATTAGAAAAATGGACAGGTAAATGGAAAATTAGATTTAATACTAGAAAATGTAATGTTGTACATTTGGGAAGTAAAAATAAGCAGGCAACTTATTATTTAAATTGGAATAGACTGAGCAAAAACAGATAAAGGAAGGGATTTAGGAGTACTTATAGATAACAAGCTAAAGATGGGTGCACAATGCAGGGCAGTGGCTTCTAAGGCTATTAAGATACCAGCATGTATTAAAAGAGGCATCAATGCAAGGGAGGAAAGCCTAATTCTGTCACTATATAAATCCCTGGTAAGACCTCACCTTGAGTATGGAGTGCAGTCCTGGGGACCAATCTCTAAAAAAAGACATTGCATACCTAGAAAAAGTTCAGAGAAGGGCCACAATACTAATAGGGTGAATGGAAAATTTAAGCTATGAGAAGTTAGAGAAACTGGGTCTGCTTTCTCTAGAAAAAATGCCCTTGAGAGGTGACTTGATTACTTTATATAAATATATTCAAGGCCCATCTACAGAGATAGCGGAAGCTCTTCTTATTCCAAAAAAATTGGTTGTGACATGCAATCACAATTTAAGGCTGGAGGAAAGGATATTTAATCTCCAGCAATGTAAAATATTTTTTCACTGTAAGAGCAATTGAATTGTGGAACTCATTGCTTGAGGAGGTAGTAAATGCCACTACCTTAGATACATTTAAAAATGTGTAGATACATTTCTGGCTAGTTTCAGAATTCATGGATATGATTGCTGGTGTTAAATGGGTCACCTTTGTAATGGGAATAATTTATGACCAACTGAAGCTTTTTTTGTAGATACATTAAGATTTGTACAGGTTGAACTCAATGGCCTTCTGTCTTTTTTCAACCTTATATACTATGTTACATTTAAGGATTGATTGTTCCTTATAATATGGCAGAGCTTTTTCCATTTGAATGTAGTACGATTCACCATAGCTAGAAATTATTTAATATTGCAAATGTATTGGGAAATGACCTATGCTGTTAACTGGCTTCATATCAGCAGAATATGGACTGGAAGCTGTAATCAGGAATTAGTGGAGGTCTGTAGCCATAAAAGCAATCAGTTGCTAGACATCAACCCCAGAGGAGGGTGCAGGAATGTTTTCAGGTTTCAAGCTTAAGTAAGGAGTCAAGAAGTAAAACGAAATCAGATCACAGAACACAAGGAAAAGCCAGACCAATGATCCAAGATTCATTCCTAAGGTAGCCAGTTAATCATTTCACAGCAAACAGCTCTGAAAGGGGCAGGCAAGACACAGAGTCAAGGCACTAGGCTAAGATGACAAGAAGTAAGGGAGGACAGGAACAAGGATACAATGTCCATTATAAAAGAAGAAAACACACAAAAAACTCTTTCAGGTGCCTTTTATAACTCCCTGCACAACTTTAGGTGCACTTTGTATGACAAGGTAACTTCTAACACCTGGTTTATTAGTAGAAATATCTTCTATACAGGCTTTATTACTGCTTACATTATGTTAAGCACTGTCACGGCTGAGCCTAATTTGGAACAATGCTATATCCTGCAATATGTCCTAAAATATCTCCAGGCACAGCATAGAGCTTAGCCCACCTCAAGGTCCCAGTAGCACTACCTCCTGCATGCCTTTTAGTGTGTGCTAAGACAAATAATAAATCAGTCCACAGCAAACAGTGGACTGATTTATTACTATGTTACATTTAAGGATTGTTTTTTCCATATAATATGGCAGAGCTTTTTCAATTTGAATGTAGTATGATTCACCATAGCTAGAAATTATTTAATATTGTAAATGTATTAGGAAATGACCTACGCTGTTAACTGGCTTCACATCAGCAGAATATGGACTGGAAGCTGTATCAGGAATAAGTGGAGGTCTGTAGCTATAAAAGCAATCAGTAGCTAGACATCAACCCCAGAGGAGGGTGCAGGAATGTTTTCAGGTTTCAAGCCTAAGTAAGGAGCCAAGAAGTAAAATTAAATCAGGTGCCTTTTAGAACTCCCTGCACAACTTTTGGTGCGCTTTGTATGGCAAGGTAACTTCTAACACCTGGTTCATTAGTAGAGATATCTTTATTACTGCCTACATTATGTTAAGCACTGGCACAGCTGAGCCCACTTTGAAACAGCGCTACATCCTGCAATATGTCCTAAAATATTTCCAGACACAGTATAGAGCTTAGGCCACCTCAAGGTCCCAGTAGCACTACCTCCTGCATGCCTTTTAGTGTGTGCTAAGAAAAATAAGCACAACAAATCTCTTTAATAGACAGAAACATTTCTACAAAAATGCTGTTAATGAAGGTGCTCTGCTTTCCTGGACAACAGCAGGATAGGCCTGTAAGGTGGGAATATTATTGTTGTGACGTGGAAAAAAAAACCTAATGTACTTTGTTTCCCTTAGATTAACAAACAACAAGAAGGCACCCCATGTGCGTATCAATCAAGAAACAAAATATCAGGGGCAAAAAGGACGACAAAGGGTACTCACATATTGTTGAAGCACCAAATATGCTAAATGATGCTTTCTGGCAATTTACAGGGTGCCACCTTACTGAGCCAGGTGACCTAAATTTCCAGGCTAGCTTGATGGTAGTATTCGGTTCACAGCATATAGCTGGCTGCTTGCTCATAAAAAATATATAAAACCAAGTGCTGACACTAAAAAGGAGTATACGCTACTCCCCTATATATGCAAAGCATTTCTCTGCATCAAAGCTCACCATCTATGTTTCTATGTTTCTATGTTTCATTATCACTGTTTATGTTTTTACAATTAAATAAGTTATATATATATATATATATATATATATATATATATATATATATATATATATATTTTTTTTTTTTTTATTGAAGTCATAAACAGAATACAATACAAAATTGCCATACTCCAGGAGTATCAGTCAACATAAACAATTACATTAAAGGGACAGTCAACACCAGAATTTTTGTTGTTTAAAAAGAAAGATAATCCCTTTATTACACATTCCCCAGTTTTGCATAACCAACACAGTTATAATAATACACGTTTTACCTCTGTAATTATTTTGTATCTAAGCTTATGCTGACTGCCCCCTTATTTCAGTTCTTTTGACAGACATGCGGTTTAGCCAATCAGTGCTCAGTCCTAGGTCACTTTACGTGCATGAGCTCAATGTTATCTATATGAAACATGTGAACTAATGCCCTCTAGTGGTCAAAATGTATTCAGATTAGAGGCAGTCTTCAAGGTCTAAGAAATTAGCATATGAACCTCCTAGTTTTAGCTTTCAACTAAGAATACCAAGAGAACAAAGCAAAATTGGTGATAAAAGTAAATTGGGAAGTTGTTTAAAATTGCATTTCCTATTTAAAACATGAAAGTTTTTTTTGGACTTGACTGTCCCTTTAAGCATTTGAAAATGAGCTTGGATGTTTGTATACATAATAATGTAATATGCTGTTATTCTATAGAATTTAAAAGACACCAGTAATTGAATATCTAATATTATAAGGGCTGGTCATAGATATAATACACAGTTGAGTACTCCAAGACTACAATGTTCTATATGTGACAATATACGTATAACTGAAAACAGACCTCATATTTTCTAGATAAGGTATGATTAATTATCACCTTTGCAAACATCAAAATTAATAATAAAGAAATATTATCTCAATGTTAAACATTTATCTCTCTTGGACCACTCAAAATATAGATCAAGTAATAAGGGGGACATTTTGGGGGAAAGAACAGAAAGGGCCACTCTTGAACCTATAAAATTATATATCAAATGATAAAACTTCTGAAATAGAAAAATGGCAACTGTTTGACCTAGACACATAAGTGCAAAATTGATATGCAGAAGTTAACAATGCGTCAGCATCATAAAATGTAGGTCAATTTGCTGTAACATATGCTCAGGCGAGATAAGTTAATTTAACCCCTTAAGGACAAGGCCATTTTTCTATTACTTTCTCTTAAGGATCAGGGCTATTTTTACATTTCTGCTGTGTTTGTGTTTAGCTGTAATTTTCCTCTTACTCATTTACTGTACCCACACATATTATATACTGTTTTTCTCGCCATTAAATGGACTTTCTAAAGATACCATTATTTTCATCATATCTTATAATTTACTATAAAAAGAATTATAAAATATGAGGAAAAAATGTAAAAAAACACACTTTTTCCAACTTTGACCCCCAAAATCTGTTACACATCTACAACCACCAAAAACACCCATGCTAAATAGTTTCTAAATTTTGTCCTGAGTTTAGAAATACCCAATATTTACATGTTCTTTTCTTTTTTTGCAAATTATAGGGCAATAAGTACAAGTAGCACTTTGCTATTTCCAAACCACTTTTTTTCAAAATTAGCGCTAGTTACATTGGGACACTGATATCTTTCAGGAATCCCTGAATATGCCTTGACATGTATATATTTTTTTTTAGAAGACATCCCAAAGTACTGATCTAGGCCCATTTTGGTATATTTCATGCCACCATTTCACCGCCAAATGAGATCAAATAAAGAAAAAATTCACTTTTTCATAATTTTTTTCACAAACTTTAGGTTTCTTACTGAAATTTGCAAACAACTTGTGCAATTATGGCATAAATGGTTGTAAACGCTTCTCTGGGATCCCCTTTGTTCATAAATAGCAGACATATATGGCTTTGGCGTTGCTTTTTGGTAATTAGAAGGCCGTTAAATGCCACTGCGCACCACACATGTATTATGCCCAGCAGTGAAGGGGTTAATTAAGGAGCATGTAGTGTAGTAGACAACCCCAAGTATTGATCTAGGCCCATCTTGGTATATTTCATGCCACCATTTCACCGCCAAATGCGATCAAATAAAAAAAAATGTAAAATTGTTCACAATTTTAGGTTTCTCACTGAAATTATTTACAAACAACTTGTGCAATTATGGCATAAATGGTTGTAAATGCTTCTCTGGGATCCCCTTTGTTCAGAAATAGCAGACATTTATGGCTTTTGTGTTGCTTTTTGGTAATTAGAAGGCCGCTAAATGCTGCTGTGCATCACACGTGTATTATGCCCAGCAGTGCAGGGGTTAATTAGATAGCTTGTAGGGAGCTTGCAGGGTTAATTTTAGCTTTAGTGTAGAGATCAGCCTCCCACCTGAGACATCGCACCCCCTGATCCCTCCCAAACATCTCTCTTCCCTCCCCCACCCCCCAATTGTCCCCGCATCTTAATTACTGGCAGAAAGTCTGCCAGTACTAAAATAAAAGGCTTTTTTTTTATGATTTAAAAAAAATAAAATAAATATCTGTTTAGCTGTGATGGACTCCCCCTTAGCCCCCAACCTCTCTGATCCCCCCAAACAGCTCTATAACCCTTGCCCACAACCTATTTGCTGCCATCTTGGGTACTGGCAGCTGTCTGCCAGTACCCAATTTGCCTCCCAAAAATGTTTTTTTTTTTTAAATTGTATGTAATTAAATTTTTTCTGTAGTGTAGCTGCCCCCCCCTCAATACCCTCCTCCCTCTCCCCCTCCCAGATCATTTTGACAGTTATTTCCCCCCCTCCCTCTCCCTCTCTCCCATTCATTCATTCATTGGTGGCAGTGGCTGTTACGCAATTGTGCTCACACATGCGCGCGCACGCGCGCTCCTGGCACTGGGCGTGCACATTGCACATTCAGGAACCGGATGCTGGGTAGCGATGGGCCACTCACCGCCTCCCTGCAGCTGCTCCCACCCACCAACGATCGGGCCCATAGCTACCGGTGCAGAGAGGGCTACAGAGTGGCTCTCTCTGCATCGGTTTTGGAAAAAAAGGTATTGCAGTGATGCCTCAATATCGAGGCATCACAGCAATACCTTGAAAGCGGCTGGAAGCAATCAGGGTACGTCGCTGGTCTTTAAAGACCAGGTTGTGTGTGACGTACCCTGTACGACATGCGTCGTTAAAGGGTTAAAAACGATGCTCACGTTATTTCAGGGCACTACTTGTAATCCACCTGTACATTCGACTCTATTCGACCAAATTAAAATTTCTGAAACATTCAACTGGTACGTTCGCGTCTCGATTAAGGCAGCAAACCTAATTTTCAATCCGCCACCTTTGAGCACACGAATGCCATAGGAAGCAAAGGAATGTTAATAGACTATATATATATATATATATATATATATATATACAGTATATATATATATATATATATATATATATATATACAGACAGCAGGCAGGCCAGCACTCACGGTTAACATTTCATCCACCCAGGGTGCTTCCATGGTATTGATAGTAGTAAAGAATGGGGATGCACTTGCCAGGATTTCCAAAGTTAGCTTTGGAAATCCTGGCGAGTGCATACCAATTCTTTACTACTATATACTGTATCTATGTATATATAGAGAGATATTGATAGATATATAGATACCTGTATATATAAATAAGTAAATATTTATGTACGTATGTACTTGAATAAAAATAACTATTTCAAGGCTACAACAAGTTAACCAACTAAATATTACATTAAAGAACTGTTATCATTCATGGACAACAAATACATTTTTTAAGTAAAATTGCGTACAAACAGAGTAAAAACTGTATGAAAACACAAATATGGTCTGATGGAGTTAGTCTATTTGACACTGACAACTCTGGAGGTGGAGTCGGATGTATTATGACTCACTTTACTCTCCGGCTTACAATATGTGTGATTGGTTGCTCGAGTCAGCACCTTTTGTATGGATCAATGCCATTGGTTAGGTGTATTATGTCATTTTCTTGCCCTAAGAGCCTCACTCGACTTTTTACTGACACCTTTTGCTGTCTGTATATGTTTATTCACTAGTTGCTGACCCAGTACTTTGCTTTTTAACACACTTTTTAACACACTTTAGTTCAATTTTAAATATATAGATGAATACACTATGTTGATGGACAGTTTTTTATCCTATCAATTTAATTGACCTTTGGTCCTTAACCTATCAGGAGACTTGGTTCTCCAGACTCCACACGCAGATCACAGTGATTGGTTTTTTCACAGAGGGGAGGGTTTTATTCACCTTTAAAAGTTTGATATTTTGTGTTGCTGTTTGTCAGAGGAAGGGACTGTTTTTGTCCCGAAACGTCACCAATAAAATTGTTTATTACACAGACGACTGAAGTCCAGTGAGTGCTTAACTTTTCTAAAACTATATACTGTATCTATGTATATATAGAGAGATATTGATAGATATATAGATACCTGTATATATAAATAAGTAAATATTTATGTCCGTATGTACTTGAATAAAAATAACTATTTCAAGGCTACAACAAGTTAACCAACTAAATATTACATTAAAGAACTGTTATCATTCATGGACAACAAATAAATTTTTTAAGTAAAATTGCGTACAAACAGAGTAAAAACTGTATGAAAACACAAGTCAAGTGACTGACATATGATGAGGATCATAAACAATTCTTGGTAGATTACTTGACAAATAGGGAAATCTGCACCATCAATGCTTTATATTTATCAACAGTACGATGCTCTTCACGTCATATTTGACGCACGTAAGTTTGACAGTTTTTTTATCAATAAGGACGCTGAATGGTGATTTGCATCAGCGATGTATATCGAGCGTATTTAACACAGCGAATGCGGTCAGATTGATGCATTGATAAATTGACCCCTATGTCTTTACCAAGGTTGTCAGATCCTACATAGATAAATGTAGCCTTAAGGAAGAGCTTAGCTAACAGTATTGTAGAGCAATATTGATGTAGGAGAATTTTGTTGGGTCATATTGTAATGTTATTTTAGTTGTAAGTGACTGTTTTGAGAGCTAGGTTGACATAAGCCTCAACAAACAACACTAAAACATCTGTTACAAACATACACACATATTATAATAGCAATTTATAGTATAATTCCCTTAATATACTCTGTATAGATTAAAAGAGTTGTTTCAGGCTCCTTTGTTACAAAACAAATGAGGCAATACAACTAAAGTACATGCTAAAATCCTGACTTAATATTTAATGCTAGTTCTTATTATATTGCTAGGTACATCCTACAATAAAAGTCCCTTAACAAACATGGACGTACCTAGCACGTCCACCGTGAGTATGGGTATTGCAGTGATGCCTTAATATTGAGGCATTGTGCAATACCTGTTGGAAAGTAACCAATGCAGAAAGGGCCACTCTGTGGCCCTCTCTGCATCGGGCAGCGATAGTGCCGATCGTTTGTGGTGTGGGAGGGTTAGGAGGTAGGTGGGTGGGTGGCCCATTGCTAGAGGGGGTCAGGGGGGGCGGGAGCGGGTGGGACTGCTACGCTACAGAAAAAAAAAATAACACTGTATAACACACAGCTGTCACTGCAGGAAGGGGGAAGGAGGGAGTGGGAATTAGGTAGAGGGGGATCCTATGGTGGAGGGGGGGATAAGAGAGTAGGGGTATGATCTTGGAGGGGGTAAATGAAGGAGAGGGGGCAGCTACACTACAGAAAAACATGTTTTTTGATTTTTTTTAATAAAATAACATTTCTATAATTACCATTTTTAGAACCCTGTGCACTCAGGTCCTCTTTTAGATTACCCATAAGGGTTCCTTATTCTTATTGGGCTTTTTCACTGTCCCTGGAGCTGGTTTGCTGTTTTTTAAATATATAAATATATATGCACAACAATGAAAGGGTGCACTCTCACAAACTTTAATGACAAAGTACCATGGTGCAGCAGTAGTATTCATATAGACAGGGAAAAATGATTGCACACTCTGGATTTTAATCACAGCAATCACATTTATTGTGTGAATGTTTTCAGGGAATTCCCCCCTTTCTCAGATAAAGAAATGTGCTCTAATCAAGTGTTATAATGGTATAGAAACCCCTCCCCTAGTGAATATCCAATCAGCAGTCAGTACCTTAATTAGCAAAGCTGTGTACAATTTTCTCAACTAGTGACATCTTATTTCAAACATGTTATAAAATGAAATTAACATATTAAAGTATTAAGTGCATTCCCATAAATTATATAAATGGTACTGTATATCCTTATCAAAATTCTCAGTGATGTGCTCAACATTTCATAAGAGATATAAATAATGCCAAAACTACAATACATACAAATCTATTAGCATAGATCCATCAAATTACTATCTGAATAAAATAATGTAAAACATTACTTAAAGTGAAGGTAAATTTAGATGATAAAGTGCCCGGTTTTTAAAAATCCGATTAAAAACAGGGGCACTTTAATTAATTAAAATTTACATTTCACTCTAGTTGTGAAAATACTTACCTTTTAATCTTGATAGCCGTTGCATCGCTTCCCCTGCCCTTCGCAAAGCTTCAAGGAATCCGGCTAACTGCAATCACTGCGTTGAATCAGACACTGATTCCTCCGGGGGGTAAGCCATGATTGGAGGATGACTGATCCGTCATTTCTGACGTATGAAGATGCTTGCGACGACCGGGGGAATCTCTGGAGCGGCTATCAAGATTAAAAGGTAAGTATTTTCACAACACGCGTGAAATGTAAATTTTGATGAATTAAAGTTCCCCTGTTTTTAATCGGATTTTTAAAAACCGGACACTTTATCATCTAAATTTACCTTCACTTTAACACATTGCCAAATGGTATTAACCAAATATATCTCATGGCAGCTGATAATCGTGCCATACACAGTTTCAACCTAACGGATATATAGTATACTATATCACAATCCTTGTTCTCATGTCTAATAGAATTTGTGTCATATCCACAAACTGCCTGGAACAGTATGGAGTAAAACAAAGGTATGTTTTTATATACAGCAGCTAGAGGGTTTGTATTATCTTTAAGAACAGACCTAGGTATATACACATGAGCAAGCATGTGTCTTAAGCAGTATATGGCAGCAGGGTTTGCAATGATGTTTGTAAGCAAACAATATAGCTCTCAAGACACATGCCCAATCATAAGCATAGCTAGCATACCTAGGTACTCTTTCATGGTAAAGAGCTTATTATAAGCAAATAATACCAAACAGTAGCATGCGTATTATTATTATTAGTATGGGTTTTTTTAGACTTTTTTTAACTTTCATATTCCTAATACAGACCACAATCCATACCTCTAAAGAGCAAGAAAAAACGTTTTTATTAGCATTATTATTCTCTGATTTAACAAAGAATCACCTAGATTATGAGTCTTGCGTTAGCCTTAAAAAGCAACGTTGAGAGGTCCCAACGCTGCTTTTTAATGCCCGCTGGTATTACAAGTCTGGCAGGTACAGGCGTACCGCTCACTTTTATTCCGCGACTCAAGCTTACCGCAAATCCCCTTACGTCAATTGCGTATCCTAGCTTTTCAATGGGACTTGCATAACGCCGGTATTACGAGTCTTGGAAGAAGTGAGCGGTAGACCCTCTCCTGTCAAGACTCCTACCGCATTTAAAAGTCAGTAGTTAAGAGTTTTATGGGCTAATGCCGTAACATAAAACTCTTAACTAAAATGCTACAAAGTACACTAACACCCATAAACTACATATTAACCCCTAAACCTAGGCCTCCCCACATCGCAAACACTTAAATAAAGTTTTTAACCCCTAATCTGCCAACCGGACATCACCGCCACTTTAATAAATATATTAACCCCTAAACCGCCGCACTCCCGCCTCGGAAACACTAGTTAAATTTTATTAACCCCTAATCTGCCATCCCTAACATCGCCGACACCTACCTACATTTATTAACCCCTAATCTGCCGCCCCCAACATCGCCGCTACTATATTAAATTTATTAACCCCTTAACCTAAGTCTAACCCTAAGTCTAACCCCCCCTAACTTAAATATAATTTAAATAAAACAAAAAAAAAATTACTACAATTAAATAAATGATTCCTATTTAAAACTAAATACTTACCTGTAAAATAAACCCTGAGCTAGCTACAATATAACTAATAGTTACATTGTAGCTAGCTTAGGGTTTATTTTTATTTTACAGGCAACTTTGTATTTATTTTAAATAGGTACAATAGTTATTAAATAGTTATTAACTATTTAATAACTACCTAGCTAAAATAAATACAAAAGTACCTGTAAAATAAATCCTAACCTAAATTACAATTACACCTAACACTACACTATAATTAAATTAATTTACTAAATTACCTACAATTAACTAGAATTAAATAAAATAAACTGAAGTACGAAAACCCCCCCACTAAATTACAGAAAAAAAGAAAATAATTACAAGAATTTTAAACTAATTAACCTAATCTAATCCCCCTAATAAAATAAAAAAGCCCCCCAAAATAATAAAAATCCCTACCCTATACTAAATTACAAATATCCCTTAAAAGGGCTTTATGCAGGGCATTGCCCCAAAGTAATCAGCCCTTTCAACTGTAAAAAAAAATACAATACCCCCTCAACATTAAAACCCACCACCCACACACCCAACTCTACTCTAAAACCCATCCAATCCCCCCTTAATAAAATCTAACATTAACACCTTGAAGATCACCCTACTGTGAGACGTCTTCACCCAGCCGGGCACAAGTGGTCCTCCAGAGGGGCAGAAGTCTTCATCCAATCCGGGTAGAAGAGGACCTCCAGACGGGCAGAAGTCTTCATCCAGACGGCATCTTCTATCTTCATCCCTCCGGAGCGGAACGGGTCCATCTTGAAGCCAGCAGATGCGGAGCATCCATCCAGACCGACGACTACACAACGAATGACGGTTCCTTTAAATGACGTCATCCAAGATGGTGTCCCTTGAATTCCGATTGGCTGATAGGATTCTATCAGCCAATCGGAATTAAGGTAGGAAAAATCCTATTGGCTGATCCAGTCAGCCAATAGGATTGAGCTTGCATTCTATTGGCTGATTGGAACAGCCAATAGAATGCGAGCTCAATCCTATTGACTGATTGCATCAGCCAATAGGATTTTGGATGTTGGATGACGTCATTTAAAGGATGTTGGATGACGTCATTTAAAGGAACCGTCATTCGTCGTGTAGTTGTCAGTCTGGATGGTTGCTCCACGTCGGCTGGCTTCAAGATGGACCCGCTCCGCTCTGGATGGATGAAGATAGAAGATGCAGCCTGGATGAATACTTCTGCCCGTCTGGAGGTCCTCTTCTGCCCGGATCGGATGAAGACTTCTGCCCCTTTGGAGGACCACTTGTGCCCGGCTGGGTGAAGACATCTCATGGTAGGGTGATCTTCAAGGGGTTAGTGTTAGGTTTTATTAAGGGGGGATTGGGTGGGTTTTAGAGTAGGGTTGAGTGTTTGGGTGGTGGGTTTTAATGTTGGGGGGGTATTGTATTTTTTTTACAGGTAAAAGAGCTGATTACTTTGGGGCAATGCCTCGCAAAAAGCCCTTTTAAGGGTTATTTGTAATTTAGTATAGGGTAGGGATTTTTGTTATTTTGGGGGGCTTTTTTATTTTATTCCGGGGATTAGATTAGGTGTAATTAGTTTAAAATTCTTGTAATTTTTTTTTCCTGTAATGTAGTGTTTTTTTTTCGTACTTTAGTTTATTTTATTTAATTGTAGTTAATTGTAGGTAATTTAGTAAATTAATTTAATTATAGTGTAGTGTTAGGTGTAATTGTAACTTAGGTTAGGGTTTATTTTACAGGTAAATTTGTATTTATTTTAACAAGGTAGTTATTAAATAGTTAATAACTATTTAATAACTATATTACCTAGTTAAAATAAATACAAAGTTGCCTGTAAAATAAAAATAAACCCTGAGATAGCTACAATGTAACTATAAGTTATATTGTAGATAGTTTAGGGTTTATTTTCTAGGTAAGTATTTAGTTTTAAATAGGAATTATTTATTTAATTGTAGTAATTTTATTTAGATGTATTTAAATTATATTTAAGTTAGGGGGGTTAGGGTTAGACTTAGATTTAGGGGTTAATAACTTTATTATAGTGGTTGCGACGTTGGCGGCGGCAGATTAGGGGTTAATAAGTGTAGTTAGGTGGTGGCGACATTGGGGGCGGCAGAGTAGGGGGTTAATAAATAAAAAGTAGGTGCCGGCGATGTTGGTAGCAGCAGATTAGGGGTTCATAGGGATAATGTAAGTGGCGGTGGTGTCTGGAGCGGCAGAGTAGGGGTTAATAATATAATGCAGGTGTTGGTGATGTCGGGGGCAGCAGATTAGGGGTTAATAAGTGTAAGATTAGGGGTGTTTAGACTCGGGGTTCATGTTAGGGTGTTAGGTGTAGACATAAAAAGTATTTCCCCATAGGAATCGATGGGGCTGCGTTAGGAGCTTTACGCTGCTTTTTTTGCAGGTGTTTGGGTTTTTTTCAGCCAGCTCTCCCCCATTGATTCCTATGGGGAAATCGTGCACAAGCACGTTTAGCCAGCTCACCGCTACCGTATGCAACGCTGGTATTGAGGTGAGATGTGGAGCTAAATTTTGCTCTCCGCTCACTTTTTTGCGGCTAACGCCGGGTTTAAAAAAACCCGTAATACCAGCGTTGTCTTAAGTGAGCGGGGAGAAAAAACTGCTCATTAGCAACGCACCCCTGTTACCGCAAAACTCGTAATCTCGGTGAATGGGCTCGATTCCATTGGGTAGTTAAGCTACTGAAGTTGCCGACAGCTAAATGTAACTTACGGCTCTATTTAAAGGGACATTATACACTCATTTTTTCTTTGCATAAATGTTTTGTAGATTTTCTATTTATAAAGCCCATAAAGCTTTTTTTTTTAATTAATGTATAGTTTTGCTTATTTTTAAATAACATTGCTCTGATTTTCAGACTCCTAACCAAACCCCAAAGTTTTATGTGAATACGCTCGACTACCTACTCCAGCTTGCTCCTGTTTGTGTAAAGGGTCTTTTCATATGCAAAAGAAGGGGGAGGGGGGGGAGTGTCTTATTTGCCACTTGCAGTGGGCTTTCCAGCTACCTTTTCAACAGAGCCAAGCTGACAGCTTCTAAGTAAGTTTTTAAACCATTTTATACTGGATTTTTATATCAGTATCTGTGCATCTTATTCTTTATAGTAGTGTCTATTACATGCAGCTATATGAAAATGAGTGTATACTGTCCCTTTAAGTACCAGTTTTCCATTGAAATAAGTTGTGCATTGCATGCAGTCACTCTTTTCGTGTAGGTGTAAGTTAAGGTTGTGTTAACACTTCCATCCGATGTTGGATTTCTTTAAAATCAATTAGTTGCTATGGTAACCCAACTTTACACTATAAAATTTACATTTAACGTCTGTGCTCCTTACCTTTGATCACCTCTAAAGAGAAACAAAAACAAAGATACACTTATTTATAACACATTTTTTAACTATAAGCAAAAACTATTTTTTATTTTAATTACAGTTTCTACTGTATCAATATATGTAATATGCATTGCTGTCCTAGGCATAGGTCTAGTTTGAATTTTGTAAATATGTGCTTGCATATATACTTATATGTAAATACATACTGATATTTCCATAAAACATAAGTGCATCTATTCCTATACATGGGACAACTATCGATATTACATATTACAATTTATTTCTACATGAAACACTTGCATTATTTGTAAGCTTTAAAATTCCAATGGGAACCAGGCATCAAAAAGTTCCTTTTACCTCTTTTACACCTAGTTGAGCTGGGGGTAATTTTTCTCAAAATATCGATAGCCTCCAACAGTGTATTAACGGTTTGCGCTTTCATTGGAAACCTGGTATAATTTATAGATTAACGGCTTCTAATACTTTCTATGGGACACGGAAATTGAAGTATAACGCACCATTGGAAGCAGTTGATAAACTAAATTGCTTCCGACAATATATTTATTGGTTTGCGAGAGCAAGCAAACCTAATTACGGCTCTATGGAAGTGAGCACAATGGCGTCAGGTCAAAGAAAAGTTGTTATATTTTAGAGAGCTTTTATCCATGAACTATTTTATATGTTTCTTTTTACCAATATTTCTACTTTGTGATGCACTGCTTTGATATTGTATTTTAATTATTTCTAAAGATACTATATTCTCCTTGTATCAGCCTAAAACTCAACTATATATTAACAATATTATATCAACATGGAGAGATGTATAGTAAGTCTGTGCAATATATCACCTAGATTACGAGTTTTGCATTATGATTGAAAAAGCAGCGTCATGGCCCATAATGCTTCATTTTCCCTAATGCTGCTATTACAAGTCTTGTCGGTATAAGTGTACCGCACACCTTTTAGTCTGTCACGCAACGTCAGTACAGCACTTTAAAAAAAGTCCTTTTTCAATGGGACTCCCATAGTGCCGGTATTATGAGTTTGCCTGGGAGGCCAAAAAGTGAGCGGTACACCCTATACCAACATGATCCATACCGCCATCTGAAAGTCAGTAGTTATGAGTTTTACGTTACAAAGTTGTACCATAAAACTCATAACTAAAGTGTTAAAAAGTACACAAACACCCATAAACTACCTATTAACCCCTAAACCGAGGCCCTCCCACACTGCAAACACTATAATAAAATTATTAACCCCTAATCTGCTGCTCCGGACATTGCCGCCACTATTAAAATGTATTAACCCCTATTCCGCTGCTCCCCAACTTTGTTGCCACTATAATAAACCTATTAACCCCTAAACCGCTGCCCTCCCGCATCACAAATAGTGATGTCGCAAACCTAAAAATTTCGGTTCGCGAATGGCGGACTCAAACGTCCGCAACTGTTCGCGAACGGGCGAACCGGGCGAACCGCCATTGACTTCAATAGGCAGGCAAACTTTAAAACCAACAGGGACTCTTTCTGGCCACAATAGTGATGGAAAAGTTGTTTCAAGGGGGTTAACACCTGGACTGTGGCATGCCGGAGGGGGATCCATGGCAAAACTCCCATGGAAAATTACATAGTTGATGCAGAGTCTGGTTTTAAGCCATAAAGGGCATAAATCACCTAACATTCCTAAATTGTTTGGAATAACATGCTTTAAAACATCAGGTATGATGTTGAATCGATCAGGTAGTGTAAGGGTTACGCCCGCTTCCCAGTGACAGACCAAACTCCATGTTTAAAAGTACAGTCTACACCAGAATTTTTATTGTTTTAAAAGATAGATAATCCCTTTATTACCCATTTCCCAGTTTTGCATAACTAACACATTTATATGTGTTTATGTTACAAAAGATATGAGTGGTGGCACTGTGGGCAAGTGGGCCTGGCACACACGCTGGCAGGCAGGCAACTGCAATTAGATTACACTAGCAGACTGATGTTTCACAGTCAAAAAAGTTTTTTTTTTTTTAAATTTACACTACTGTTACAACAGATATGAGTGGTGGCACTGTGGGCAAGTGGGCCTGGCACACACGCTGGCAGGCAGGCAACTGCAATTAGATTACACTAGCAGACTGATGTTTAACAGTCAAAAAAGTTTTGTTTTTTTTAAATTTACACTACTGTTAAAACAGATATGAGTGGTGGCACTGTGGGCAAGTGGGCCTGGCACACATGCTGGCAGGCAGGCAACTGCAATTAGATTACACTAGCAGACTGATGTTTAACAGTCAAAAAAGTTTTTTTTTTTAAATTTACACTACTGTTACAACAGATATGAGTGGTGGCACTGTGGGCAAGTGGGCCTGGCACACACGCTTGCAGGCAGGCAACTGCAATTAGATTACACTAGCAGACTGATGTTTCACAGTCAAAAAAGTTTTTTTTTTAAATTTACGCTACTGTTACAACAGATATGAGTGGTGGCACTGTGGGCAAGTGGGCCTGGCACACACGCTGGCAGGCAGGCAACTGCAATTAGATTACACTAGCAGACTGATGTTTCACAGTCAAAAAAGTTTTTTTTTTTTTAAATTAACACTACTGTTACAACAGATATGAGTGGTGGCACTGCAGGCAGGCAACTGCAATTAGATTACACTAGCAGACAGATGTTTCACAGTCAAAATTACACAGGCAAAAAAACAACAGTAAAACCCACCACCGCCACAACCAACCCTCCCAAATAAAATAACAATCTAAGAAAACCTAAGCTAACCATTGTAATGAAAAGGGCATTTGTATGGGAATTGCCCTTAAAAGGGCATTTAGCTCTTTTACATGGCCAGACCCTAAACTAAAAATAAAACCCACCCAAAAAAACCTGACACTAACACTCGATGATCCACTTACAGTTCTTGAAGTCCCGCTTGAAGGATCCATCCAGCCGGTGAAGTCATCATCCATGCGGTAAGAAGTCTTCATCCAGGCGGCCTCTTCGATCTTCATCCAGCCGGAGAAGTCCTAATCCAGACGGCAAGAAGTCTTCATCCAGGCGGCAAGAAGTATTCATCCAGACGGCATCTTCTATCTTCATCCATCCGGCGTGGAGCGGGTCCATACTGAAGACATCCGGCGCGGGGCATCCGCTTCATACAGTCGCCGCCATAAACTGGAACTTCAATGCAAATTACGTCATCCAAGATGGCGTCCCTTGCATTCCTATTGGCTGAAAGATTTCAATCAGCCAATAGGATTAGAGTTGCTAAAATGCTATTGGCTGTTTCAATCAGCCAATAGGATTAGAACTGCTAAAATCCTATTGGCTGTTCCAATCAGCCAATAGGATGAGAGCTCAATCCTATTGGCTTATAGGAGCCTGCTTTTTTAAAACTCGTAATACCAGCGTTATAGGAAGGTGAAATAACAACGCTTTTGTGGCGGTCATTAAAATCCCTATAGCGCTCAAAACTCGTAATCTAGCTGTATATTTTTTTGTAATATATATTTATCTTTACTAGTATAAAGAAGCTGTGTGTTTTTTTTTTTAATTATAGCAGAGATGTGATACCTCATTTGCCCTATAAAGTGACTGTGATGTCACAATATAGTACCATGATAATTATGCTTGTTCTGTATTTTATAATTAAATTATATTGTTCTATGGTAAATACAACAAAACCTTTTTTAAAATGTATGGATTCTTACTAATATTTTGAAATTCTATTTTCAGTCCAGTAGAATCTTACAAATATGAAACATACCTATCTAGTAACAAGGCAGAGATTGCTTGTTATTCACAGTGACATTTTTCTATCTATCATTAAGTTATCTAAGTTATTGAATAGGTCATTTCAATATTTCTTTGGGTCAGGCCAATTTTGACACTTTACACAAGTAAAAAGTCAACACTGTTACATTTACTTTCACCTATGATTGAATCTATTCTTACATATTTTGAAAGGTGTTTCAGTGCTTTTAATTATATTATTTTCCTGGTGTGTGCACAAATAAATACATTTAGAGTCTGTTATGTCAAATAGCTAATGATAAATTGTTCCTAATGTGATGCCACAGCATTTTTGCTTAATGGGTAGATGTAGAATTAGGAGGTTTACTTAGTCCATTCAGGAGTGGGCATGTGTCTTGAGCGCTATATGGCCATATACTGCTCAAGACACATGCATCCTCATGCGTCTACCTAGGTTTGTTCTAATGAAAAGTAGCAAAGTTTATTTAGTCATCAAAAATACTTCTCTAAAAATATTGTGTACTTAATATTGGTAGCTATATAGTTCTCATCGGAATCAATATTATCAAGTGGTTCATTTAAACATTGCTTCATACTATTGAAAGCCAAAAATATAAGCTAGTATTTTAGGGGTTTTGTTATTGTTATTGTTATAATACCTATTTCTTCGAAACACATGATCACTATAGTCATACAGTGACCACTCCTCTGATTGTTTTAAAGCACCTACCAGGTTAGTTTTGATCAGGGGACGGTTATAGCATTTTTAGTTCCTGCAAATGCCCCTAGGTGAACTATTAGTCAGGCAAGCCAGGTAGGGACAAAAACAATACATTCAAATAAGTCACTACCATTATTGTTAGTGGCTTGAAAAATAGGAATGGAAAAAGAAAAAAAAAACAGAAAAATGAATAACATAAAATCCAGTAAATGCTATTGTAATATATAAAATATTTTAAAATACAAGATGCAGAAACTTAAAAAAAGCTAATAGGCGTAAAACATGTTTGTATGCAATGTTACTCATATACCCTGATAGAGAGAGAAAGAGAGAAAGAGAAAAAGAGAGGGAGAGAAGAGAGAGAGAGAGAGAGAGAGAGAGAGAAAGGAAGAGAGAAAGAGAGAGAAAAAGAGAGAGAGAGGAAGACAGAGAGAGAGAGAGATCAAGAGAGAGAGAAAGCAAGAGCGAGAGAGAGAGATGAAGAGAGAGAGAGAGAGAGGAAGAGAGAGAGAGAGGGAGAGAGAGAGAGAGATAGAGGAAGAGAGAGAGAGAGGAAGAGAGAGAGAGAGAGGAAGAGAGAGAGAGAGAGAGAGAGAGAGAGAAAGAAAGGGGGAGAGAGAGAGAGGATGAGAGAGAGAGATGATGTTTAGGAAAATGTAGCAACATCAGATTATCCAAATCAGGATCCTTTATGGCCCCAACATGTTCCAAGAGGCGTTCTCTGAGTGGTGTCTTAGTTTTCCAAATGTACTGCTTACAGCAGCTCCCACAAGTAAGAAGAACTACTTGAGTTGTATCTCAAGTTATCAAGGAGTTGAATGTAAATTAACAAATTATTATACCCAGAAACAGACTTACAATCAATATCAATTAAATAATTATGCAAGGTTTAAAACATTACTAAAATAAAGCAATTCTATCTATTGTCTATTGGGTACTTATAGAGTGCAAACTAATCACCCGTGAGCAATCATCACTTTTCTAGATGAACTCGCCACCGAATTACCTGAATAGTTTATTGAGCAACCTATATATCCTAATAGATTTAATATGAAATATGATGTCAAACTATCAGTACAGATTACACTTAGTAACATATTATTACACGTGTAGCTTTTTTATAGTTGAAAAAATAAATTTGCCAGAGAAAAGTCTACTGCTTAGTTGAAATTCAGAGTGTTACTGCATTGTCTTTTTATTATGTGTGTGTTAATTGTGCAATTCTACTGTATTTAGTGGTCCTTTAAGTTTGTACTTCATATTCAACTTTTTACTTGGTAGGAGATGTAATATAAATCTGAACAAGCTAAAATGGACCAGGAAAAATTAATGTCTCCTAATACACAAAACTTCATACCAATAAATTTACATCTGATTAAGTATTTTAAACTTTGTGTGTGCTTGTACATAAATGAAATATCCAAGAAACTTCTATTTGACCCAGTAGCCTTCTTATCACCACATCTTTTATGAGCTGGTACAAAATCAATATCCTGTACTGTTAATAGGGTAACAGCAGCATTATGATATTTATGAAAATGTAGCCCCACCAGAGTATCTACATCCGGATCCTCTATGGTCCTGACATGTTCCAAGAAGAGTTTTCTGAGTGGTCTCTTAGTTTTCTCAATGTATTGCGTATAACAACCCCACAAGTAAGAAGATAAACTACATGGGTTGGCTTGCAATTAATGGGAAACACATGAAGGGAATCTTGTTATATAGAGCTTGTTGGGAACTTGGCAATTTCAGAGAGTGTTTAACATAAAATACTGTAAAATATTGCACCAACAACCTAACAATAATGTTACCTACCTAGGGCATGGATTATTGCTTGGGCTACTGCTTAATGTATTGCTATGGTTAGTGTTAACTTTTCTTGAAGCACAGGGGTTCAGACCTTAACAGATATTACTTGGATGATCCAAAGAGAGGTAAAAAGAAGTTTAAGGGGCACTAAAGACCTTGAAATAATAAATATCTATACTTAATTACAATTAAAACCATGGAGGACTATTAGTGACACTACTAAAAGAAAAAAAAATGCCATTTTACTAAATATAATGAGACATGCTTCTTAAGTTTAACAAAATTATTACTCAATCATCATTAACTGTGAAATCTGAAAAAAATGGGAGATATTGTATTAATAAATTGGATAAACATATTTATTCTTTCATATTCCCTAAAGTAATAACATTTTTAATGCACAAGGAAAAGCTGCACTCAAGCTATTAAAAAGTTAATAACTATTTAATAGCTACCTAGTTAAAATAATTGCAAAATTACCTGTAAAATAAATCCTAACCTAAGTTACAAATACACCTAACACTACACTATCAATAAATTAATTAAATAAATTAACTACAATTATCTAAAATAAAATACAATTAAATAAACTATATTACAAAAAAAACACTAAATTACAAAAAAATAAAAAAATATTACAAGAAGTTTAATCTAATTACACCTAATCTAAGCCCCCTAATAACATAAAAATGGCCCCCAAAATAATAACATTCCCTACCCTAAACTAAATTACAAATAGCCCTTAAAAGGGCCTTTTGCGGGGCATTGCCCCAAAGTAATCAGCTCTTTTACCAGCCCTTAAAAGGGCCTTTTGCGGGGCATTGCCCCAAAGTAATCATCTCTTTTACCTGTAAAAAAAAGAAATACAATACCCCCCCAACATTACAACCCACCACCCACACACCCGTACTCTAAAACCCACCCGATCCCTCCTTAAAAAACCTAACACTACCCCATTGAAGATCACCCTACCTTGAGCCGTCTTCACCCAGCCGGGCACCATTGGTCATCCGATGGGGCAGAAGAGGACATCTGGACCGGCAGCAGTCTTCATCCTATCCGGGCAGAAGAGGACATCCGGACCGTCAGACATCTTCATCCAAGCGGCATCTTCTATCTTCATCCATCCGACGAGGAACGGCTCCATCTTGAAGACCTCCGGCACGGAACATCCTTCTCGGCCGACGGACTAACGACGAATGAATATTCCTTTAAATGACGTCATCCAAGATGGCGTCCCTCGAATTCCGATTGACTGATAGGATTCTATCAGGCAATCGGAATTAAGGTAGGAAAAATCCGATTGGTTGATTTAATCAGCCAATCGGATTGAAGTTCAATTCGATTGGCTGATTGGATCAGCCAATAGAATGCGAGGTCAATTATATTGGCTGATCCAATATTGTTTAGGATAGGAAATTTTATTATTTTGGGGGGCTTTTTTATTTTATTAGGGGGCTTAGATTAGGTGTAATTAGATTAAACTTCTTGTAATATTTTTTATTTTTGTAATTTAGTGATTTTTTTAAAAAATATTGTTTAGTTTATTTAATTGTATTTTATTTTAGATAATTGTAGTTTATTTAAATAATTAATTTATTGATAGTGTAGTGTCAGGTGTATTTGTAATTTAGGTTAGGATTTATTTTACAGGTAATTTTGTAATTATTTTAATTAGGTAGCTATTAAATAGTTATTAACTATTTAATAGCTATTGTACCTAGTTAAAATAAATACAAAGTTACCTGTAAAATAAATATAAATCCTAAAATAGCTACAATGTAATTATTAATTATATTATAGCTCTCTTAGGGTTTATTTTATAGGTAAGTATTTAGTTTTAAATAGGAATAATTTAGTTAAAGGGACAGTCAACCCACATTTTCAAATATGTAATTCCTATAAAGTTGCTAACGGTGTTTAGTTTGCACTGTAGCCTAATGTATTAGCCTAAATCGTTTATAAGCATTTCTACTTACTTGTTTCTTCTTTGCAGTTTAAAATGCCCGCCTGCCCCCGCCCATATTTCGTCATCATGATCCTCAGGTTGCTCAGTCTCCAGCTCTAAATCGGCTACTTCTCGTAATTCCACGGTCCTGTTTTTTTGCGCATGTGCATTGCGCCGCTAACAGGTGTGCACGTCTGTCAGTGAGCAGCTGTGTTTAGTGACGTCTCTTGTTTATTGCAGGGTTGGAGCTGGAGCATATGAGCAGGTGGTGATCAAGCGCTAACAAATACACTACAGGGTATTCTGGTGCAGGATCCAGCCTGGATTGTCGCAGAACCACAAAACTGTGTCCCAGTGGGAATTTGTGACATCCAGAGTGACACTGCCCTGATTGGAACTTTAAAAGCTCCATAGAGGAGTTTTAGATCAGATGGGCTCTCTGTCCTGTTAGAAAAGGGCAACACTCATTTATCTGGACGGGACGTGATCTGAGTTGTAACACAGTAATATTGCTCCAGTGGGCGACGCAATGCACACAACTTCCTGTTACACTGGGCTTCCTGAGATAATCACTAATAATCTTACAAACCAGGGTCTTAATTTCAGGGTGCTGCTTTTATTTATTTTTTTATATTACTTGGGGACCATATACACAATTATTAAATTCAGATGTGCAGGAAAGCCATATTCTGCCTGAGGAACATCTCCGTTTGGTACCTTAATATGTAATTCCTGCATTGTGCAGAACATAACTGGCTATGGGGTAGTATTTGTGACAGCCCAGCGTGACACTGGCAACTTGCACACTCTGGCACTGCCCTCTGTAGCTTATTCAGCTAATGCAAGAATCGTATCTCACTCTAATTGTATCACATACACCTACAGTACTGGACAATAAGTGATAGATTTTGTACCTTAACTAACTGGGACGAATGGGTGTATGTGATACAATTAGAGTGAGATACGATTCTTGCATTAGCTGAATAAGCTACAGAGGGCCGTGCCAGAGTGTGCAAGTTGCCAGTGTCACGCTGGGCTGTCACAAATACTACCCCATAGCCAGTTATATTCTGCACAATGCAGGAATGACATATTAAGGTACCAAACGGAGATGTTCCTCAGGCAGAATATGGCTTTCCTGGACATCTGAATTTAATGATTGTGCATATGGTCCCCAAGTAATATAAAAAAATAAATAAAAGCAGCACCCTGAAATTAAGACCCTGGTTTGTAAGATTATTAGTGATTATCTCAGGAAGCCCAGTGTAACAGGAAGTTGTGTGCATTGCGTCGCCCACTGGAGCAATATTACTGTGTTACAACTCAGATCACGTCCCGTCCAGATAAATGAGTGTTGCCCTTTTCTAACAGGACAGAGAGCCCATCTGATCTAAAACTCCTCTACGGAGCTGTCAAAGTTCCAATCAGGGCAGTGTCACTCCGGATGTCACAAATTCCCACTTGGACACAGTTTTGTGGTTCTGCGACAATCCAGGCTGGATCCTGCACCAGAATACCCTGTAGTGTATTTGTTAGCGCTTGATCACCACCTGCTCGTATGCTCCAGCTCCAACCCTGCAATAAACAAGAGACGGCACTAAACACAGCTGCTCACTGACAGACGTGCACACCTGTTAGTGGCGCAATGCGCATGCGCAAAAAAACAGGAGCGTGGAATTACGAGAAGTAGCCGACTTAGAGCTGGAGACTGAGCAACCTGAGCATCATGATGACGAAATATGGGCGGGGGCAGGCGGGCATTTTAAACTGCAAAGAAGAAACAAGTAAGTAGAAATGCTTATAACTGATTTAGGCTAATACATTAGGCTACAGTGCAAACTAAACACCGTTAGCAACTTTATAGGAATTACATATTTGAAAATTTGGGTTGACTGTCCCTTTAATAATATTAATATTATTTAGATTTATTTAAATAATAATTAAGATAGGGGGTCTTAGGGTTAGGGTTAGACTTAGGTTTAGGGGGTAATATATTAAATGTAGGTAGCGGCGGTGTAGGGGGTCAGATTAGAGGTTAATATATTTAATGTAGGTGGCGGCGGTGTAGGGGGTCAGATTAGGGGTTAATATATTTAATGTAGGTGGCGGTGGTGTAGGGGGGGTCAGATTAGGGGTTAATAAATTTAATGTAGGTGGCGGTGGTGTAGGGGGGTCAGATTAGGGGTTAATAAATTTAATGTAAGTGGTGGCGGGGTCCGGGAGCGGCAGTTTAGGGGTTAAACACTTTATTTAGGTGCGGCGGAGTCCGGGAGCGGCGGTTTAGGGGTTAATACATATAATGTAGGTGGCGGTGGGCTCCGGAAGCGGCGGTTTAGGGGTTAATGCTATGATAGGTTTATTGTGGTGTGGGCTATGGTGGTTTAGGGGTTAATAATTAGGCTTATTGCGTTGTGGGGGATTGTCGGTCTAGGGGTTAATACATTTATTGTTAGGAGTGAGAGGGGGGATTGCGGATATAGGGGTATACGTGTCAGGCTTATTTTTGGGAGGTGTGTTAGACAGTTACGGGAGATTTAATACTTTAGTTAGTTTTTTTAGGCGCAGGCAGTTTCTGAAGTGCCGTAAGTCACTGGCGACTCCAGAAATTTGTAGTTACACTCATTTCTGGACATCGCTAGTTTGTCTGACTTACGGCACTTTAGCAACTGCCGGCGGGGTATATGTAATACCCCGATGTGCGAGGTGAAACTACGGGCGGCGTGGGTTCCCTCGCTTGCGCCGAAAACTATGCCATATATCGGATTGCACCCACAGGAGGCACTTAATATCTATCTTCGCGTTTCACGCTACACAGAGAGCTTAGTCATCTATGGCTAAGCACTCTGTGTAGCATGAAATGCGTAAGATGGACGTTATGTGCCTCCTGTGTCTGTAACATTTGTTTGAATGAACCGTGTATTTAGAGCTGTATTGAGTGCAGTGTTTTCTTGTGCACTACTATTGGCAGTCTGTTCCACCGCATATTGCTAGCACCACATAACACAGAGTTCTCGGTTTGGTCCTGGATCTGTTATCTGTTGCCAGGATTTGTGTGGTTTAATAACATTTTTTTTTTTTAAATAATCTTTATTGAGGTTCTCATAGAAGCATACAAACAATTATCATCAGCAAGTTATAAAACATAACACAACAACAATTTGCAATGTGTATCCAAAATAAACATACAAGGACTAAGCCTGTTCCTACGGAACCACAAGCATTTAGTGCGGTAATATATCAAATGTCCTATAAAAGTTAACAGTCTAATCTAGTGCTGTACACACACACGTCTACATATTCAAAAGATGAACCTCATGTTTTCTCATTTTTCTTAGAAATATTTCCCTTAATGAGCATTTCAGACCTCTTTGGCCTAATTATTTGTATAGGAGTTGCATAGGGAAATGTGATAACAAGGTAGACAACAAATATAAACTGAACACAAACAACCTGTTAATTTGGATATAAAGAAACATCACATTACAGATATTACAGTTACTGAATAACTTATAAGGTTGTTAACAAAATGAGTATATGAAGTGATGTCGTACTGAGGCCCAGAAAAACACAATAGACAAGCAGCAATATGTGACTTACAATTTAGAGATTAAAACATATTAGGTTAGAGGGAACCTAAGCCACCTGGTTCTGGGCATTTGGGATGAAAGTACTATTGTTATGGTTGCGGTATAGGAGAGATAAACCACTTAGGTAGTCCTCCACAACAAGGCACATTATATGGGGGGGGGTGATTATTCAAATGTGGTAGGTAGACAAGATGGTTTATTATATCATGACTCAAAAGTAAAGCGAGCTACAACATTAGACTCATACACATATGGGTTACTAGAGGGAAAATATAAGAGGGTTGGTTAGATACTGGACTATTATCCTGTCTGGCATGGTGGAACCTTAAATTCTAAACAATTTGCTGAAACATGGTTTATGTAGCTCAGTTGAAATATTATATGTAAGGAAACCATAAATGAGAATAGCAGAGTGGGTCCAGCCCACTCAAGTGAGATGACAAATGTTTCACAGCAAAACTACGTGTCACCTTACAACAGTGGCCACATCATCAGGTCATTAGGTTTGTCCATTATGTGACACAGTAAAAATGAAAAATAACAATACCAACTAGCTGTAGGGACCAACAAAAAAACATATGTACAGTAATTAGAAGCACCACAAGTTACATCTCCCCCAAACCTCTTAAATTATCAACTATGGAAAAGTAGCAGTCAGTATGGAGGAGATTCACTGCCGTGCCACAAGAGTAATAGTCATACACAAGTGTTGAGAAAGTTCCAATCAGATATTGGGTATCTAGATTGTGACTCAGGATTAGCATTAAAGGGCTAAAATAAACCTAGTTAGCATTAGTAGGTAACTGGGTAAGCTAACTATTCTAGTAAATAAGTCTTACATGTGATGGGCTGATAAAGGTTTTAGGTTGATATATATTAACAGGATAATGTACGAATATTCTGGGAATCAATAGTATTCCAACAATTTACACTACTACCAAGTGGTAATAAAGAGTATGAATATGTGGTTCCTAAATATATTAAATACCACAGCCATATATTTGTCTTATGCTAGGCAACTTTACCGCATGGCCACGGGCTCCATACCCCATGGCAAGGTGAAATATAATATTAAGCATATATGGCACACATAGCTTACAATGCTCCTTGTTGTTCCGCTCTAATATAGGGCTTGTAAAAAGAGAAAGGAGACCTGTTGCATACACATTTGGTAGCTAGTCAATATGAAGTACCTGTTAGCGAGAGTAACAATTATTGAATTTATAGCCCTCAAGATAAACTGAAATAACACAAAACCTATTTTATGCTAGGCTATAGGGCTTTAGCTGTAAAAATTTCCTTTAGAGGGCGCACTTATTTAACTAATCTCCGTCATAGGAAATGTATATATTAATAGACAGGTTTTGTTAAAGAGCATGTTGTTCACTAAAATACTTATAAGCTAAGCCACATAAATCACAGAATCGCCACTTCTGTTCAGAAAAAAGACAAGGTAAATACACAACACTTTGTAAAGGTAAAACTAGGGTGGTGACTACTTGACTACTATAAAGTACAGCTACATAACTGTTCAGAGAGGATTTAGCTGGGTTAAAGGGGTTGCCTCCAGAGTATATTGTGTCAGACAAGCGTTGAGTCCAAGATCTGGCTATAAAATATAATAGATACCATTTATTAACGTCCAACCGAGACATAAAAATTAACCCAATATTTTCCTTAAATGAGTAGTCCCACTGATGGTCAATAACTTATAATCAAAGGTGTGTCTAGATCTGGAATCCAGCAAGGGACTGAGAGGGTTTTTAATAGGCGAAGTGGAGCTGCAACCTCAGAAAGGGTCTTAAAAATTATCCAATACCCCTTTTAGTGACCAAAAGTGCATACAACCTTTTCTCACACTGCCACGGTATCCTCATCACATGAGAGATTAAGCTTTCCCAGGTCTTCCGGGTGCTGGTTTGATTTAAGGTAGGAAATAATTGAGGCACCTCTATGCCATTTTCTGTATACAACAAAAATGAAGCATTGCTTTCAGCAGCTTTTATAGTCAGATGTTCCTCGTCTCCTAATGCTGTATGTACCGTGTTGACACAGTGTGGTTCCCTTTTTCTCCTAGTAGACTGTAGTCCATAGTGAGCGGTATCATCCTTTACCATAGGCATACCGTGGGCTTTCCTTTACATATAACACCGGGTCACATGGAGTATCGCCCTCATAGAAGACTGCTACATGGTTGGTAGCAACCATCACCACAGGTGTCGCTTCGATAGCTTTGGCTGGACAAGGCTTATCAGTCTCCTTTTTTAAGTGAACAGACCCAAAGGCTTCTATCAACGAGCAATTCAATCTCATAAAATGAGCCTGCAATAGCTGAACAAGTTCCTCTTTCCACGTAGCCTGCAACATGGTAGTTCCCTTCAGATGAGTTATCTATGAATCTACAGATTTTCCAAATCTTCTTTAAGCTATCTATTATAGCCTGTCTTGAAGGCAAGGGATGGGATGAGTAGTATATGTCAAGTGCAAAGGAATATCTTATACAATATCCGTGTTGAGTATGCTGGTTAGTAAGGGTGTTACATAGCTGTATGCTGCGATCTATTTCAATGTAAAAACTCAGTTCGGCATGGATCTTGGGGCTGGACAGTCACTCACCAGAATATACAAGTCCCGACTAGATAACATCCACTCCACCACATGAATTTTTTATGATTTTCAGTCGCTGATAAAGCATTTTTTAACATTTATAATGCAGAGCTCCCATAATGTGCGACCATCTCAGTTGCAGGTTGGCTCCGCCCTCCCCAATAACATTTTTAAGTCTAGTATTCCATGCTTGTATCTCACGTAAATTGACAATCCCGAAACCTAAATTTACCTTAACTAAATCTGAACAGATAACCTTACAGGTAAGCAGTCATCGTCAGGAGGTAATTTTTAGGCAGGGTCAAAGGGAGGGCATTATTATATGGCCCTTTCAAGTGTCCATGGGCAATTAAACAATATTAAAAATGACCACTGCTTCTTTTACCTACTTCTTTTTGGTTCCCTTAGGATTAGTATTGTTGTGGGGTTGATTGCAGAGGTATGGGAATCCTTCAAATTAAAAGCTATTTGTCCCAATGATTCTCTTGGGTTTATATACTTATGACTGGTATGTTATAGGAGGATCATCTATTATTTAGTTTTTTGCCTAACTTTGAGAGAAGTTGTATTATATTGGACACTTTATACACAGTCCATTCCCCCCCCCCCCCTCTCACAAACACACACATTTTTTGGGATAAGAATCATTTTTTTGGTATACCACATATATCTTTTGGATTTTTATTTTTTGAACATTTTTTTTATGGACACTTTTTTTTTTTTATAACATTTTTACACATCTATTCTGGACTTTTATTTTTTTGGATAGAGGGTACGCTTTTGTTATAAATGTTTTTTACATATGAATAAATTGCCATATATTTTATTATGTTATATGTGTTAACATATTTGCTTTCAACCTGTAATACGGGAACTACTTCAGATGCATACAGGGCCGTGGTTAACCCCTTTTCACTTGTGTGCAACAGTTAGCGCGCCACTCAGAATCTAGCCCTTATATGTCTGTCTTTAGCAGGATTTTTTTTTTTTTTTTGCTCATTTAGTTAGTGCACATATAATATATTTGTAAAAAGATGCTATAAATATTTTAAACAAACTTACTATATCTAGACTTCTGTAATTTTGGATCAGACAAGATGATGTATCTGTATTGCTAAACTAGATGGTTGTTTCAGAAAAGTACAATTGTGTTTTATATATGTAGTATTGTAAAAAAATTGCTTTCTTGCATAATTTATGTTGTTAACATTGAACTTCTTTAAGTCCATTTATTAACAAACAGCTAGATTACAAGTTGTGCATTTGTGTTTTAACGCTGAAGAAATGGCCATTTCAGCGTTGAAACAGCACCGCAGCCGTTACAAGTTTTGTTGGTATAGCTGTACCGCAAGCCTTTTAGTCTGTACCGTAACGTCAGTCCCGCAAACGTAAAAATTAAGTTTTTTCATGAGACTTCCATAGCGCAGCCATTACGAGTTTTGCGGTGAGGCTAAAAAGCTTGCGTTGCAGCCTATACAGACAAGATCCGTTCCACAATCAAAAAGCAGTAGTTATGAGTTTTACGCTACAAAACTGTTACATAAAACTCATAACTAAACTGCTACAAAGTACACTAAACACCCATAAACTACCTATTAACCCCTAAACCGAGGCCCTCCCACATCGCAAACAATATATTACATTTATTAACCCCTAATCTGCTGCTCCCGACATCGCCGCCACTAAAAATAGTTATTAACCCCTATTCCGCCGCTCCCCGACATCGTCACCACTATCATAAAGTTATTAACCCCTAAACAGCTGCCCTCCCACATCGCAAACACTATTTAAATATTATTAACCCCTAATCTGCCATCCGCCCACATCGCCCCCACTTATTAAGTTATTAAGCCCTACACCTCCGCCACTATAATAAACATATTAACCCCTAAACCGCGAGCCCCCCAACAACAAAATATACTAAATTAAACTATTAACCCCTAAAAAACAAACCCCCCACAACACAATAACCTAACATAAACTAGTAACCCCTAAACCTAATGCCCCCTAACCTTATATTAAAATGACAATTTCCCTATGTTAAATTAAATTAAAACTTACCTGTCAAATTAAAAAAAAAATAAGTTTAAACAAACAATTAAACTAATATAACTATTAAATTAAACTTAAAGTAACTACCAATTAAATAAAACTAAACTACACATTAAAAAAATCCTAACAAAACAAAAAATAACACACTAAATTACGAAAAATAACAAATTAAATTATCCAAAATAAAAAAGAATTACACCTAATCTAATAGCCCTATTAAAAATAAAAAAGCCCACCCAAAAAAATAAAAAACTAGCCTACAATAAACTACAAATAGCCCTTAAAAGGGCCTTTTGTAGGGCATTGCCCTAAGTTAAACAGCTCTTTTATCTGTAAAAAAAATAACCCCCAATAGTAAAACCCACCACCCCAACCAACCCCCCAAAATAAAAAACCTAACTGTAAAAAAAACCTAAGCTACCCATTGCCCTGAAAAGGGCATTTGTATGGGCATTGCCCTTGAAAGGGCATTTAGCTCTTTTTACAAGCCCAAACCCTAAACTAAAAAAAAAAAACACCCAAAAAAAACCTTAAAAAACCTGTCACTAACCCCAACGATCCACTTACAATTTTTGAAGTCCTGCTTGAATGATCTTCATCCAGGCGGCAAATCATCCAAAAAAATGAGAGCTGCTTAAATCCTATTGGCTGATTTGAACAGCCGATAGGATTTTAGCAGCTCTAATACTATTGGCTGATTCAAATTTTTCAGCTAATAGGAATGCAAGAGATGCCATTTTGAAACGGCTCCCTTGCATTGAAGATTCAGTGTACGGCGGCGACCGTAGGAAGATGATGCTCCATACTGGATGTCTTTAGGATGGACCCGCTCCACGCCGCCGGGATCAAGATAGAAGATGCCGCCTGGATGAAGATTGAAGAGGCCGTCTGGATGAAGACTTCTCGCCGCCTGGATGAGGACTTCGCCGCCTGGATGAAGATAGAAGAGGCCGCCTGGATGAAGACTTCTCGCCGCCTGGATGAGGACTTCGTCGCATGGATGAAGATAGTTCAAGCGGGACTTTACAAACTGTAAGTGGATTGTCAGGGGTTAGTTAGTGGGTTTTTTAAGGGTTTTATGGGTGTTTTTTTTTTATATTAGGGTTTGGGCAGCAAAAGAGCTAAATGCCCTTTAAAGGGCAATGCCCATACAAACGCCCTTTTCAGGGCAATGGGTAGCTTAGGTTTTTTAGATAGTTTTTTTTATTTTGTGGGTTTGGGGTGTGGGGGTTTGTAATGTTAGTGGGTCTTTGTAAAAATAAAATTCCAGGTAAAAGAGCTGTTTAACTTATGCCCTACAAAAGGCCCTTTTAAGGGCTATTGGTAGTTTAGTCTAGATTAGGTTTTTTTTTTTTATTTATTTATTTTTAAATGGGTATTAGAATAGGAATAATTTTTATTATTTTTGATAATTTGTTTGTTATTTTGTGTAATGTATTTTTTTCATTTTGGGTGGGTTTTTATTTTTAGATTAGGGCTTGGGCAGTTCATAAAAGAGCTGAATGCCCTTTTAAGGGCAGGATAATGAGCTAAATGCCATTTTAAGGGCAATGCCCATACAAATGCCCTTCCCAGGGCAATGGGTAGATTAGGTTTTACTTTATTTTTATTTTGTGGGTTTGGGGGGTGGGGGTTCGTATACTTTTAGGGGGTGTGTGTTTTCTTTTGTAGCAAAAGAGCTGTTAATTAACTAGGTAGTTAGTAAATAGTTAATAACTATTTACTAACTACCTAGTTAATTTAACTAGGTAGACTAGTTAGTAAATAGTTAATAACTATTTACTAACTAGTCTACCTAGTTAAAATAAATATAAACTTACCTGTGAAATAAAAATAAAACCTAAGCTAGCTACAATATAACTATTAGTTATATTGTAGCTAGCTTAGGATTTATTTTACAGGTAAGTATGTATTTAGTTTTAAATAGGTATTATTTAGTTAATAATTGTAACTTTAATTTAGCTCTATTTTAATTATGTTAAAGTTAGGGGGTGTTAGGGTTACATTAGGGTTAGGGCTAGGTTTAGGGGTTGATATAGTTTAATTTAGGTTGTTGCGATGTTGGGGGCTGGCAGTTTAGGGGTTAATAGGTTTATTTAGTGGCGGCGATGTCGGGGAGCAGCGGAATAGGGGTTAATAACTTTAATAGAGCGGCAGCGATGTTGGGGTGTGGCGGAATAGGGGTTAATAACTTTAATATAGTGGCGGCAATATCGGGAGTGGCAGATTAGGGGTTAATAACTTTTTTTAGGTGGCAGCGATATTGGGAGCGGAAGATTAGGGTTTAATAACATTATGTAGGTGTCGGCGATGGCAGATTAGGGGTGTTTAGACTCGGGGTTTATGTTACGGTTTTAGGTTTGAAACATAACTTTAATTTTCCCCTTAGACATCAATGGGGCTGCGTTACAGAGCTTTTCATTCTGTGATCGCAGGTGTTAGGTTTTTTTTTTGCCCGCTCTCCCCATTGATGTCTATGGGAGAAGTGTTTACGAGCACATAAAAACAGCGCTTGAATTGTGTGCGGTATGGAGCTCAATGCAGCCATATCACACGCACAAGCCAGCTGTTTGAAAACTTGTAATGGGTGTGCTATAGGGGGTTAAATAAAGCAACTTTTGTTGCATTCGTTAATTTCCCTATAGCGCGTATAACTGAAAGAAAGTATTTATTGGACACAATAAATATTCTTCTTTAAGTGCCCTGCTCTTTGGAAGCTTAGATGTAATAATATTTAAAAGCATTATTACTTTGAACAAATTTGCTTACACTGTACTACCCTATGTTATGTCCTGCACAACTGCCAGATCAATTTCCTGACCAGTATTTTTCCCAGCGTCAGGAGGAAAGGCAGTGTGAAATACAGATGCACAAGATATGCTGAAAGTGACAGCAGGCAAAGAGAAAAAAATACTGGAACAAAATCAGAATCCAAAAATCAGTGTTGAGGACAAGCATATGGTCAAATCCAGTCAGGCAGCAAACAGGCAGAACCAAAATCTAGAGAAAAATACAAGAAAAAATATACAGAAACAAACACTCAGAGATAAGCACTATACAAAGGCCCAGACTGAAGGGAGGTATTTATAGGCAGATGAAATTGGTAATTACCAACACTTGAACAGAAGATGGAGCCAAAAAATAATAAAAAAGGAAAATAACTAAACAAGAAAGCAGCCAATGAAAAAAAAACTCCCCAGTGGTGATTAGACACAAAAGGGGTCACAAGCTCAAAGCCAGACTCAAAGCCCAAAAGTGCATCCACTTGGACAATCTGTTGTTTTTTTTTTTTTTTTAAACAATCCCTAAACAGAGACATACCACAATTTCTAAAAAATAAATAAAAAAAAAGTCTTTATCAGATTTATAAAGAGGTGAAATTATTTTTTATTATTATTATTATTATTAATAATAATAATAATAATAATAATAATAATAATAATAATAATAATGTATTAAAAATTTGGTTAAAGGCACTGAAATTATTTCTGTGTGTGAAATCTGCTTTAACTCTGAAAGTAGTGTGTATCACACTGGTGGTGGTACAAATTGGGATATGTGATACTGTAAACTCTGAAAGCAGAATGCTGCATACTGATGGTTGCTTGATATAACACGTACGCACAAACAGAAATCACTGAAACAGCGATATCTGTCACTATTTTCCTGATGTGTGTGTATTGCAGAAATGTTTCTAATCAAGGGTTGCTCAGAACATGTTAAAGGGACAGTCTAGTCACAATTAAACTCTCATGATTCAGATAGGGCATGACATTTTAAACAACTTTCCAATTCACTTTTATCATCAAATTTGCTTTGTTCCCTTGCTGGTAGTTTTGAAAAGCTAAACCTGCTAGGATCAAACTGATTTCTGAAACAGTTGAAAACTGCTTCTTAGCTCAGAGCATTTTGAAAGTTTTTCACAGTTAGACAGTACTAGTTCATGTGTGTCATATAGATAACATTGTGCTCACTCCCATGGAGTTATTTAGGAGTCTGCACTGATTGGCTAAACTGCGTGTCTGTCAAAAACACTAAGATGAGGGGGCAGTCTGCAGAGGCTTAGATACAAGATCATCACAGAGGTAATACGTGTACTAATATAACTGTGTTGGTTTGCAAACTGGGGAGTGGTTAATAAAGGGATTATCTATCTTTTTAAACAATAACAATTCTTGAGTAGACTGTCCCATTAATGGCTAAAGATGAGCCCTTTATGATGTTAATTTAATCACAATCAGTTATTTGCATTGTTTATTGATTACATATTTGGTTGATCACAATCTAATAAGTGATACTAAATGACATTTAACAGACCATTTTCCACTTATTGAATTCTACAGCTAAAAAGACTTCATAGCCCCCCCCCCAAAAAAACATTGCACATACACAAAACTCACTGGCATTACCCCAACCATATCAGATGATGTTACTAACAAGCACTTTTACACTAATACAAATAAGCAAAATTCATAAACCAACAAACACTTATGACCACTATACAGCATATTAATTGCACTTGTGTCACCTGTTAGCATAGTTGCATACAATTAAATGGGATCAATCAATATAAACACCCGTTTGCCTGTGCATGTAATTGCCAGGCTCTCAAAATTATAATATTGCTTGTTCTTTATTCTGTGCATTTGGATTTTAGGTTTCCAAATTTGGTGATTTAAAATGCAGATAATGATTTGGTGTTGTTTCTGGGAGACAACAATTCTGAGTCTGAGGATTATTAACTGCAAGAGCAAGTTTAGATTGTGATCACTGGAGAAACACTCTGACATTTCTGTTTGATGTTCAGAAATCTTTATCTGCGGAAGGAAGCTCAAGATTGTGATCAGCCTTCAGTCCGACATTCACTAATGTACATGAAACCTGATATATATTAACCTGGAGATGGTGGAATTATCTGAGTAAACAATTTGTATTGCTGTACAGTCTTCCATCTATCTAATATTCATAATATAATATATCCTAGGTTAACCAGTGGCCTCTGGAAGTAGTTAATTCAATGCAGAGCCTATTTGACATGTCTTTAAACATAAGTGCATAGTATTAATGTACTTTTTGCATAATGAATTCCTATCTAAACCCATCAATGTCATAGTCATTAAATCTATATATATAGCCTTTGCTTTATTTTAATCACATTACAACACTGTTTTGATCAGTTTTAAATAAATACGTAAGTATATAATTTGTTAGAGGCAAAGCTGGCAATAATCTATCCCCTCATAAGACAGCTATACATCTCTCTCATAATAAAAAATGTGGGGCTAACATTTGCCTAAAATCAATAGAAAACCTTAATAATGTCACATCACTAAAACCACACCTACATGATTAGACTCATGGGGCTCTTATTCAGCTTCATCACTTGTAATAAGAGGCCAAAATTAAATAATCCATCATTGAACCTTAAAGTGAAATATCCATTGGTTCCTAGAGCCACACTCCTATTATGAAAGAAAGTAGCTAAATAAAGAAGCCCCTATCTGAGGCTCTTAAGGACTCCAAAATATAAACACAGTACTAGGACACAAAATTCATTGTAATTCTAATCTTGAAAAAAAATGGGCGTATAAAAAAAGGGAAATTTTAATTGTGAAATAAAAGAAACCAGTATAAAAGAATAGGTTGCTAAATATATTGTAAAAATAATCCTTTTCTCAAGTAAAAAACAATATGCTAATGATACAAATGTACAATCAAAGTTACCTTTGAGAGGAAGCTGCCAGCCTCAGTTTCTCCTTTAACTGCTCCTCGAATTCCAGTTTATAGGGGCAGCACTTTCCTCCAAAAGCTTCAAGTCAACACAAGGATCTTGAAAAGAATAGATAACAATAGTAGATTATCCCCTGAAAAAATCTCCCACTAATAGAAAGTACTCACAGTGGATTAGGATCCAAATCGAAGTTTATTGAATTTTCGTCAAGGTGTACTGCATCCAGATACAGCAAATTGCACCAGCAAATGTATTAAACATGTTTTATAAAATCAAAATAAGATATGTAATTAACTACAGCTGTATACTTTAATTTCATTGAATATCTTTATCAGGGGATAATGAACTTTTCAAGCTCCTTGTGTTGACTTGAAGCCCTTGAAAGAAAGTGCTGCCACTACAAACGGGAATCCAAGCAGGGTCAGAGTTGTTATTACAAGGCACAGTAGGAACTTCCAAGTGGTACTTTCAGATAAAAGGGAGCCCATTTAATTTGTAAAGTGATTCAGCTTTACAGTTCATTTCTCTTTTTCATACATTATTCATATACCCCACTTACCTACACAATACAGTAAATTGGAAGCTTCACTTAAAGATTTATAGGCTTCAAAGTTTGCAAACATACAAGGAGGAAGAAATCTGCTAGTGACCAGGAGACTGGTTTCAAGCGAGGTGAAAATAAATGTGGAGTTTGATAAAACCATTCCAGAAACACTACTTATGTAAATCAGGTACTTAATTTTTTCCTAAAATATGTTTTGGTGCAGGTTTGTATTTGAGTTTTTATTGAGAAAGTAAAAAACCCCCACAAAGCCACAATACAGGAATTATACAAATATCATAGCAGTAAGATTCCATTGTTACAGTGTTACTAAAGCTTAAAGGGATATTCCAGTCACAATTGCAAACCATTTCGGTTATTTAACAGAAGCAATTTTGTAATATTCATGTATTATCAAAAATGCTTCTAATAAAAGCTATAGCTGTTTCAAAAGTGTATTTAAGTATGCACCGTGCACCAGCATTTTAAACACAGCACTTGCTCAGAGAGCCTAAGGTGCTTGTACCATCTGGTAATGACTCAATTTGTTAATTGCTGACATGATACAAGCCCCACTGATAATCTGAGCAGCTGCATTATTTAAAAAGTGGGTGCAGTGACAATATCTAGCTATCCTTCACATGCACGTGCAGAGAAAAATGTTATCATTAAAACAGTGGTAACTTTTATTAGAAGTATTTTTGCCAATACAAGTATATTGCAAATATGTTTCTATTCAAAGATGTAATAAATCTATGTGCATTTAAATTTTGACTCAAATGTCCCTTTAAAAGGTATATCATGATTCAGATAGATTAAACAATTCTATACAACATTCCATTTTACTTCTATTATTTAATTTGCTTAATTCTTCAGATATCCTTTGTTGAAGAATTAGCAATGAATATGGGTGAGCCAATCACATGAGGCATCTATGTGCAGCCACCAATCAGCAGCTACTGAGCCTATTTATATATGCTTTCCAACAAAGGATATCAAGAGAAAAAGCAAGTTAGAAAATAGAAATAAATTGGAAAGTTGTTTAAAATTGCATGCACTTTGTAAATCATAAAAGAGAAAATTTGTGCTTAAAGAGTCATGAAACCCACATTTTTTCTTTTATGATTTAGAAAGAGCAGGCAATTTTAAACAAATTTCTAATTTACTTCTATTATCTAATTTGCTTTATTCTCTTGAGATACTGTTTTTAAAAGCATATCTAGATATGCTCAGTAGCTGCTGATTGGTTGCTGTACATAGATGCTTCATATGATTGGCTCACCCATGTGCATTGCTATTTCTTCAACAATGGATATCTAAATAATGAAGCAAACTAGATAATAGAAGTAAATTGGAATTGTATTCTCTACTTGAATCATGAAAGAAAATTTTTGGGTTTAGTGTCCCTTTAATGTCCCTTTAATTGTGGCAACAGCAAAGTTAAATATGACAATATAATTGGTGACAGGTTGAGGTATGGGGTCAATTTATCAAGCTCCGTTCAGAGCTTGATGCCCCGTGTTTGAAGACTCGCTGGAAACAGAAGTTATGAAGCAGCGTTCTAAAGACCGTCTGCTCTATAACCTGTCCGCCTGCTCTGAGGCAGAAGACAGAAATCCACCCGATCGAATACGATTGGCCACAAATCTGCAGGGGGCTGCATTGCACCAGCAGTTCCCAAGTATGCGGTCATCATTTATCGATGTGCAGCGGACATGATCTGCTATATCGGATCATGTCCGCTTGCACTTACATAAATTGACCCCATACTCTTAACTCCTTGTATACAAGAGAGAGCTTCAAGGCATTGTTTCACTTCTCTGACAACCCACTAGCTCTAACCATAACCCTAATCTCACAAAGTATCGTTTAATACATCTAAAATGGTGTAAAAGATTAATTGTACCCTTGCAACCTTGACAGGTGATCCATTAAATAAAATCAGCAGCAACTGACACACACATACAACCAGATTACGAGTTTTGCGTTATGAGCTATGCTATGCTACTGTGCAGTTTTTTCTCACCGCTCACTTACTTGCAGCGCTGGTATTACGGGTTTTTACAAACCCGACGTTTAAAGGCAAAAAGTGAGCGTAAAGCAAAATTGAGCTCCATACCGCACTTCAATACCAGCGCTGCTTAAGTCAGAGGTGAGTTGGTCATACGTGCTCGTGCACGATTTACCGATAGACATCAATGTGGAGAGCCGGCTGAGAAAAAGTCTAACACCTGCAAAAAAGCAGCGTAAATCTCAGTAACGCAGCCTAATTGATTCCTATGGGGAAATAAAAGTTATGTTTACACCTAGCACCCTAACATGAACCCAGAGTCTAAACACCCCTAATCTTACACTTATTAACCCCTAATCTGCCGCTCCGGACATCGCCGCCACCTACATTATATTTATTAACCCCTAATCTGCTGCCCCCAACATCGCCGCCACCTACATTATATTTATTAACCCCTAATCTGCCGCCCCAAATGTCGCTGCAACCTACCTACACTTATTAACCCCTAATCTGCCGCCCCCAACGTCGCAGCCACTATTCTAAATGTATTAACCCCTAAACCTAAGTCTAACCCTAACACCCCCTAACTTAAATATAATTTAAATAAATCTAAATAAAACCTACAATTATTATCTAAATTATTCCTATTTAAAACTAAATACTTACCTATAAAATAAACCCTAAGCTAGCTACAATATAACTAATAGTTACATTGTATCTAACTTAGGGTTTATTTTTATTTTACAGGCAAGTTTGTATTTATTTTAACTAGGTAGAATAGTTATTAAATAGTTAACTATTTAAATAATACCTAGCTAAAATAAAGACACATTTACCTGTAAAATAAAACCTAACCTAAGTTACACTAACACCTAACACTACACTACAATTAAATCAATTACCTACATTGAATACTATTAAATAAATTAAATTAGCTAAATCACAAAAAAAAACTAAGTTACAGAAAATAAAAAACAAATTACAAGATATTTAAACTAAATACACCTAATCTAATAGCCCTATCAAAATAAAAAAAGCCCCCCAAAATAAAAAAAAACACTTAGCCTAAACTAAACAATCAATAGCCCTTAAAAGTGCCTTTTGTGGGGCATTGCCCCAAAGAAATCAGCTCTTTTACCTGTAAAAAAAAATACAAACCACCCCCCCAACAGTAAAACCCACCACCCACACAACCAACCCCCCAAATAAAAGCTTAACTAAAAAAACCTAAGCTCCCCATTGCCCTGAAAAGGGCATTTAGATGGGCATTGCCCTTAAAAGGGCATTTAGCTCTATTGCAGGCCCAAGCCCTAACCTAAAAAATAAACCCACCCAATACACCCTTAAAAAAATCCTAACACTAACCCCCGTAGATTCACTTAACAAAGCCGGCAGAAGTGGTCCTCCAGACGGGCAGAAGTGGTCCTCCAGATGGACAGAATTCTTCTTCCAGACGACATCTTCTATCTTCATGCTTCCGGCGCAGAGCGGGTCCATCTTAAAGACATCCGACGCAGAGCATCCTCTTTTTCTGACGGACTAACGACGAATGAAGGTACCTTTAAATGACGTCATCCAAGATGGCGTCCCTTAGATTCTGATTGGCTGATAGAATTCTATCAGTCAATCGGAATTAAGGTAGAAAAAATCCTATTGGCTGATTGGATCAGCCAATAGAATTGAGCTCGCATTCTATTGGCTGTTCCAATCAGCCAGTGGAATGCAAGCTCAATCCTATTGGCTGATCCAATCAGCCAATAGGATTTTTTCTACCCTAATTCCGATTGGCTGATAGATTTCTATCAGCCAATCGGAATCTAAGGGATGCCATCTTGGATGACGTCATTTAAAGGTACCTTCATTTGTCGTTAGTCTGTCGGAAGAAGAGGATGCTCCGCACCGGATGTCTTGAAGATGGAGCCGCTCCACGTCGGAAGGATGAAGATAGAAGATGCCGTCTGGGTGAAGACTTCTGCCTGTCTGGAGGACCACTTTTGCAAGTCTGGAGGACCATTTCTGCCGGCTTCGTTGAAGACATCTTGCCGCTTGGATGAAGACTTCTCCCGGTAAGTGAATTTTCGGGGGTTAGTGTTAGAATTTTTTTAAGGGTGTATTGGGTGGGTTTATTTTTTAGGTTAGGGCTTTGGGCCTGCAATAGAGCTAAAGGGGTTTTTTTTTTTTTTTTTTTTTTTTTTTTGATAGGCCTATTAGATTAGGTGTAATTAGTTTAAATATCTGATAATTTGTTTTTTTATTTTCTGTAATTTAGTGGGTTTTTTGTGATTTAGCTAATTTAATTTAATTTATTTAATTGTATTTAATGTAGGTAATTTATTTAATTGTAGTGTAGTGTTAGTGTAACTTAGGTTAGGTTTTATTTTACAGGTAAATTTGTCTTTATTTTAGCTAGGTAGTTAATAACTATTTAGTAACTATTCTACCTAGTTAAAATAAATACAAACTTGCCTGTAAAATAAAAATAAACCCTAAGCTAGATACAATGTAACTATTAGTTATATTGTAGCTAGCTTAGGGTTTATTTTATAGGTATTTAGTTTTAAATAGGAATTATTTAGATAATAATTGTAGCTTCAAATGCTCCCTAAAGACTCTACTGTTCAGGGATGCATACAACCTATGCTAACCTTTCTTTATACCAGTTCCTCTCCTCCATTGCTATCCCCTGAACCCCCTTAGCATATAAGCCTAAGAGTCCAACTGTTTGTAGATCATATTCTTAAGAGCTGACTACAACAGTGCAACTCTTGGCAGGGCCCTCTACCCATTTGATCCCTATAATAGTTTTGTTGTACTCCGCATTTGTTTATAGCGCTGCGGAATCTGTTGGCGCTCTACAAATAACCGATAATAATAATAATAATAGGTTTTATTTAGATTTATTTTAATTATATTTAAGTTAGGGGGTGTTAGGGTTAGGGTTAGACTTAGGTTTAGAGGTTAATACATTTAGAATAGTGGCTGCGACGTTGGGGGCGGCAGATTAGGGGTTAATAAGTGTAGGTAGGTTGTGGCGACATTGGGGGTGACAGATTAGGGGTTAATAAATATAATGTAGGTGGCGGCAATGTTGGGGGCAGCAGATTAGGGGTTAATAAATATAATGTAGGTGGCGGCGATGTCCGGAGCGGCAGATTAGGGGTTAATAAGTATAATGTAGGTGGCAGCGATGTTAGGGGCGGCAGATTAGGGGTTAATAATATTTAACTAGTGTTTGCAACGCGGGAGTGCGGCGGTTTAGGGGCTAATATGTTTATTCGAGTGGCGGCAATGTCCAGAGTGGCAGATTAGGGGTTAAAAATTTTATTTTAGTGTCTGCGATGCGGGAGGGCCTCAGTGTAGGGGTTAATAGGTAGTTTATGGGTGTTAGTGTACTTTTTAGCACTTTAGTTATGAGTTTTACGCTACAGCGTTGTAGTGTAAAACTCATAACTACTAACTTTAGAATGCGTTAGGAATCTTGGAGGTAGAGGGTGTACCGCTCACTTTTTGGCCTCCCAGGACAAACTCGTAATATCAGCGCTATGGAAGTCCCTATAGAAAAAAGAATTTACAAAATTTAGGTAAGTCGGTTTGCGCTGAGGCCAAAGAAGTGTGCGGTGCCCCTAAACCTGCAAGACTTGTAATAGCAGCGGTAGTGAAAAAGCAGCGTTAGGACCTGTTAACGCTGCTTTTTCAGCTTAACGCAAAACTCGTAATCTAGCTGATAGATTCTTAAATCAATTTAAAAAAATTTGAACTAATTCACTTCAAATGGTTAGAATTTCCAGTCACTGAGGTTGCCCACAAAAGTTTCAAATTCATTAAAACAATCCAAAATTACAAACACGTGTGTGTACAATCAGGAAAAATTATATCTGACTGTTACATTTTACAGTCAGGCAAATTATCTATATATCCATCTATCTATATATAAACTATATATATAAATATATATATATATATTTTATCTCAACCGAAATGAACTCAAGGCCCGGTAAATTTTAGCCGGATGTATCCAGGACCCTGTAGTGTATGTGTGTATATATGCATGAATATATATATATATATATATATATATATATATATATATATATATATATATATACTGTATGCATATTGCATTGGTGTAAGTGGGAGAAGAAAATATATAAATTCATTGGTGTCAGTGGGCTGGTATCACTTAACTGCGGTGCCCAGGTCCAGTCCTATCTGCTCCTTGTCCCACACTGTCCTCCCACTGAACTGCTGCTATATGTGCACAGTGCACAGGCAGATGTGCACTGGCACTCTGACAGACCTGCCCAGTATTTTTTTATGTGTGGAGCGGCAGGCCTGTCACAGCGTGCAGTGAGGGAATTTAAGGCCGTGACCCACCAGTAGGGCTGTCAAGGCCCGGTACTGGGCCGTGGCCCGGGTGTTGAGAAGCCAGGGTCTATAGAATATTCTATTTATTATATAAAAGTATGTTACTTGTAGTAAAAGACACAGGGAGTTGCATAAAATTGCATTTCATGTCAGGTTAAATAACTGATAAAGTCCCTTGCTAGTTTGAAAAATAAAATAATATGAATTGTATTTTATTTTGCTACATTAACTATTGACAGCTTTTTTTTAAACTTATACAAGGACAAAAAATGCCATAAAATATATACATAACAATACATATGCTCAACCCTATGAGATTTTAGAGAAAATCTAATGATAATTAAGTTTCTAAAATTAAAATACACTCTTATTCTGTTGTATAATTTTATGATAAAGCTCTATATTTTAATGTTTCAGTGACCTTTCAGGAAATGTATGAAAGCCTAACACTGCCTGGAGCTCACATGAAAAATTAATGTGCTTGTGTTTTATTTTTGTAATATCATTTTGATTAAATATTAATTTCAAAGGAACTGAAAGGTGCCATGTAGCATAAATGATTACTTTAAAGGGAAAAAAAACATCAACAGTGGCTAAAGAAATCAGAAAAGTATGCCAGAAAGAATTTAATAAAATGCTGTGGTCAGATAAATTTAGTGGTTAATAATTGATGCTCTGTTTGGAGAAGTTACTTGCAGCCCCAGAAGTGCACAAAATAAGTGTGTTGGGTATAGCATAATATATAGCTATAGTTTGCAGTATTACTATTTCTATTTTACCTTAAATGGACAGTAAACTGTTGGATACAACTATAGTAAAATGGTTACTGCTCACCATACTAGTGTTTTCTTGCTGTGCCTTCAGACATCTTCAAAACAGTTCTTATATTTTAACTAACCTTCTACAGGTGCTGGTTGGTGAAACACCAATTATTTCTACTGGGAGCCGCCATTTTGGAGCATGTGTATTCTTGCATTTAATGACTGTTGCTGTGTATGTGCACAGATCAATGACATTACCTTGCAGTTCAGTTTAGCTCAAACAAAAGAGAAAGGAAGATTGAGATTTTTGCAGCTTTTTTGTTACACAGTTTGAATAAAAATAATGGAATAATACAGAGCAATACAACCACTACAGAAATAAACTGCTGGGTACAACTATAGTATAATGTTTACTGCTCAACATAAAAAAATGCCTGCTGTTACTAAAGATGTTTTTAAAATAGTTCTTATATTTTAAATAACCCTTTACAGGTGCTGGCAGGTGAAGCTTCAATTATTACTACTGGGAGCCGCCATCTTGGAGCCGCCATCTTGGAGCAGCCACTGTGGAAATAACAACTGCTGTATATTATGCTTAACTGAAGTAGATAATGGGAATTCTCAAAAAGATAACAATGTCACTGATCTGTAAATGTGCACAGGGTGCAAAAATACTTAGGGGCCAATTTATTAAAGTGCTTACGGACATGATACAATGTAGCGTATCATGTCCGCTGCACATCGATAAATGCAGATAGCATACGCTGTCAGCATTTATCATTGCACAAGCAGTTCTTGTGAACTGCTTGTGCAATGCCGCTCCCTGCAGATTTGTGGCCAATCAGCCGCTAGCAAGGGGTGTCAATCAGTCCATCATATAGGATCGGGCGGATTGATGTCCGCAGCCTCAGAGCAGGCGGAACAGTTATGAAGCAGCAGTCTTTAGACCACTGCTTCATAACTGCTGTTTCCGGCGAGCCTGAAGGCTTGCGGGGAAACGGGCATCAAGCTCCATTCGGAGCTTGATGATTCGGCCCCCAAGTCTCCAAGATTGCTGCACCCAATGTGAAGATGTTGAGATTCCCCAAATGGCACATGTAAGGGGTTAAAATAATAGAATGGCTTTAAAGACAGCTGCAGACATGAGGGAGGGGGATAGCATGGTGAGTAACAACCTAACTATTCTATTGTAGTTGTGCCTAGCAGAATAATGTCTCTTTAAAGTGATGGTAAACTCTCCCTGGAATGTTAGTAGTATTTTAGATAGAGTTTAATTCATCAGTTGTAATGAAGATGCGCTATAACTTACTTTTTAATTTAGATATGAAATTCAAATACCACACGCTCCACCGTTCACTTCAAATGTCAATTTTTCTGTGAGCTAAAATTTTGTACAATCAGCGTTCTATCTACGACAAAAGCGTATTAAGGAGCGCGCTGATTAAAGAACAGTTCAAACCTTTAGCTCACATAAAAATTGACTTTCGGGGGCCTATGTATTAAAGGTCTGTCGGACTTGATTCGACAGTGCGGATCAGGTCCGACAGACCTCGCTGAATGCGGAGCCGCGCAGAGAGCAATATGCTCTCCACATTCAGCATTGCACCAGCAGCTCTTGTGAGCTACTGGGGCAACGCCACCCACTGCAGATTCGCGGCCAATCCAGGGTACTCGATCGGGTTGAATTGTGGCATTCTCTGTCCGCCTGCTAAGAGCAGGCGGACATGTTATGGAGCAGCGGTCTTTAGAAACACGGGCCCTCAAGCTTCATACCGAGCTTGATAAATGGGCCCTTTGAAGTGGGTAACGGAATTAGAATTTCATATCTGTATTAAATAGTAAGTTATAAATCATCTTCATTACAACTGAGGAATTAAACTCCATTTTTTAAAACTCCATTTAAAATATTGTTAACATTACAGATCTGTTTTTATAAAGAGGAGAGTTTACTATTACTTTAAGGCAGAATATTCTGTCTGAATATGTAAAGCTGTATGCAAGTGAAAATATCAAAACAGGAAACGTTGATCATTATATTTAATATGAGGTTTATGAAATATCCTAGCAACCAGTTGAAACAAAGAGACAGTTAATTTTCATTGCAGATCTTTTTTATTGGAGATCTATTTTAACAACATTTTAAGCCAACCATACAGATATGCCACTCATTCATATAACTTAATCAATACTGTAGAAGCATCCACATCTTAGTTAAGAAATCAATAATTACTTTGTTATTGGGCAACAATCATGTTGGTGTGTGGTTACAGCCAAGATCTATTAAAAAATAAGCTTTATTAATATACATGCCACAAGCAACTATCATTTTGTATTCTTCTTAAAGTATTATCAGCTAAACATTGCAGAAAATAAGTTGCTATCACACTCTATAAGTATAGATGCAAATGTTATTTAATCCATAACAAGTAATGAACATACTGTCTTTTAAAGAATAATAACTGTATGCATTGCAAGAACAACTGCCAGACTATTTGAGGCATACTGGTTAATCACAAAGGCCTTGTTACATGTACCCATTAAGATATTTAGTAACATAAAAGCAGAAAGAGGCCCAAGGGAACTGGCATATACAGGCATGAGTTGCAAAAATAAATACAAAGCTACTTTAAAAACATTATTTATAGCATGCATCTTACTTTCTCAAACCACGATATTTGAGAAAGTAAATTTGCCACATTGATTATTCCATGCCTTGCACAAATTCTTAATATTCAGTTTTGCTCAGTTGCCGATGTAGTAAATATAAGAGCTGAATACATTCCCTCCTAAAAAAGCTGTGATTGTGTGCAAGATAATGTAAAAGTGTAGGCTGTAAAGCGTGTTACAGTTAAATGTAACATAGGGCTAGATTACAAGTTGAGCTATTTAGCGATCCCGCTTGTGCGTTACCTTTGCTAGAAGTAAGGTTTTTGCATGTGTCGGGTAGCGTGTATATTACAAATTCAAAGTAAAAAGTTTTTGCACAAGCTCTAACCTGATGCGTGCAAAAAGCCAAACTGAATATTGTGACTGTGTTAATGTATTCCCTCATAGACTTCAATGGGCATGAAAAGTGTGAAGCCCTTGGTGGGGCTTCACACTGGTATTAAGAAAATACAGTAACTATATTTACTGAATACTAGTGTAAAGCCCTACCATAGGATTTTAAGTTTTTTGCAATAAAAGTGAAGTTTTACAATTGTATTGCTGCTTCCTCTCTTCATTGAATGCACTTTGCTTAGCCTGTTTGAAGCAGCGACACCTCCTGACTTTTCGGTTTATTCTATGGCTGTATTGGAGGATCTAAGGTTGTGGCATTGGCAGTACAGGATCATGTGACTCAGACGGACTAATTGGATCCAGGTTGGGTAGGAAGCGACCACGCTGTGAGCGTGTGTGAGCTGTGGATGTCAGCAGTTGATGAGACTTCCCTGACTGATTACGGTCTGTGAAATGGTCCTGTCTGCACAACGTATCATTTGGTCACGTTAACCCCATAGTGGGATCGCATTCTTCTGATGAGAGACTTAGAAGCCATAAACTGAAATATTGTCACACTGTATTGAAAGACCCCAGACACATTTGGCTTTATACTGTAAATACATATATACACATATAAATACATAAATACATCTGTACACACACACAATCATTTTTATCAGACAGCGTTATTATGAGTGCAACTTTACCTTTCAATGTATTTTTGATGTTGTGTGCAACTTTTTTATCAAGCGTAACAGTTAACCAGAGCTCTGAAATCGACTCATTAAAGGGACAGTCTAGTCAAAATTAAACTTTCATTATTCAGATAGAGCATGTCATTTTAAACAACTTTCAAATTTACTTTTATCACCACATTTGCTTTATTCTTTTTGTATTCTTAGTTGAAAGCTAAACCTAGGTAGGCTCATATGCTAATTTCTAAGCTTTTGAAGGCTGCCTTTAATCTGAACGCATTTGACAGTTTTTCACAGCTAGAGGGCGTTAGTTCATGCGTGCCATATAGAAAACATTGTGCTCATAAGCGTGGAGTTAATTATGAGGGGGCACTGATTGGTTAAAATGCAAGTCTGTCAAAAGAACTGCAGAGGCTTAGATACAAGGTAATCACACAGGAAAAAAAGTGTTACTTATGCAAAACTGGGGAATGGTTAATAAAGGTATTATTTTTAAACAATAAAAATTCTAGTAGACAGTTTCTTTAAATTCAATTGTGCTCAAGCAAATGTGTTTACTTTAAACTTGTAATATGCAAGCTTGGCCCAATATGATCATTTGCCTCATTCATCCTATTGCCTGATGCATTTGCAATGCCCAGTTCATTAACCCCTGCATGCCCAGTAGTAATTTGAATCATATTCACGTATGTTTGTGGCCTGTGACCACCACCTGCTGGAACAGGCAAAGCATTATCCATCCTAGTAACCCCATCGTTTTGTAAGACATGGTTAACCCCTTCATTGCTCTGATTCCTCATATTAACCCCTTCATACCCTGTACTGGTTTGCACATGTCCCTCCTGGCTACTATTAGCAAAGTATGTTAATGGCACTTTGAATGTTTCCCCTTGCAGGCCCCACCCTCTATATAGCTCTGTTTGTTCCCATCCAGCCACCCACCGGGCGGCCTCTGGCTAATGAGTGCTTTCAGTGCTCATCTGCCAGAGTGCCGCGACAGCCAGCCAACCTTCCCCATGTGCGAGAGTAATCTGGAGTGGTGACGTCAACAGAAGTGACATCACGCGAGACCGGAAGGCCTAGTTGGATAGGTGTGGTCAGAGGCTTGTGTGGCAGTAGGAGCGTGGGAAGAAGAGGGGCTGATGGGAAGGCCTGCTCCACTCCAGGAGAAGAAGTGATACCCCACATGACCAGAAGGCCTAAGGGGATAGGCCCGGTCAGAGGCATGTGTTGCGGTAGTATGGCGGGAACCGCAGCAACATATACGCTCATCTGAAACACCCCAGAAGGGGGTTCCATAAGCAGCTGAGGGTACATGGGCTGGGAGAGTTGGCCAGGGAGGGCACTACCTATATTGGGTCTTGTTACAAATGTAGGCCTATCATCTGCAGGCCTAGTGGAAGTAGCATACAGTGGGGTAGAAGAAGGCCCCAGGATGGGGGGCCACATGTGTCGAAACCTGCTGTGAAATGTGTTGACCACTAGCAATAGCAGCCGCAATTGAAGAAAGCAGGGATGCAACAGCACCTGCCGCAGGGGGAGGTAGGGACTGAAAAAGATTTAAAAAGGAACCTGAAGGATTGTGGGGAGCTAGTAGTGAGCCAGCAGCAACTGTTACATTAGGAGCAGGCTGAGTCTCAGGGACAGCGTTAACAGGAGTAGATAAGGGAACTGATGGTGATGAATTTCAACCACTATGACAATGTCTGCACTGAGACAATAGGGGGAGGAGGGGATGGGGGGTCCTGAATATCAGTTTGGGAAGAGGGTATTAAATCTTTAGATTCAGTTATACTCATCTGTTGTTTTTGAACACCACGACGTGTAACAGGCATTTTTCCCTCTCTGAATCTCAAAGGAGGAGCTGAAGAACGTCTGGCAGGCCTCATGATGAATGGAGAGACTTAACGATGGAGAGAAGATGAACCAACTTGACAGCTTCTTGTCCAGGATCAAAGAGGAACAGGAACTGCAAACACCAGCTTAAGAAAGATAAGCCAATCTCCACCCCTGCAACATTGTTGCAACTCACAACACTCCCCTCCATCTTCTCTCTCCCTGCCAGCCTTAACCCTTTTGATGCTGCAAGCCTATTAGGCTCTACACTTGCTTTCTATTGTCCAAAGACCTGCTATAAACCCCTTATTGCTTGTGAGCAACAGTTAGTGTGCCACTCTAATAATATAATATTATATTATTATTATTATTATATAATATAATCTAGCCCATATAAGGAGGAAAATAGGAAGGTTCAGGTACCTTTTAAAATAAGGTTCTTGTTTTTAAAAAAATAAAAAAATTATATCGCTATGTTTAGATTTGAAGTCCTGGATAGCTATGGATAATTTTTTGGGAATATTGAAACCTTTGACATTTTGGGTTGCAAACGATAACATATATTTTATGCAAAGGCACTCTGTATATAAACCAATCTAACAGCAAAAAAACTGAAAAAAGCAAAACAAAAGAAAACATAACAACATCTAAAAAAAACACATACAGTATCAATATTATCCTCATGGCAAGAAAAGCAAAAATACAAGTTAACAAAACAAGTTAACATCATAGGACAAAGAAAGAGAGGAAAGTGACCTTCTCCTTAAACATTCAATATAATAAACATAACATCATGGAATTAGGATATTAAAAGGCCCATTTTCATATGGAGGCACAAACAACATGCAAAAGGACAGTAGAACAAACAATAAAAATGTCCCATTAGAGAAGCTTTTAAAGGTTAAGCACCAAGTTTAACTTAAGAAGCAAGTGAAAACATAAAACACAATGGGTGTCTACTTAGGTGTGAGAAGCCTCATATTTTCTCAATAGCCATATGAAAGTTTTTGTAGAAAAGTTCTTCTATCTTCTTAAAAGGTTTAGATTGAGAGACCTTTTGTTTTTTGGAAGGAACTGTGCGCCATTTTGGTCTTTTGCTCTAACTTCAGTACTTCGAATATTGAGACCGGGCAAAAGTATTTGCCCCATAGATTTCAATGGAGAGCGTTGAAGAAAAACCTATCACTTATCGCTCATGCAGTAACCCGTCAGGAGTTATTAATATTTAACATTCCAATTTCTTTACATACAGGAATATGTTATTTCTTCTGTTATGTGTGATCAGTCCACGGGTCATCATTACTTCTGGGATATAACTCCTCCCCAACAGGAAATGCAAGAGGATTCACCCAGCAGAGCTGCATATAGCTCCTCCCCTCTACGTCACTCCCAGTCATTCTCTTGCACCCAACGACTAGATAGGATGTGTGAGAGGACTATGGTGATTATACTTAGTTTTTATAACTTCAATCAAAAGTTTGTTATTTTACAATAGCACCGGAGCGTGTTATTGCCTCTCTGGCAGAGTTTGAAGAAGAATCTACCAGAGTTTTTACTATGATTTTAACCGGAGTAGTTAAGATCATATTGCTGTTTCTCGGCCATCTGAGGGAGGTAAAAGCTTCAGATCAGGGGACAGCGGGCAGATGAATCTGCATTGAGGTATGTAGCAGTCTTTATTTTCTGAATGGAATTGATGAGAAAATCCTGCCATACCGTTATAATGACATGTATGTATACTCTACACTTCAGTATTCTGGGGATGGTACTTCACTGGAATTACTCTGTAAAAAGTACATTAAACCTTTTAATAGGTATTTATTATGTTAAACGTTTTTGCTGGAATGTAGAATCGTTTGCATTTTCTGAGGTACTGAGTGAATAAATGTTTGGGCATTATTTTTCCACTTGGCAGTTGCTTGTTTTAATTGTGACAGTTTCGTTTCTCTCTCACTGCTGTGTGTGAGGGGGAGGGGCCGTTTTTGGCGCTCTTTGCTACGCATCAAAAATTTCCAGTCAGTTACTCTTGTATTTCCTGCATGATCCGGTTCATCTCTACAGAACTCAGGGGTCTTCAAACTTCTTTGAAGGGAGGTAGATTCTCTCAGCAGAGCTGTGAGACTTATATATTGACTGTGATTAAAAACGTTGCTCTCTTATTTTTACGTTTCAAATTTAATTATTGTTACTTTACTAATGGGAACAAACCTTTGCTAAAAGTTGTGTTGTTTTCAAGGATTGATGCTATAACAGTTTTTCAGTTCATTATTTCAACTGTCATTTAATCGTTTAGTGCTTCTTTGAGGCACAGTACGTTTTTATTAAATAAGATTGTAACCAAGTTGCAAGTTTATTTGCTAGTGTGTTAAACATGTCTGATTCAGAGGAAGATACCTGTGTCATTTGTTCCAATGCCAAGGTGGAGCCCAATAGAAATTTATGTACTAACTGTATTGATGCTACTTTAAATAAAAGCCAATCTGTCCAAATTGAACAAATTTCACCAAACAGCGAGGGGAGAGTTATGCCGACTAACTCGCCTCACGTGTCAGTACCTGCATCTCCCGCCCGGGAGGTGCGTGATATTGTGACGCCTAGTACATCTGGGCGGCCATTACAGATAACATTACAAGATATGGCTACTGTTATGACTGAAGTTTTGGCTAAATTACCAGAACTAAGGGGCAAGCGTGATCACTCTGGGGTGAGAACAGAGTGCGCTGATAATACTAGAGCCATGTCTGATACTGCGTCACAGCTTGCAGAGCATGAGGACGGAGAGCTTCATTCTGTGGGTGACGGTTCTGATCCAAACAGATTGGATTCAGATATTTCAAATTTTAAATTTAAATTGGAGAACCTCCGTGTATTACTAGGGGAGGTTTTAGCGGCTCTTAATGATTGTAACACTGTTGCAATACCAGAGAAATTGTGTAGGTTGGATAAATACTTTGCGGTACCGGCGAGTACTGACGTTTTTCCTATACCTAAGAGACTAACTGAAATTGTTACTAAGGAGTGGGATAGACCCGGTGTGCCGTTCTCACCCCCTCCAATATTTAGAAAGATGTTTCCAATAGACGCCACCACACGGGACTTATGGCAAACGGTCCCTAAGGTGGAGGGAGCAGTTTCTACTTTAGCTAAGCGTACCACTATCCCGGTGGAGGATAGCTGTGCTTTTTCAGATCCAATGGATAAAAAATTAGAGGGTTACCTTAAGAAAATGTTTGTTCAACAAGGTTTTATATTGCAACCCCTTGCATGCATCGCGCCGATTACGGCTGCGGCAGCATTTTGGATGGAGTCTCTGGAAGAGAACCTTAGTTCAGCTACGCTGGACGACATTACGGACAGGCTTAGAGTCCTTAAACTAGCTAATTCATTCATTTCGGAGGCCGTAGTACATTTAACCAAACTTACGGCTAAGAACTCAGGATTCGCCATTCAGGCACGTAGGGCGCTGTGGCTAAAATCCTGGTCAGCTGATGTAACTTCTAAGTCCAAATTACTTAATATACCTTTCAAAGGGCAAACTTTATTTGGGCCCGGTTTGAAAGAAATTATCGCTGACATTACAGGAGGTAAGGGCCACGCCCTGCCTCAAGACAAAGCCAAAGCTAAGGCTAGACAGTCTAATTTTCGTCCCTTTCGGAATTTCAGAGCAGGAGCAGCACCAACTTCCACTGCACCAAAACAGGAAGGAGCCGTTGCTCGTTACAGACAAGGCTGGAAACCTAACCAGTCCTGGAACAAGGGCAAGCAGGCCAGGAAACCTGCTGCTGCCCCTAAGACAGCATGAATCGAGGGCCCCCGATCCGGGACCGGATCTAGTGGGGGGCAGACTCTCTCTCTTCGCCCAGGCTTGGGCAAGAGATGTTCAGGATCCCTGGGCGCTAGAGATCATATCTCAGGGATACCTTCTAGACTTCAAATTCTCTCCCCCAAGAGGGAGATTTCATCTGTCAAGGTTGTCAACAGACCAGATAAAGAAAGAAGCGTTTCTACGCTGTGTACAAGATCTGTTATTAATGGGAGTGATCCATCCGGTTCCGCGGTCGGAACAGGGACAAGGGTTTTACTCAAACCTGTTTGTGGTTCCCAAAAAAGAGGGAACTTTCAGGCCAATCTTGGATTTAAAGATCCTAAACAAATTCCTAAGAGTTCCATCGTTCAAAATGGAAACTATTCGGACAATCTTACCCATGATCCAAAAGGGTCAGTACATGACCACAGTGGATTTAAAGGATGCTTACCTTCACATACCGATTCACAAAGATCATTACCGGTATCTAAGGTTTGCCTTCTTAGACAGGCATTACCAGTTTGTAGCTCTTCCATTCGGATTGGCTACGGCTCCAAGAATCTTCACAAAGGTTCTGGGTGCCCTTCTGGCGGTACTAAGACCGCGAGGAATTTCGGTAGCTCCGTACCTAGACGACATTCTGATACAAGCTTCAAGCTTTCAAACTGCCAAGTCTCATACAGAGTTAGTTCTGGCATTTCTAAGGTCGCATGGATGGAAAGTGAACGAATAGAAGAGTTCTCTCTTTCCTCTCACAAGAGTTCCATTCTTGGGGACTCTTATAGATTCTGTAGAAATGAAGATTTATCTGACAGAAGACAGATTAACAAAGCTTCTAAATGCATGCCGTGTCCTTCATTCCATTCAACTCCCGTCAGTAGCTCAATGCATGGAGGTGATCGGCTTAATGGTAGCAGCAATGGACATAGTACCCTTTGCACGTCTACATCTCAGACCGCTGCAATTGTGCATGCTGAGTCAGTGGAATGGGGATTACTCAGACTTGTCCCCTACTCTGAATCTGGATCAAGAGACCAGAAACTCTCTTCTATGGTGGCTTTCTCGGCCACATCTGTCCAGGGGGATGCCATTCAGCAGGCCGGACTGGACAATTGTAACAACAGACGCCAGCCTACTAGGTTGGGGCGCTGTCTGGAATTCTCTGAAGGCTCAGGGACAATGGAATCAGGAGGAAAGTCTCCTACCAATAAACATTCTGGAATTGAGAGCAGTTCTCAATGCCCTTCTGGCTTGGCCCCAGTTAAAAACTCGGGGGTTCATCAGGTTTCAGTCGGACAACATCACGACTGTAGCTTACATCAACCATCAAGGAGGGACAAGAAGCTCCCTAGCAATGATGGAAGTATCAAAGATAATTCGCTGGGCAGAGTCTCACTCTTGCCACCTATCAGCAATCCACATCCCGGGAGTGGAGAACTGGGAGGCGGATTTCTTGAGTCGCCAGACTTTTCATCCGGGGGAGTGGGAACTTCATCCGGAGGTCTTTGCCCAAATACTTCGACGTTGGGGCAAACCAGAGATAGATCTCATGGCGTCTCGCCAGAACGCCAAACTTCCTCGCTACGGGTCCAGATCCAGGGATCCGGGAGCGGTTCTGATAGATGCTTTGACAGCACCTTGGAACTTCGGGATGGCTTATGTGTTTCCACCCTTCCCGCTGCTTCCTCGATTGATTGCCAAAATCAAACAGGAGAGAGCATCAGTGATTCTAATAGCGCCTGCATGGCCACGCAGGACTTGGTATGCAGATCTAGTGGACATGTCATCCTGTCCGCCTTGGTCTCTACCTCTAAGACAGGACCTTCTGATACAGGGTCCATTCAAACATCAAAATCTAACTTCTCTGAAGCTGACTGCTTGGAAATTGAACGCTTGATTTTATCAAAACGTGGTTTTTCTGAGTCGGTTATTGATACCCTGATACAGGCTAGGAAGCCTGTTACCAGAAGGATTTACCATAAGATATGGCGTAAATACCTATACTGGTGCGAATCCAAAGGTTACTCCTGGAGTAAGGTTAGGATTCCTAGGATATTGTCCTTTCTACAAGAAGGTTTAGAAAAGGGTTTATCGGCTAGTTCATTAAAGGGACAGATCTCAGCTCTGTCCATCTTGTTGCACAGGCGCCTGTCAGAAAATCCAGACGTCCAGGCTTTTTGTCAGGCTTTAGCTAGAATCAAGCCTGTGTTTAAAACTGTTGCTCCGCCATGGAGTTTAAACCTTGTTCTTAACGTTCTACAAGGAGTTCCGTTTGAACCCCTTCATTCCATTGATATAAAGTTGTTATCTTGGAAAGTGTTATTTTTAATGGCTATTTCTTCGGCTCGGAGAGTCTCTGAGTTATCAGCTTTACATTGTGATTCTCCTTATTTGATTTTTCATTCAGATAAGGTAGTTCTGCGTACTAAACCTGGGTTCTTACCTAAGGTAGTCACTAACAGGAACATCAATCAAGAGATCGTGGTTCCTTACCTGTGCCCGAATCCTTCTTCAAAGAAGGAACGTCTTCTACACAATCTGGATGTAGTTCGTGCCCTCAAGTTCTACTTGCAGGCAACTAAGGATTTTCGACAAACGTCTTCCCTGTTTGTCGTGTACTCTGGTCAGAGGAGAGGTCATAAGGCTTCGGCTACCTCTCTCTCCTTCTGGCTTCGTAGCATAATTCGTTTAGCCTATGAGACTGCTGGACAGCAGCCTCCTGAAAGAATTACAGCTCATTCTACTAGAGCTGTGGCTTCCACTTGGGCCTTTAAGAATGAGGCCTCTGTTGAACAGATTTGCAAGGCTGCAACTTGGTCTTCGCTTCATACTTTTTCCAAATTTTACAAATTTGACACTTTTGCTTCTTCGGAGGCTATTTTTGGGAGAAAGGTTCTTCAGGCAGTGGTTCCTTCTGTATAATGAGCCTGCCTATCCCTCCCGTCATCCGTGTACTTTTGCTTTGGTATTAGTATCCCAGAAGTAATGATGACCCGTGGACTGATCACACATAACAGAAGAAAACATAATTTATGCTTACCTGATAAATTCCTTTCTTCTGTTGTGTGATCAGTCCACGGCCCGCCCTGTTTTTTAAGGCAGGTAAATATTTTTTAAATTATGCTCCAGTCACCACTTCACCCTTGGTTTCTCCTTTCTCGTTGATTCTTGGTCGAATGACTGGGAGTGACGTAGAGGGGAGGAGCTATATGCAGCTCTGCTGGGTGAATCCTCTTGCATTTCCTGTTGGGGAGGAGTTATATCCCAGAAGTAATGATGACCCGTGGACTGATCACACAACAGAAGAAAGGAATTTATCAGGTAAGCATAAATTATGTTTTTTATTGTAAATACATATTTTTTTTTTATATATCTGTATATACCTATACCTTTTTATCTATACCTATAGATATATAGGTATAGATATATATTTTACACAGGAGCATTTCAGTGGCCTATATCCTTCACTGCAAACACATCAAAAAAGTTGTACACACACAAACACAAATATATATATATATATATATATATATATATATATATATATATATACAGTATCTCACAAAAGTGATAAGTCACTGACGAAATGACACTTTGCTACAATGTAAAGTAGTGAGTGTACAGCCTGTATAACAGTGTAAACTTGCTGCCCCCTCAAAATAACTCAGCACACACACATTAATGTCTAAACCATTGGCAAAGAAAAGTGAGTACACCCATAAGTGGAAATATCGAAATTGGGCCCAAAGTGTCAATATTTTGTGTGGCCACCATTATTTTCCTTAACCCTCTTGGACATGGAGTTCACCAGAGCTTCACAGGTTGCCACTGGAGTCCTCTTCCACTTCTCCATGATGACATCACGGAGCTGGTGGATGTTAGAGACCTTGCAATCCCCCACCTTCCGTTTGAGGATGCCACACAGATGCTCACTAAGGTTTAGGTCTGGAGACATGCTTGGCCAGTCCATTACCTTTACCCTCAGCTTCTTTAGCAAGGCAGTGGTCATCTTGGAGGTGTGTTTGGGGTCGTTATCATGTTGAAATACTGCCCTGCGACCCAGTCTCTGAACGGAGGGATCATGCTCTACTTCAGTATGTCACAATACATGTTGGCATTGATGGTTCCCTCAATGAACTGTAGCTCCCCAGTGCCAGCAGCATTATCCATCCCAGTAACCCCATCGTTTTGTAAGATATGGTTTAACCCCTTCATTGCTCTGATTCCTCATATTAACCCCTTCATACCCTGTACTGGTTTGCACATGTCCCTCCTGGCTACTATTAGCATGTATGTTAATGGAACTTTGAATGTTTCCCCTTGCAGGCCCCACCCTCTGCATAGCTCTGTTTGTTCCCATCCAGCGACCCACCGGGCAGCCTCTGGCTAATGAGCGCTTTCGGTACTCACCTGCCAGAGTGCCGCGACAGACCACCAACCTTCCCTATGTGCGAGAGTAATCTGGAGTGTTGACGTCACCAGAAGTGACGTCACGTGAGACCGGAAGGCCTAGTTGGATAGGCATGGTCGGAGGTTTGTGTGGCAGTAGGATCGTGGGAAGAAAAGGGGCTGATGGGAAGGCCTGCACCACCCCAGGAGGAGAAGTGATATCCCGCGTGACCAGAAGGCCTAAGGGGATAGGCCCGATCAGAGGCATGTGTTGCGGTAGTATGGCGGGAACCGCGGCAACGTATGCTCTAATCTGCAACACCCCAGAAGGGGGTTCCGTAAGTAGCTGAGGGGACATGGGCTGGGAGAGTTGGCCAGGGAGGGCACTACGTATATTGGGTCTTGTTACAGATGTAGGCCTATCATCTGCAGGCCTAGTGGAAGTAGCATACAGTGGGTAGAAGAAGGCCCCAGGATGGGGGGCCACATGTGTCGAAACCTGCTGTGAAATGTGTTGGCCACTAGCAATTGCAGCCGCAATTGAAGAAAGCAGGGATGCAACAGCACCTGCCGCAGAGGGAGGTAGGGACTGAAAAAGATTTAAAAAGGAACCTGAAGGATTGTGGGGAGCTAGTAGTGAGCCAGCAGCAACTGTTACATTAGGAGCAGGCTGAGTCTCAGGGACAGCATTAATAGGAGTAGATAAGGGAACTGATGGTGATGAATTTCAGCCACTGTGACAACTGATTGTGTTGCTGCCTGCACTGAGACAATAGGGGGAGGAGGGGATGGGGGGTCCTGAATATCAATTTGGGAAGAGGGTATTAAATCCTCAGATTCAGTTATACTCATCTGTGGTTTTTGAACACCACGACGTGTAAGAGGCATTTTTCCCTCTCTGAATCTCAAAGGAGGAGCTGAAGAACGTCTGGCAGGCCTCATGATGAATGGAGAGACTTAACGATGGAGAGAAGATGAACCAACTTGACAGCTTATTGTCCAGGATCAAAGAGGAACAGGAACTGCAAACACCAGCTTAAGAAAGATAAGCCACTCTCCCCCCCTGCAACATTGTTGCAACTCACAACACCCCCCTCCATCTTCCCTCTCCCTGCCAGCCTTAACCCTTATGATGCTGCAAGCCTATCTGGCTCTACACTTACTTTCTATTGTCCAAAGACCTGCGATAAACCCCTTATTGCTTGCGAGCAACAGTTAGTGCGCCACTCATAATCTAGCCCATATAAGGAGGAAAATAGGAAGGTTCAGGTACCTTTTAAAATACATTTCTTGTTTTGTTTTTTGTTTTTTTTAAAAAAATGATATCGCTATGTTTAGATTTGAAGTCCTGGATAGCTATGGATAATTTTTGGGGAATATTGAAACCTTTGACATTTTGGGTTGCAAACGATAACATATATTTTATGCAAAGGCACTCTGTATATAAACCAATCAAACAGCAAAAAAACTGAAAAAAGCAAAACAAAACAAAACATAACAACATCTAAAAAAAACACAGACAGTATCAATATTATCCTCATGGCAAGAAAAGCAAAAATACAAGTTAACAAAACAAGTTAACATCATAGGACAAAGAAAGAGAGGAAAGTGACCTTCTCCTTAAACATTCAATATAATAAAGGAAGAAAAAGACAGGCGCACAGGGCACAATTCAAGTGTAGAGTTTTATTATGCTGATAAGACACACAAATGAATAACACTTACTAGATTAAAAACAAAGTTCTGCATTGAGAGCATATGCTCTTGGGATTTATGCAGCTCCTGTGGCACCAGGGAAATAGATGGTCCCTCTCCTCTCCGTTCCAAACAAGGACTGTTAGGCAGCGGTGTTCCGGATCCTGTTGCCCAAGTCGTTGTCCCCCTGGTGCTAGACAGTACTCTTAACTGCTTTCCCTTGAATCCTTTGGCGGATGCCTGACGCGTTTCCCCCGATTCCGATCGGGCTTTCTCAAAGGCTATGTAGATTTAAGTTGGCGCCTGTTTGTTTTAAAGGCGTAGTAGCCAATCAGGCTGTGGGTGTGCGCTTCTTAACCAATCATCTTTTGAGGGTGTGAGCGCTTTGTAAGAAGGTCCCGGATTGAGGTTACTTGCTTTATCTGTGTTCCACAACCAAATATACCGATCATATATCACCTCCCAAAAATACATAAGGACCAAAAAAAACCTCCTGGTAGACCAATCATTTCCGTGATTGGGTCGATCACAGATACGCTCTCAAAATATGTAGATTTTTTCCTGCAACCCTTGGTCAAATCCACTAGAGCATACCTAAAAGATACTGCAGAAGTGATTACTAAATTTGAAGGGATAAGCTGGGAAGAAGATATGACCTGGTTAACATGCGATGTTGCATCGCTATATACGTGTATTCCACACTCTAATGGTATCCAAAAAGTGGAGTTAGAACTGGCAAATTGGTCCTTCCCATCCAACCAAATAGAGTTTTTAATTGAAAGTATAAAATTTATTCTACATAGAAATTATTTTAACTTTGAAAACAAATTTTACGTTCAGAAAAGAGGGACGGCAATGGGTACTACATTTGCCCCCTCATACGCGAATTTGTATGTAAATGCGTTTGAAAATAATTATGTATGGGAAAACAACCCTTTTATCAATAATATTTTAATTTATGGAAGATACATAGATGATATTATCATTCTATGGAAGGGTAATGACGAGCTAGTTAATCATTTTATGGACCATTTAAATAATAATGATTTTAACTTAAAATTTACTAAAAATATATCAAAAGAAAAGATAGAATTTTTGGATTTAATTCTTTTTAAAGATCAGCAAGGCAAAATTGCTGTTAAAAATTATAGAAAGATCACTGATTGTAACAGCTTCATACAAGCAAAAAGTGCCCACAAAAAAAGCTGGATAAATAATGTTCCCCAAAGTCAATTTTCAAGAATTAGGAGAAATTGTACACATAGTACAGATTTCGATATGGAAGCAGAGATTTTAGAGAAGAAATTTTTAAATAAAGGATATAATCCAGAATTATTAAATAAAGCAAAAGCAAATGCAGCTGCGAAAGATAGAGGGTCTTTCTTTCGAGAAAAGAAACCAAATGATGAGTTAATAGGAATAGGGACCAATCTGCATAACAATCTAATAAAATCACAATCTAAAAAGCATAACCCTATAAGATTTATAACTACATATAATCAAGGTTCCAAAAAATTAAAAGACATAATGAATAAACATTGGCCCATTTTGAAATCAGATCCCCTTTTTAGGCCCACATCTTGAGGAAAAACCCACTTTCACATACAAAAAAGGGAGAAGTTTGAAGAACATATTAGCTCCAAGCAGGATTAAACCAGTTCCTAAAAGGATCGACAATCCAAAAATTGATAACTGGCTAACTAATTGGAAAGGTACTATGAAATGTGGAAAAGCCAGATGCAATATGTGCAAACACATAAATAAAGCACCAACATTCCACAACAGTCAATCTACAGAAACTTATAATATAGATTTTAGAAGTAACTGTGACTCTATATACGTTGTGTATTTACTAGAATGTGGATGCGGCCTATTATATATAGGCCGCACAAAAAGAAAAATAAGACGTAGGGCAAACGAGCATTTATATAACATTAAAGAAAAAATGGAAAATCACAGCGTCCCAAAACATTTTTTGGATTGTCATGGGAGCAATCCAAGTTCTTTAAAGATACAAGTAATCGATCAAGTGCCACACACAAAACCAAATAGATTACTGGAATTGAGAAAGTTAGAAACAAAGTGGATATATAAGTTAAAAACACTACAGCCTTTAGGGCTAAACATTGATATAGATGTGGCGGCTTTCTTATAGTGCATTATAGTGTATTATAGTGCATTATATTAACTTCTTTGTTTTATAGCACTCTTAGAAATTTTAGCATTTTTAAGGTTTTTTAAAACATTTTTTTAGAAAGGTTCCTATTTTTACCCTTTTAAGTTTTAAACAAATTTTTTTTTTTTTTTTGTTTAAATGGTTTTTATTGAGGTTTATGGTAAAATAACATACAAATATAATAAGAGACGAAACTCCTATAACAACGAGAGACATCATTATACAGTAAAAGCCTAGTAGTTATCTGGTACAGGTCACCAGTAGCATATTGTACAGTAGTTTCCAATGGCAGAATAATGTTAGACAATATGAAAACATAAATAGAGTTCCAACATAAAACAAACCTCATATAATTTTTTACTTTTGTAGCACTAAACATAATGGTTCATTAACAGTCAATAAACAACACTTTATAATATAAACATGAATTAACTAGTTGGTTATTGATTATTGATATCAAACAAGAGAAAAAGTAGCTCACCAAAAGTATACCACATAGTTTTAGGAAAGAGGGGGAGGGAAAGAGGAGGAAGAGAGAGAGAAGAAGAGAGAAGAAGGGAAGAAAGAGAGAAAAAAAAAAAAAAAAAAAAGGGGGGGGGGGAAGGGAGGTAAAGAATGAAGAGGGCAGGTAGGAGAGTGACTCCCCGTCTCTGGTTCTAAGTGTCCCAAAGACACTAAATCTCTACAGGAGAACCCACCGGCGATCAGTTTCCACACCCAATGTCTGGTGTCATCTAAAGTCCTGTTACTTAAAACATAAGGCAGAGTTAGCATGTGACAATCTCACCTTCTAAGCATTGTCGCCAAGCTTCCCAGCATAGACAGTGAATCAGGATTTTGTTGTTAGCTGCAAAGACCGCGCATTCCATAGTTTCAATATGCACCATTGTAGACTTAATCTGGTTCCACCTAGGGCCCTTAGGTTGGAGCCATGTCCTGGCGATATTTAGTTTAACAGACATGAAAATATAGATGCACAGGTATTTTAAGTGTCGAGGTATCTTGTCAGAGAATAGATGGAATAGTGCCGCAGCTGGCCGATTAGATTCCACCAGACCTAGTTTGGTGCAGTAATAGAATGCCCTGGTCCAAATTCTCTGAATCTTAGGACACTCCCACCACATATGGGCAGGGGATCCCACTTTGCCGCATCCCCTCCAGCACATAGAGGAGTTTGTTTTGGAGATCTGAAATAGGCGTAAGGGAGTGTAATGCCATTGTGTCAGGATCTTAAAATAAAGTTCAAAATAGGTAGTACTATGAACCGCATTTTTAGTTAACAGGGTTGCAAATCTCCACTCTTCTTCAGAAGAGTTGAAGTGCAGAGCACCTTCCCAATGCACGATATAGAAAGATTTGTTATATATAGGTGCTTGTATGAGGGCGGAGTAGGCCAGAGAGAATACCCTTGGGGCGAGATATTTTGCGTCCCAAAGTTTCTCCCACAAAGTTCGGGGTCTTAGAGGTCCCGAGGTAAAACCCCACACACGCAGAAAGTTTCGTAATCGAAAGAACTCGAAACTCATCAGGGGTGAAGGGGAAAATCTGCTTTGAAAAAGCGTGACTGAGAGTAGACCTGTATCCGAGATCAAGTCCTCTACACTTCGAATCTGTAGTGCCTTCCACTCCTGGGGATGTGAATCTGTTAAGGCTCCCAAAAGGCCGGCGATAGAGTGAGTCGGGGAGGGATGTGGGGCTATAGCATTCCTATGGTGAATTTTATCCCAAAACTTTAGGTTAGTGGCTATGATGTAGTTTAGACTAAGCTCTGGTTTCCTGGAATGTTTTGGGATCCAGATAAGATCCCGTAGGTTAAGTCCCTTTGGTAGAGACGCCTGTTCAAGCTCTGCCCACCTACTTTCAGAAGACTCCAGCCCCCAGGCCATGATATGAGCCAACCTAGAAGCTTCATGATAAACCGTTATATTGGGAGCTGCTGCTCCGCCAGCTAGTATTGGATATGTCATGATTTTCATCGCTACTCTAGGGCGCTTACATCTCCAAATAAAATTATTGCACAGTCGTTGGAACTGTGAAATTATGCTCTTGGGAATAGGGAGAGGTAGACATCGGAAAAGGTAAGTCAGTTTTGGTAAGAGATTCATTTTAATAGCGGCTATCCTACCCCACCAAGAAATAGTGTGTGAGTCCCATTTTACAAAATATTCTTTAAACTTACGTAATAGGGGATGAAAATTAGACGATATAATGGTAGAGATATTTTGCGATAGATAGACTCCCAAATGTTTTAGCCGCGTGGAAGACCAAACAAAAGGGAATCAACGCTTTAAAGTCTGGAAGTCTAAATTGGAGATGTTTAAAGTGAATGCCTCAGTTTTAGAGTAGTTAAGCTTGTACATGCTAATGCTGGAGAAAGTTTCTAGTAGATCGAATAATTTTGGTAGTGATTCTAATGGATCGGTAACTAACACAGTCAGATCATCTGCAAATAAAACTACCTTTTGGGTAGTACCATGTAATGTAATTCCCTTTATTTCACTAGACATCCTAATAGCCTCCGCAAGTGGCTCCATCATAAGGGCAAAAAGCAAGGGGGATAACGGACACCCTTGCCGGGTACCGTTTGTGATTTTGAATTCAGGAGACAGGAACCCTAATCCTCTCACTCGAGCTGAGGGGTTGGAATAAAGTGCAAAGATTTTAGTGCAGATAGACGACGTGAACCCAAAGTGCATCAGGACCTCTCTCATATATAGCCAGTCGACTCGGTCAAACGCTTTCTCGGCGTCAAGTGACACCGCAGCGCATGGAAGACCGAGCCGACCTACTTCAAAAAATATATTTAACAATCTTCTAGTGTTATCGGGACTTTGTCGCCCCAAGGTGAAGCCCACCTGATCTGGAGTCACTAGACAAGGGATCAGTTTGTTTAGGCGCTTAGCCAAGATCTTGGCATATAGTTTTGCATCAAGATTTAGAAGGGAGATCGGCCTGAAATTAGGACAAACGTCTGGGGGTTTCCCGGGCTTAGGTAAAGTTACGATGGATGCCTGAAGGAATTCATTCGGGAAGTAACCTAGTTGTTCCGCTGAGTTAAATACCCGCGTAAGAAGAGGAGATAGGTAGGCACTAAATGTTTTGTAGAAAAAATCGGAATATCCATCCGGACCGGGGGACTTCCGAGGCTTGAGCGAAAAAATCGCGTCCTTAACTTCTTTGATGGACACTGGAGCTTCTAAGGAAGCAACTTGTTCCTCGGAAAGTTTAGGTAGAGATAAGTTAGATAAAAATAGTCTAATATCGGCATTCCTAGGAGGAATATGTCCTCCGAGAGTTTGCAAATTATACAATTTAGCATAGTACTTAGCAAATTCTGACCCAATATCAACAGGATTAGTCAGTTTGCGATTATCAGTAATTAGATAGGGGATTCTGGCCTGGGCAGTCCTATCACGCAGCTTCCTTGCTAACAGGTAATCAGGTTTATTTCCCTTGTGATAGAATAGTTTTTTACATTCACGTAATCTATCTTGGACTCTCTGATTTTCCAACACTCTAAGACGGTGCTGAACTGAGGCGATTCGTGATAGAAGGGTGGGGTCTAAGGTTAGCTTATGCGAATCTGTCAATGACCTTAATTCCATGTGTAAGTTAGCCAAGGATATCGATGATTCCCGGCGGGTCTGGGCCTGAAGTTTAATAAATAGGCCCCTCAAGTATGCTTTAAGAGCCCCCCATAAATTGAAATTGTTAACATCACCTGTGTCGTTTAGTTCAAGGAAAGATGTGATCTCAGACTCAAGCCTCTCAATCTGTCCCGGGATCGACAGTAACGAGTCAAGCAAACGCCAGGGGGGTCTAGGGGATGGTTCAGCCACTCTATTCAAACATACAGTCACCGGGTTGTGATCAGACCAAGTTACATTACCAATAGAAGATCTTCCTATCTTATCTAGGAGCCAAGGATTACTGAAGAAAAAATCTATTCTGGAATAGGAGTCATGAACTGAGGAGTAATAAGTGTAGTCTCTATTAGTAGAGTTGAAAGAGCGCCACACATCAAAGAGATTAGCTTGGGTCAGAAGAGTGAAGAACTTTTTAGAAGTGTCTATAGTGGCCTTGTCTATAGGTCTGTTGCAATGGACTCTCTTATCCATCACTGGATCTATGACCATGTTAAAATCGCCAGCAAGCAATAGAAGACCCTTCTTTACTCTGTCTAAGCGAGATAGGAATTTCTTAAGATGTCGAATTTGAGAGGAGTTTGGGCCATAATAAGAGGCTAACGTATAGGTGTTACCCTCCAACTTACATACCAGTATAAGGAATCTCCCCTGAGGGTCAGTTTCTACATGTAATTTTTCATATGTGACATCCCTGTGAACTAATATAGCAGTGCCTCTAGATTTTTTAGTAAAGGAGGCCGTCTCCACCACCGGGAAAGATGGAGAACGAATAGGAATCGGTTCTCCGATCCGCCAGTGGGTCTCCTTCAAGAAAACAATTTTTGCCTTAAGGTATTTTAGGGAGCGAAACAGTAGACTTCTTTTGGTAGGGGAGTTGAGGCCCCTTACATTTTGTGAGACACACACAATAGACATTATGGAGAAGGGAAAAAAAAAAAAAAAAAAAAGGGGTAGGGGGGGGGGGGAAGGAGGGTGAAAGGGGAAGAGGGGTAGAGGGAAAGGGAGGTTCAAGGGAAGGTAATTAGTTTTGCGGTATATACAAGGATTAACCGTGGTAAAAGTCACTGGCACGCAATTTTGCCAGAGAACTATAATAATTATGTTGATGGTAGACAAAAGAAAGAAGGAAAAAAAAAAAAAAAAAAAAAAATTAAGATAGAAACATAGGATTACACCTTTTAGAGTAAGCACAGAGGACAATCTGAGCGCTAAGAAATGAGGTGCATAGGTGAATAGAAAAAGAAAAGGAAAAGGAAAGATCGGAGCTATATGTATTATGGATAGATATCCAAAGAGAAAACAGGTAGATGCAAAGAAGTGATTTGTGAGGAAGAAAAAGAGATGAGAGAAGAAGAGGGAGAAGAAGAAAAAGGGAGGAAGAAGAAGAAGAAAAGAAAGAGGGAGTAGAGAGAAAAGAAGAAGATGAAGAAGATGAAGAAGATGGGGGGGGGCCTGTTACGCTCCAAGAAAGGAAAAATCACACAGAGGGGAGCAAAGAGGTGACTAAAGATATGAGTAAAGAGATTTACAACGTATAGGAACAGTTATCTTTTCTCATGTATAATAATGCAACAAATACAATATAATAAACTATACCCTTAGCTCCGAATACTCTCTCTTCTCTCAAAACACAGAGCACTTGGGCAGAAAATGATAACAAATAGGAATGTCAATGTAAAAAAAAAAGTAGTTAGGAAAAAGGAAGAAGAAGGGGGAAACCGGGGAGGGGACTCCGAAGCAGATGCCCCACAAGCTGACATAAGCATATTATATACAGTTACAACACATAATGGATAATTTAATAACAATATTGGAGTAAGGTTAGGCCTTATCTTGTTAAAAGCGTTAGCATAGACCATGACAATTGCATACAATATATATATAGGCATAGGTCATAAATTATCTTAGGTACTATGTGAGTGGTCTCAGGCAAGGAGAGAAAAAAAAAAAAAAAAAAAAAGGGGGAAAATACCCCCCCCCTTGACCCCCCCTCCCTCTCCCTCAATCACACTCACAATCACACTCCCAACCTCCCCACCTGAGACCATCGCACTAAACCATATAGCAGACCTCTAACTTACATTCAAAGATAGAGTTATGGCCAGACTTCAGTAAGTTAGGGTAAGCAAATTCAAGTGCTCTAATGTACACTAAATGCAAAACTATAAATTATTAGTTGTAGCAAGTTATCTTTGAATTAAATAAGAAAAACTCAAGCCAATACTCCTAGGAACAAGGCTTAACACAGAACATAAATCTTAAGATGTATATCAATGTAGCTTGTGGTGGGTAACAGAAAATATCTCTTACCCTTCTAAAGAAAGGAAAACAGAAAAAAAAGAGAACACATTGCATATATAAACAATACAAAACAAATCAGAAACACTTTGATAAACAGTTCAACTTATAGGATGAAATTTTTAAAGACATTTAGCCTTTCCAAACCAATGTCTCTGTTACTTTACATTACCAAGCACGATCATCACAGCAGACAGTCTTTCAGGTAGAACCCTCTAGGAGAGAGGGGTCAAGATCACGTTTCTTGCGTTGAGGCATAGGGTTCCAGGATGTTGCAGAAGGCCTCAGTGGAGTATAGGACTTTAGAGCAGAGGATAAGACTGGTAATTCACGGGGTTGAGGCGGAGGTAGATGTCCATTATTGTTCTGCATTGCATCTCCCTCCATTTCCCCAGAGGTAATGTCCCGGTCCCAAGACCTAAGTAAAGCCAGACCCTGTGGGACAGAGGTGATAGTGTAGGTGCGGTCATTTCTTGTAACATGTAGCTTCGTGGGGAACCCCCACCTGTATCTGATGTTGTTTTGGCGAAGATATTTTGTTATTTCAACGAAAGTTTTCCTTTGTTGAAGAGTTCTTGGGGAGAGATCTGCAAACACCTTGACATTAGCAAACTTTTCAGGCATTTCTGGATTTCGAAAAGCAGCTCTTTGCAAGCGTTCTTTGTATGTGTAGAAATGCAATCTCACAATTACATCCCTTGACTGCTCAGAGGGGAGGCCCCTAGGTCTCAAAGATCTATGCGCCCTGTCAACCATATTTTCTGTAGGGGATTGAGGTTTGGCTAGCAAGGTAAAATATTCCAGTAAGAATGGCAGGAGTTCAGCGTTGGTAATTTCTTCTGATATGCCTCTGATGCGCAAATTGTTCCTACGGGATCTATTTTCCAATTCAGCTATTTTATCTTCTAGTTCAGCAATGTTGCCTGCCAAGATTTGTGTATAGCCGAGTAGATTAGACTGTTCCACAACTAGATCTTCCTGTTTTCTCTCAACTGTGTCCAGTCTTTCAGTAGTGGAGTGTAGATCTTTTTTGAGATCAGCAATAGTAGATGTCAGCTGTTCTGAGAATGAGGCATGATGGTCATCAAGCAAAGTTTTCAGAGACTGAAGTATAAAAGTTGGAGATGCTTGAGATTGATCGCCAGTTTGTAGATTGTGGATGGCCGCCATAGATAGAGATGTTGATTCTGGGCTAGAAGGGGGGGAAGAGCCAGGTTCCCCCAATGACGCCAAAGAAGCTTGGTTAGCGTCACCTGGGGCCCCAAAGTGGTCCACCACCGTCCGCTTAATTCCAGAGTTAGACTTGTTTCCAGTCTTCTTCCTCTGCGAGTGAGACATCTCCGGTATTAAAATAAAGAGGTGTCATATACCTAGTACAAGTTGAAATGTTCACGTGTATTTCACACAATAGAGTAAAAGCGAAATTTTTCTTTTCCTTCTCTTCTCTTCTCTCCTTTTTCTCTTTTTTTCCTTCCCTTCCTTCACTTTGAAGCAATGTCTCTTTTAATTGTAACACGATTGAGGGTGCATCTGCATAGGCGCCCCCTACTCCCCCCTCATCTGGTGAGATCGCCTAGCCAGCCATATCAAAATTATTTTCAAGGAGCAATAAACACACTCTCCAGGGAATTTGTCACCACCGGACCAAGTCGGAGAGGGAATATGGATATGACCTGCTGAAACCAGGTACAGCAGGAAAGGAAGGAGAGTGTGTTCACTTCAGGTGTATGTCTAAAATATAATGTAGGACCAGACAGGTGTCTCCTGACTACCCTGTTACAGTGATACAGTTAATGCACAAAACTTTTCATTGATAATCAGGAGTCTCTCTTATCTTGTTATCAACCAGGATACGTTAATTATTAATTATGATATCAAGGAACGTTAGGAAGGGACAAAGTTGTTGTATAGGTAATGCACAGTTGTCCAGCAGATATCTATAGTGTGACAGTAATGTTAGTGCTGAAAGCAAAAACCCACGTGGCTGCAGTATTGTAATGTCTCATGGGGTTAGTGCTGCTTTTGAAGAGAGAACACAGATAGAAAGTGTGGATAGGCAGTAAATTCACATATATGCTGATTTTGTCTCAATATACTGACATGCAATTTGAAAAAATTCCCCTTTAGGAGGCCCTGAGCAAGTTGTGACACAGTTCATAAATTATGATTAAAGATGGCGATTTTCCCGCCAAAGTCCCGGGCTCCTATGAGTTAGTGAAGCAGGTATCTCACAAATGATTGTCTCTGGCCTCAATATCCCACAAACAACTGTGTTAATCGTAAGGGTTAGAAAGTTAACACTGTTAGCGATGTCCCCTTAAGTAGTACTCACACTTAATGCGGCGGTCCCTCCGGACCAGAGAATTTTCCTTCCTGCCGCCCAGAGGATAAATGACGGCTGTCACTGTGTAATGAAGTAGTGCTCCGGAGCGGATCCCCTACCCTCCGGAGCTAAGATCAGCACAAATGAGCGTTTAGGAGTTAGGTGAAGATGCTGTGTGTCTTGTGTGTTTATAGCTGACAGTGTGTCCCACAGTAGCTCAGACCTGTCCGGTACACAGCACGCTTTGTAGATTAGCAGGATTGCTCCAAAACCAACCAGGCTGACAATACAGGGAATCAAAGTATCCCCCAATGAACTTAGATAGTCCAAAAGTAAGCTTTTTGGTGAAGATTTAGCAAGTTAAATATCCAGAATAGCAGGAGCTCTATAACTGTACGTGTGAACTGCACGGCTGTTGGCTCCGCCCCCAACAAATTTTAATAGTCATAAATTCTAAATAGATTTTATAGTGTATAGTTTGCATTTTTTAAAACCATTTCATTATTCTTATCAAATCCATGCTATTAATATTAATATTGTAAGTTAAACTATGTCCCTTAGTGAACTTAGTTTTTTAGGGTATCCTTTGTTAATCAACAACCCGAATTTATAAGGATATTCATTTTCCCCTAAACATGGTCATCTCAATAAATTTATTTAATGAGTATAGAGTATAGACTAGTGCAATAGCATGAATTTCTTTTTTATATATAAATTTTATGATTCATAGATAAAGCGAGCAGGACAAGTTTGATATCAAATCCTTTTTATGCTTGCAGAAAATTAAATAGATAGTCAACAGTTTTTTTCAGAGCATTAATTTGTACCACTAAACAAAGAAACATTCTTTAATTATATCCTGCCCCAGGCAAATTTAATCTAGTTTCATTTATGATTATCATTATCATTATTTTTAATAACAATAATAACTATTCTTTTTATTAATAACCCCTTTTTTATTAACAATCCTTTTTTATTAACGATCCTTTTACCATTAATGACCCTGTCATAAATAAAGACGGATCGAAACTTAAATACCTACCATACGGCAATAAAGATGCACTAGTGGTTTCTTTGTGGTCACCAACATCGGTCTATAGGCTGCTGTATTATTATAACATAATGTTTACCTACCTTACATAAAAACAATGTGTTGCAACATATATTATTTTTTTTGTAACAATGTTAATGCTCACAGGTTTTCAGTGGTTCTATTCGTATGAGAGCAATTTTGTTTCTGTATATGTATTTAGCTTAGTTTCTGTATATGTATTTAGTTCAGTTTGCTGTACATAATTAGTATCAATCTTATGTGCTCACGGTGTATAATGGAACACAGATAAAGCAAGTAACCTCAATCCGGGACCTTCTTACAAAGCGCTCACACCCTCAAAAGATGATTGGTTAAGAAGCGCACACCCACAGCCTGATTGGCTACTACGCCTTTAAAACAAACAGGCGCCAACTTAAATCCACATAGCCTTTGAGAAAGCCCGATCGGAATCGGGGGAAACGCGTCAGGCATCCGCCAAAGGATTCAAGGGAAAGCAGTTAAGAGTACTGTCTAGCACCAGGGGGACAACGACTTGGGCAACAGGATCCGGAACACCGCTGCCCAACAGTCCTTGTTTGGAACGGAGAGGAGAGGGACCATCTATTTCCCTGGTGCCACAGGAGCTGCATAAATCCCAAGAGCATATGCTCTCAATGCAGAACTTTGTTTTTAATCTAGTAAGTGTTATTCATTTGTGTGTCTCATCAGTATAATAAAACTCTACACTTGAATTGTGCCCTGTGCACCTGTCTTTTTCTTCCTTTACATGTAAACACATCCGAGCCAAGACCAGTGGGATTACTGGCTGCGACCAGGCGGCACTCTAGTGGCACTCCAATCAAAAAAAAAATTTTGATTGCTTCAAACCAAATATTTTTCCTGCACCAATTCAGGAACATCCATGGAATTTAGAAACATTCCCTGCCTTTAATATATAAGGTACTGTTTTCCTGTTTAAATTGCTTATCAGGATTCTAGAACTTTCAAAGACTAAAAAGCAATTTTTTCTCTTGCTGCTATTTCACATTTTTTTCTCTTGTTGCTATTTCATTTAAAGTCTTTGCTGTGCATTTAAACAAACATATATGTTGTACACCGATTTCAAACAACAACAAGTGGGTTTTGTGTGATTTCATTGTTTATATTACTATTACTATCATCTTTATAGTTGATATAATTTTTGTTATTATTTTTATTTTTATCTTATTATTTATTTTCATCTTATTATTTATTATACTGAACTTTTAGATAAATTTTAATTATTTACAAAAATTTCTTAATTGTTTGTAAAAGCAATCTAACCCCTCATAATTCACATTGTTTCTATGTGGTGACCACAGATAGCAAACTACATATTATTAGGATTTTTTATACCTTACCCATTGAGGAATAGTTGCTTTTGAGTCAGAACATAAGCGCATAAAATTACAACAGGTTTTTTGATTCAATATAATAAACATAACATCATGGAATTAGGATATTAAAAGGCCCGTTTTCATATGGAGGCACAAACAACATGCAAAAAAAAAAAATCTCACATCAAACAAGAGGACAGTAGAACAAACAATAAAAATGTCCCCTTAGAGAAGCTTTTAAAGGTTAAGCACCAAGTTTAACTTAAGAAGCAAGTGAAAACATAAATACATAATGGGTGTCTACTTAGGTGTGAGAAGCCTCATATTTTCTCAATAGCCATATGAAAGTTTTTGTAGAAAAGTTCTTCTATCTTCTTAAAAAGGTTTAGATTGAGAGACCTTTTGTTTTTGGAAGGAACTGTGCGCCATTTTGGTCTTTTGCTCTAACTTCAGTACTTCGAATATTGAGACCGGGCAAAAGTATTTGCCCCATAGATTTCAATGGAGAGCGTTGAAGAAAAACCTATCACTTATCGCTCATGCAGTAACCCGTCAGGAGTTATTAATATTTAACATTCCAATTTTCTTTACATACAGGAATATGTTATTTTTATTGTAAATACATTTTTTTTTATATATCTGTATATACCTATACCTTTTTATCTATTCCTATAGATATATAGGTATAGATATATATTTTACACAGGAGCATTCCAGTGGCCTATACCCTTCACTGCAAACACATCAAAAAAGTTGTACACACACACACACACACACACACACACACACACACACACATATATATATATATATATATATATATATATATATATATATATATATATATATATATATATATATATATATATATATATATATATACACACAGTATCTCACAAAAGTGAGAAGTCACTGAAGAAATGACACTTTGCTACAATGTAAAGTAGTGAGTGTACAGCCTGTATAACAGTGTAAACTTGCTGCCCCCTCAAAATAACTCTGAACACGAGTTCACCAGAGCTTCACAGGTTGCCACTGGAGTCCTCTTCCACTCCTCCATGATGACATCACGGAGCTGGTGGATGTTAGAGACCTTGCACTCCCACACCTTCCGTTTGAGGATGCCACACAGATGCTCACTAAGGTTTAGGTCTGGAGACATGCTTGGCCAGTCCATTACCTTTACCCTCAGCTTCTTTAGCAAGGCAGTGGTCGTCTTGGAGGTGTGTTTGGGGTCATTATCATGTTGAAATACTGCCCTGCGACCCAGTCTCTGAACGGAGGGATCATGCTCTACTTCAGTATGTCACAGTACATGTTGGCATAGATGGTTCCCTCAATGAACTGTAGCTCCCCAGTGCCAGCAGCACTCATGCAGGCCCAGACCATGACACTCCCACCACCATGTTTGACTGTAGGCAAGACACACTTGTCTTTGTACTCCTCACCTGGTTGCCGCCACCAACGCTTGACACCATCTGAACCAAATAAGTTTATCTTGGTCTTATCGGACTACAGGACATGGTTCCAGTAATCCATGTCCTTAGTCTGCTTGTCTTCAGCAAACTGCGGGCTTTCTTGTGCATCATCTTTAGAAGAGGCTTCCTTCTGGGACAAGAGCCATGCAGACCAATTTGATGCAGTGTGCGGCATATGGTCTGAGCACTGACAGGCTGACCCCCCCAGCCCTTCAACCTCTGCAACAATGCTGGCAGCACTCATACGTCTATTTCCCAAAGACAACCTCTGGATATGACACTGAGCATGTGCACTCAACATCTCAACTATGGCAAGCCTGTTCTGTGTGGAACCTGTCCTGTGAAACCGCTGTATGATCTTGCCCACCGTGCTGCAGATCAGTTTCAGGGTCTTGGCAATCATCTTATAGCCTAGGCCATGTTTATGTAGAGCAACAAAAAAAAATTCAGATCCTCAGAGAGTTCTTTACCATGAGGTGCCATGTTGAACTTCCAGTGACCAGTATGAGAGAGTGTGAGTGCGATAACACCAAATTTAACACACCTGCTCCCCATTCACACCTGAGACCTTGTAACACTAAAAAGTCCCATGACACCGGGGAGGAAAAATGGCTAAATGGGCCCAATTTTTACATTTCCACTTAGGGGTGTACTCACTTTTGTTACCAATGGTTTAGACATTAATAGCTGTGTGTTGAGTTATTTTGAGGGGACAGCAGATTTACACTGTTATACAGGTTGTACACTCACTACTTTACATTGTAGCAAAGTGTAATTTTTCAGTGTTGTCACATGAAAAGATATAATAAAATATTTACAAAAATGTAAGGGGTTTACTCACTGTTGTGAAATACTATATATATATATATATATATATATATATATATATATATATATATATATATATATATATATATATATATATATATATACACTGCTCAAAAAAATAAAGGGAACACTAAAATAACACATCCTAGATCTGAATGAATAAAATATTCTAATTAAATACTTTGTTCTTTACATAGTTGAATGTGCTGACAACAAAATCACACAAAAATAAAAAAATGGAAATCAAAATTTTCAACCCATGGAGGTTTGGATTTGGAGTCACACTCAAAATTAAAGTGGATAAACACACTACAGGCAGATCCAACTTTGATGTAATGTCCTTAAAACAAGTCAAAATGAGGCTCAGTAGTGCGTGTGGCCTCCACGTGCCTGTATGACCTCCCTACAACGCCTGTGCATGCTCCTGATGAGGTGGCGGATGGTCTCCTGAGGGATCTCCTCCCAGACCTGGACTAAAGCATCCACCAACTCCTGGACAGTCTGTGGTGCAAAGTGAAGTTGGTGGATGGAGCGAGACATGATGTCCCAGATGTGCTCAATTGGATTCAGGTCTGGGGAACGGGAGGGCCAGTCCATAGTATCAATGCCTTCATCTTGCAGGAACTGCTGACACACTCCAGCCACATGAGGTCTAGCATTGTCTTGCATTAGGAGGAACCCAGGGCCAACCGCACCAGCATATGGTCTCACAACGGGTCTGAGGATCTCATCTTGATACCTAATGGCAGTCAGGCTACCTCTGGCGAGCACATGGAGGGCTGTTCGGCCCCTCAAAGAAATGCCACCCCACACCATTACTGACCCACTGCCAAACTGGCCATGCTGGAGGATGTTGCAGGCAGCAGAACGTTCTCCACGGCGTCTCCAGACTGCCACGTCTGTCAAATGTGCTCAGTGTGCCCCTGCTTTCATCTGTGAAGAGCACAGGGCGCCAGTGGCGAATTTGCCAATCTTGGTGTTCTCTGGCAAATGTCAAACGTCCTGCACGGTGTTGGACTGTGAGCACAACCCCCACCTGTTGATGTTGGGTCCTCATACCACCCTCATGGAGTCTGTTTCTGACCGTTTGAGCAGACACATGCACATTTGTGGCCTGCTGGAGGTCATTTTGCAGGGCTCTGGCAGTGCTCCTCCTGTTCCTCCTTGCACAAAGGCGGAGGTAGCGGTCCTGCTGCTGGGTTGTTGCCCTCCTACGGCCTCCTCCACGTCTCCTGATGTACTGGCCTGTCTCCTGGTAGCGCCTCCATGCTCTGGACACTACGCTGACAGACACAGCAATCCTTCTTGCCACAGCTCGCACTGATGTGCCATCCTGGATGAGCTGCACTACCTGAGCCACTTGTGTGGGTTGTAGACTCCGTCTCATGCTACCACTAGAGTGCAAGCACCACCAGCATTCAAAAGTGACCATAACATCAGCCAGAAAGCATAGGAACTGAGAAGTGGTCTGTGGTCACCACCTGCAGAACCACTCCTTTATTGGGGGTGTCTTGCTAATTGCCTATAATTTCCACCTGTTGTCTATCCCATTTGCACAACAGCATGTGAAATTGATTGTCACTCAGTGTTGCTTCCTAAGTGGACAGTTTGATTTCACAGAAGTGTGATTTACTTGGAGATACATTGTGTTGTTTAAGTGTTCCCTTTATTTTTTTGAGCAGTGTATATATATATATATATATATATATATATATATATATATATATATATATATATATATATAAATCTAATCAGGGTACTCACTCACTATAACTTTGTGTTGTTTCTGCCCGTGGTGCACTTTAGAAAAATTACATATGCAGCAGAAGAAAAGAAAGGCACTCAATGGGTCTTAGTCGTAAAATCACTTATTTAATTAGCCATGATGTTTCAGGGTTGCCCCCGTCCTCAGACAGAACTTGCAAAACATACTTTACTCACCACCATTTAAAGCCACCCTGGGACAAACGAAGTTGCGACCATTACGTGATGCACCATAAACGTCACCCATCACCCCCAGCAATAGGATGCTGCTTTGCAGTGTCTCTGTAATAAAAACAAATGTGCACAATCTCATTACTATAATTATGTGTTTACACACTATGGCCCCCATTTATCATTGTGCGGATGGACATGATCCCCTATAGCCAACCATGTCCGCCGAACTGCTGGTGCAATACCACCCCCTGCAGATTCACGGCCAATCAGCCGCTAGCAGGGGGTGTCAATCAACCCAATCGTATTCAATCGGGTGGATTTCTGTTCACCACCTCAAAACAGGTGGACAGGTTATGGAGCAGCGGTCTTTAGATCGCTGCTTCATAACTTGTGTTTCTAGTGAGCCTGAAGGCTCGCCAGAAACACGGATCATCAAACTCCGTTCGGAGCTTGATAAATAGACCCTTAAGAATCTATTTTAACATTCTGCTGTACTATCGTTACCTAACTTGCCCAATACCTTTATGTATGTATTTACTTTATGCATTATAGGGGGCTGCATACTCTGCAACAACTTCACATTTCTTTGTATGTGAATATATCCATCTGTCCGCAAAATATTAGTCTCTCAGTGATGAGCTAGTAGGTTACTAAATTGCTGATGAATATGGAGAATATATATACAGCATAATCTAACAACTTGTGTCAAATATCATACAAGTAATTTATCAATATATATTTCAATATCACCCCATATACATTTTAACAACATCTGGCAATGTACCAATTTCTATCCTATTCCTGAATATATAGCTCTGATTTCTAATGGGCTATATTGGGCATTACTAATGTATTGGAATTCATTTAGCTTACATAAAACAGCACCAGTCTAGATATACATTCAAAGCCTGGGGTGCCATAGTACCAAGGGTATATATCCATCTGGACTCTTGCAGTAACAAAACTTTAGCTGTGTCCCCCCCTCTAGCTAGAGGGGGGGGACATTATCAATTATGATGTATTTTAAATCTGATACATTGTGCTTAGCCATGACAAAGGGCCTCACTACCGGTTTGTCATATGTTCCCTTGTTTTAAGGCAGTTCTGATAGCGGTCCGGTAATTTGCCATTCTTGTTCTGAGGTCATCAACAGTCTTGCCAATGTAAAAAAGGCCACATACACAATGTAACATATACACCACAAATTTGGTGGTACAGGTTACTCTGTATTTAATAGGATAGCTTTTGTTCTTGTAAGGATGATGAAATCTTTTTCCTGTTGATATGCCATTGCGCGTTGTGCACCCCATACATCGGTAGCATCCAGGTTTGTTTTGTAGCCATGTCTCCTTGGCATAACATTGCTTAGGATCTGTATGGATCAGTTGGTTCTGGAGTGATCTTGCTTGTCTATAGCCCACCATTGGCAGTAGGGTATTGCTCAATGGTATTCCCTTGGCAGCCAAGGAGCTACTTTAGGAGGGGGGGCTATAAACAGAACCCCAAGAAGGAGAAGAATAACAAGGCTCTAGTAGTGATCCTGAGCGCTCATACGCTCACAGAAGTGGAAATCAGAGTACTCAGGAAAGGTCTGTCTTTTATTCCTACAACAAGAACAGATGAATTCAAATTGTTTGTAGATATAAAGAAATTTACCAGACACTTGAGACTAAGAGAAAATTTTGGTCCCCAACAACAACAAAAAGAAGAATTTAACAGATTCAGAGGTCCAAGCACGTTTGATCCCTTTAGCAACAATGCATCTATAAAGACCTACTCTAGACTACTGTTAAAAGAAACATCACAGTCTAATCCTCAACAAGAGAGATTTAGACACAATCTAACCAACAATGAGAAAATGGCAATCAAAACCCTACAGGAAGATAAAACTATCATAAAGGTGGTGCCATAGTCATTCCTAAAGGGACAGTCAAGTCCAAAAAAAACTTTCATGTTTCAAATAGGGCATGTAATTTTAAACAACTTTCCAATTTACTTGTGTCACCAATTTTGCTTTGTTCTCTTGGTATTCTTAGTTGAAAGCTAAACCTAGGAGGTTCATATGCTAATTTCTTATACCTTGAAGGCCGCCTCTAATCTAAATACATTTTGATAGTTTTCCACCACTAGAGGGCATTAGTTCACGTGTTTCATGTAGATAATATTGAGCTCATGCATGTGAATTTACCATGAAGACAGCTCTGATTGGCTAAAATGTTTGTCAAAAGAACTGAAATAAGGGGGCAGTCTGCTGAGGCTTAGATACAAGGTAATTACAGAGGTAAAACATGTATAATTCTAACTGTGTTGGTTATGCAAAACTGGGGAATTGGTAATTAAGGGATTATCTATCTTTTAAAACAACAAAAATTCTGGGAACCTTGGCAGAAACACTCTATATACCTGCCCGGCATCAAATAACAAGGAGCACAGTAGATCCGCTCCCCCACCGGTGAGAAATAAAAGAATTAAAGCGGAAGGCGAGGGACCATGGCAACGGTCAGAGAAACAACAGGACGGCAGAGGAAAGAAGGACAGCGGTCGGTTCTGGTGTGGCTGGTCTGACAGGACATATCATTTGAGGGTGAGAGATAACGGACCGTGAGGGCAGCTGGTGGTGAGTTGCAAAGCGGCGCTCCGGCCGCCATTTTACCCATTCTACCCACTCTATCTTTTCTCCTGCTGGGGAACTTGAAAAAGGCATGACACAAAGGCCTTGAGGCAGAAAACACAACTAAAAGCCCCAGACCCCCGGTAAAGCTGAGAAAAGGGCTTTGGGAAAGTGGAGGACATAATTTTCAGACGGTGAGCAGGCTGATAGGAAAGGGAAGGAAAGGGAAAAAGAACTACGCAACTTAACCTGGTCCCTAGCTGCCGCTCCACGTGGCCACAGCCATACGTACTTTCTCAAAAGACACTGCACCAGAACCTGACATACAAGAGGCAGATATTAAGACATAGAACAGACTGTGTGTTAGATTAGACAACCTCTTTGGCCCAGTGATATATATGTTTTTCCTCCTTTTGCCACTCGGGCAATTCACTGAACTGAACTTGCTAGATATGCGGGCATCCCCCTGGGGCCTTCTGGGGTGGGAAGATGCTGAATACCGACCGAATGTGATATAAAAAACATGCAGTGCACTGAACCCCTACTTTCGGCAAATGAATAAATGTTAAAGGCATAAGTTACCTAAAGGAGACCAGAACACCAGCAATAATAAATAGGCCTAGAGACTCTGTTATCTGTCTGATTTTCACTACTGGGGGCGAGAATAAAATTCCGGATAGGTGCATGCAGAAATACTACTCCAGCTTTGTCAAAACCACCGGCACCATGTCTAACAGGCAGACACATCAGGAAAGGAAATCTAAAGTGGCTGCTGAGGTACACGCTGCAGAAAACATGACCGCAGAGATTATGGATGAGGGCCTGGCGGACACTCACCCAATTGTTTCACAAATCTCTGCCCTATTTCTACCCAAGATAGAGCAGCTTCAGACAGGGATGGACTCGTTGTCATCTGATTTTAAGTCATTTTCATCTAGACTCCAACATGTGGAGCAGAGAGTTGGAGATGGTGAAGTCTTGCAAAGAGAAAGTTCTACAAAGATCAGAGCACTTGAGGCCCAGAACAAGCTATTGCTAGACAAAGTTGACGACCTCGAAAACCGCTCGAGGCGCAACAACCTGCGCATTGTCGGTCTTCCAGAAACTGTGCCAAATACAGACCTAATTGAGTTTGCTGAACGAACCCTACCCACTTTGATACACTTGAGGCCTGAAGACATACCATGTATTGTTGAGAGAGCTCATAGGGTAGGTAGCTCTAGCCAAGACCAGAAAAACATGAGAGGGCCACGGCAAGTAATGATCCGATATCTTAATTTCAAGGACAAAATTCTACTTCTCAGAGCCTATCGCCAGTCCTCACCCCTGAGTTTTGAGGGGAAGAAAATTCTGATATTCCAAGACTACTCAGCGGAAATATCTAGAAGAAGAAGGGAGTTCTCGCCTTATTGTAAATCACTAACAGAAGCTGGTCGTACCTTCTCCCTAATGTTCCCTGCGAAACTCAAGCTTCAGACCCAGCAAGGGGTTAAATTCTTTGAAGACCCTAGACAACTCCAGAAATTCCTGAGACAGGAAAAGGATCCTGCACCAGATGACACCTGAGAGGGGATGAATAAGTCCCAAGAGACAATAAAAAAGACACTTATTATCTGGCATATAGCCTATGACAGTGGGACAAACCTAGACCAACAACAGGTTAACTATGTAGCAAGTACTCCATCATGGAGAGGGTTTGATGTTTTTCTTTTTCTTATTTGTTCAACAGTTCGTACTTTTGCTTTTTGTTGTTGAAATGTCACACTACATATACCTAATATTTTCTTAGCCAAGATGCCGTAATATTCATGATGAGATAGGTAATACTGATCGTAGTGAAGTGAGAGTGATGTTTTTCCTTTTCATATTTGCTCAACAGTTCATACTTTTGCTTTTTACTGTTGTTATGTTACACTACATATACCTAATATTTTTTTAGCCAAGATGCCGTAATATTCATGATGAGACAGGTAATAAGGATCGTAGTGAAGTGAGAGTGATGTTTTCCTTTTCATATTTGTTTAACAGTTCATACTTTCGCTTTTTATTGTTGTTAGGTCACACTACATATACCTAATATTTTCTTAGCCAAGATGCCGTAATATTCATGATGAGACAGGTAATACTGATTGTAGTGAAGTGAGAGTAGCCTTCTCCAAATGATAAATAGACCTGGTCAGTGAGAAGACATTCAGCACCTGTAGGGTTGCAGTCCATATGAATAGCCACTAATTGTCGTAAGCCTGAATTGTAGAGGTGGAAGGCGATCCTCCCTTGAATACTTATGTACTTATCGTAGCTGCTAGAGAGGAGATCTGGGGAGGCAACTAACTAACTAACTACTCATATTAGAAGGGGAAGAACGCTACATTTAAGCCATTTCTCAGTAGCTCAATTTCTTAGGCTGAAATTGCCCACGAAAGGGGAAGAATAAGAGAGAAAAGAGAAGGGGGGAATGGAAACTAAGAATATATAAACTTGCCTTATATCAGGGAATTTTGAATCAGGGGAAGTGTACTGCACACACCAAATTGCACTATGCACACCAATCTAGTGTTGAAGGAAAATTGGTGTGACTTGATAGAAATGTCATTGTTTGTTCAAAACTGTTTTGTATGTTATTTAATTAATTCTCTTTTATTTAGCCAACAGGATGCTTGCCTCTCTCCCGGGGAACCAGTGAGGGGGGAAGTTAGTCATAGTCTGAAGAACATTGTCACAATACTGACGAAACTCCCAAGGTATTTCACAACTGTCATAGCGCATCTCCCCACAATAACACACACATCTGCACATCAAGCACATAACATAGTCCCTCATGTCATGTAGCAACCTATCTATCATGAGTTGGAATGTGGGAGGTATTACGTCCCCTCAAAAGCGTAGATCAATATTAAGGTATTTGCATTCTAGAGGAACTGATATTGCTATTCTGGAAGAGACACACCTTACACAACTAGAGCACCAGAAGCTGAGGCAGAGTTGGGTGGGAGAAGTTATTTATACGCCATATGAGCAGAGAAGGGCTAGGGGGGTAGCTGTCCTGTTTAAGAAGTCCTTACAATACACAATTACCAAAACACTAATTGATCAAGAAGGTAGATATATCATGATTCAGCTAGAAGCGGGGGGGTTGTCTTTTGCGCTAGTTGGTGTATATGGACCGCAAACCCAGAAGCAAATGTTCTGGAAGACACTACACTCAGAAATGTTGAAGTTTACCACTTTACCTCTCCTCATTGGAGGAGATTTTAACATTGCCCCACAGGTCCCCGCTGACAGATTTTCTAACCCAGCCAGAAACACCCCTTCAGCACTCAGAGTACAGAACTCAAAAAAGGAGTCACTGATTATACGCACATTGGCGAGATCTCTGAACTTGCAAGATGTGTGGAGAGCCAAACACCCAGAAAGTAGGGAATTCACATGTATGTCGGTGGCAAAGGACACTCTTTCGAGATTAGACTATTTTCTGGTTTCCTCAAGCTTCTGCCCAAGAGTAGCAGAGGCTGTGGTAGACCCTATTACAATCTCCGACCACGCTCCCATAGGGATCAAGGTCCATACGGGTGGCACCGCTCGCACACCCAATAAATGGATTTTCCCAACTTACCTATATAGGGACCCAAACTTCTATAAGCATATACTTGGAGAATGGCACACATACATGGACCTTAATAGAGAACACATAGACGACCCTCTCTTATTTTGGGAAACGGCCAAGGCAGTTCTGAGGGGAACCATATCAACTTACGCTGCATCATTTAAAAAACAAAACAAGCAAAAAACAGAACAGCTTTTAGTACGCCTTATAAATGCTAGGAATAGATACCTTAGAAATCCCAACACTATAACCAGTTATAAATATAAGGAAGCTAAAACACTTAGGGACAACTACATCTTTCAACAAACCAACAGAGCTTATTCCAAAACGCAAGCTAAATATTACAGGTTTGGAAGTAAAACTGGGAAATTACTGGCTAGAGTGACTAAACTGACCAGAAAGAGAAGCTCAATTCTAGCGATTAAACAAGGAGCTGCCATACTTAATAGGGAAACAGACATTCAAAATACATTCACTAATTTCTATAGAGGTCTCTACTCTAAACAACATATACACGACTCTGACAGAGACAGGTTTTGGGGCCCCATCCAGCTGCCACAAATAGAGCAGGACCAACTCAGGGGAATTAACTCCCCTATTACCACAGAGGAAATTGTAGACACAATCAAAGGTTTGAAATTAGAGAAGTCCCCCGGCCCAGACGGGCTGCCAGCGGAGTTCTACAAAATCATGGGGCCAGATATAGCTGAACCCCTTTCAAGGTTATTTAATGGACTATTGGATGATACGGTGGTACCATCGTCTAGATTTGCAGAAGCCCACATCAGTATTATACCAAAAGAAGGTTGCGATCCCCTTTTACCCCAATCCTATCGGCCTATATCCCTGTTGAATCAGGATTATAAAATCCTTACAAAAATCTTAGCAAACAGGCTAGCTAATGTACTGCCGTCACTAATCCACAGTGATCAGACAGGTTTTGTCAAAGGACGATCCTCAGTGCTTAATATCAGAAAAGTTCAAACAATCATACAGTACTACTGGAGGATCTCACAAGACAACAAGGAAAGGAGTAATCACAAGGAAGCAGCCTTGTTGCTGATCGATGCTGAAAAAGCCTTCGATAAGGTCCTGTGGGAACATCTTTTCCACACTCTTGGGAAAATGGGGATAGAGGGTCCATTTGTAAAAGCGATATCCAACCTATACAAGATTCCGCAGGCCTCCATTCTTGTGAATGGAACGGCTACCCCACCCTTCATGCTCCATAGAGGCACGAGGCAGGGCTGCCCCCTGTCTCCGCTTCTTTTTGATATTGCGATTGAACCTCTGGCGTGGAAAATTAGGGCACAATTGGAAGGAATGCAGATAGGAGACACGGTCTCACATATCTCGCTTTTTGCCGACGATATGGTACTGTTTATTCAAGACCCCTGTAGGAATATTCCTAGGGTGATGGAGTTGATTGAGGAGTTTAGTAAGATCTCAGGATACGTGATTAACACGGATAAAACAGAATTAATATGGTTACTTGCCAAAGGAGATAGACTAATCCCAAACTTTGATTTTAAGGTGGTTGAAGGAAACTTTAAATATTTGGGAATAACCCTACATACTGATCCACGGAGGTGGTACTCGATTAATTATGGTCCCCTGCTGAGAAACCTGAAAAATATGCTTAAGACATGGTCCCCGCTCCCGCTGTCCCTCTCTGGTAGAGTGGGACTCATAAAAATGGTATTTTTCCCAAAAATGCTTTATTACTTTCAGACGTTACCCTTTCTCCTTAAAAAGTCAGATCTGCGAAATGTGGTCCATATGGTCCTCCAGTTCGTTTGGACTAATAAGAAACATAGGGTCAGCTACTTAAAACTCACGGCGGCCCGAGAGATGGGAGGCTTAGCACTACCCAACTTTGAACTCTATAACTGGGCAGCTCAGTGCAAATTCGCCATTGACTGGCTAACTGGAAAAGAAAAATTTACAAACATTAAACTAGAGAATGCACTAATAAAACCCTGGACATTAGACATGATACCACACTTGACACACTCACAAGCTACTAAATACTTGACAGACATTGATTTGCTGAATCAACCTGCCAGAGCCTGGAGGTTGGCCTGCAAATATTTGGGAGGTAACAATAAACTGTTGACCTACTTGCCCTGGGGAGGGAACCCTGAATTCCCTGCGGGTATTACATCCGAAGCATTTGCTAGATGGAGAGAGTTAGGATTAAGAACGGTGGTCCAGACCCTGACACCTGGGGGGGAACACATGCAATCATTTGAAGACTTGAGACGGACATTTGGGATGCCCACCACACACCACTATGCGTACCTTCAGGCTAGGCATTATCACTCAGTACTACAAAAGGAGAATCAAGAAGCCACACAATTCCATATTAAACGAGTAATGCAGTTAGCAGAGCAGGGCAATACATCCATCTCCCCACTTTACACGACCCTAAACAACTCAACTAACACATCGTGCAGCAGTAAAATAGCTGAGGTCTGGAGTTCTTTGCTGGGGGAGGTAGTCACTGGTAAAGACATAGAGGACAGTATCCTTAAAGTCAAAAGAGCCACTCTCTCTTCAGAAGTAAGGGAGTCACACTTCAAACTCATGCATGATAGTTACATAACACCCAAGAAATACCAAAAATGGAAAACCGACAGAGAAGACAAATGTCCAAAGTGCGGGAAGACAGATGCAGACATTAAGCACATGACGTGGAGCTGTCCCAAATTAGTTAAGTTTTGGAAAATGACAAATTACTGGGCGACTCTGAACACACATTCCCGCATTCCTGAACTAACGTTTAGAAACATTGTACTGTTGGATTTTGGGGATATCCCAAGACAACTTAAGATATTCATCTCTAACATAGTTTTGGTAGCCAGGCGCTTAATATTCCAAAACTGGCTCAAACGTAATCCACCTACTGTGACACAATTGAGACAGACATTGCTTAATCAATTGTTTATTGAACAATCAGATAGACTAGGCGACATGACTAAGAGAGTTAAATCTTTCGTCACTAAATGGGAACCCTTCATACACACACTCCCAACAGAGCTACAAAAGATCATTATAACACCATTTAAAAACACGGAGTACATACTTGAAGCCAATTTGAGAGAGGAGTGGGTATTCGATTAACTAGGGACTGAAAGAGGGGGGAGAAGAGGTGAGTAATCCGAGTTGGCAAATATCATTGTTCAATTAGTTATCAGAATTTGTTTGTTTTGTTTGTATGTTACAAAAAGTGCCCTGAGGGAGGACTAGATCATGCTACATGAGTCTATTTAATCTATTAATTGGTACTGTATTCACCATGTAAGCCTTAGCTGCCCCACAGCTAGGAGCACAAATGGTCCAGACCAGTCTCTCATGTTGAAAAGAATGTTGTTGAATTATCATTTAATGGTTGTACTGAATATATGATGTATTTGTCTTCCTGAATGTGGCACACAAAAATAAAGATATTTAAAAAAAAAAAAAAAAAAAAATTCTGGTGTTGACTGTCCCTTTAACTATGCAGACTATCATAGGGAAGTAATGTGACAGCTGGGGGACATGAAAACCTACAATAAACTGAGAGGTGATCCAACTACAGCCTTCAAAAACAACTTGACACTATGCTACAAACTTGCCTGGATAACGGTTACATTGATGGCAATATCAAAGCATATATGAGGGTAACACATCCTAGGATACCAGTGCTATATATACACTTCCAAAGATTCACAAAAGTCTAGTGGATCCACCGGGGAGACCTATAGCCTCGGTTATAGGATCCCTATTGCAGCCTATTGCCACCTTTCTAGACCATATGCTACAGCCAATAGTATGAAATACAGAATCCTTTTTCCTGGACTCAGCCTCAATGATAAGGACACTAAAAAAGGTAACCAACATTCAACCAGAGACTCTCTTAGTCACATTGGACATAACGAGCCTATACACTGTGATTCCACATGTGGAAGGTGTAACAGCAGTTAGAAGACAACTGAATAAATATCCCTATATTGGCCCACCTGTAGAGATCATCATGGAGTGGTTGGCAGCATGTCTGGAACTGAATTATTTCAGATTTGAGAAGGACTTCTACCTCCAAATTGCAGGGACAGCCATGGGATCAAATGTGGCACCGGCCTATGCCAATTTATTCATGGATGAATATGAGACTCATGGAACAACACTGTTTTCGGATACCAAAATTAAACTATTCAGAAGGTACATAGACGACCTGTTCATTGTGTGGACAGGTACGAAAGATGACCTGGAGGAATGGTTCAAAGAACTTAACAGTGTACATCAAGCCATTCAATTTAAGATGTCCTATAGCTATGAGTCGGTCGAGTTCTTGGACTTAAAGATCTATAAGAAGAACAATGGTCTAGCTACCACTCTATACAGCAAGGATACAGATCGGAATTCCCTATTACATGCGGAGAGTTGCCATCCACCCGCCCTTAAAAAAGCATTGCCCATCTCTCAATTTAAAAGGACAGCAAGAAACAATACGGAAGATGAATTACTAGAAGAATAGATACAAGAGATGGAGTCACATTTTCTACAACGTGGATATAAGGAAAAAACTTTACATGAATGCAAAAGCAAAAATTGAAGTCCAGACCCAACAGGAACTGTTGGAGAGTAGACACAGGGAAAAGAAGGCAAACAGGATGGCCCTTACCACTACTTTCTTGAAGGGAAAACAGGGCTTCATTTACAGCTTACATCAACACTGGCCACTCTTGGAAACCGATAAATAACTACCATTGAGCAATACCCTACCGCAATAGTGGGCTATAGACGAGCAAGATCACTCCGGGACCAACTGATCCATACAGATCCGAAGCAATGTTATGCCAAAGAGACATGGCTACAAAACAAACATGGATGCTACCGATGTATGGGGTGCACAACGTGCAATGGCCAATCTACAGGAAAAATATTTAATCATCCTTATAAGAACAAAAGCTATCCTATTAAATACAGAGTAACCCGTACCACCAAATTTGTGATGTATATGTTACATTGTGCATGTGGCCTTTTTACATTGGCAAGACTGTTGATGACCTCAGAATGAGAATGGCAAATCAACGGACCGCTATCAGAACTGCCTTGAACAAGGGAACATCTGACCAACCGGTAGAGAGGCACTTTGCCATGGCTAAGCACAATGTATCAGATTTAAAATACATCATAATTGATCATGTCCCCCCTCTAGCTAGAGGGGGGGGGGGGCAGAGCTAAACTTTTGTTACAACGAGAGTCCAGATGGATATATACACTTGGTACTATGGCACCCCAGGGTTTGAATGTACATCTGGACTGGCGCTGTTTTATGTAAACTAAAGGAATTCCTATATGTTAGTAATGCCCAATAGAACCCATTAGAAATCAGAGATAAATATTCAGGAATAGGATAGAAATTGGTACATTGCCAGATGTTGTTAAAAATGTATATAGGAGTGATATTGAAATATATATTGATGTAATACGTGTATGATATTTGACCCAAGTTGTTAGATTATGCTGTATATATCTTCTCCATATTCATCAGCAATTTAGTAACCTACTAGCTTATCACTGAGAGACTAATATGTTGAGGACAGATGGATATATTCACATAATGTGAATCCATTCCTAAGTAGTTGCAGAGTATGCAGCCCCCTATAATGCATAAAGTAAATACATACATAAAAGCATTTGGCAAGTTAGGTAACGATAGTACAGCAGATTGTTCAAATAGATGCATAGGGGCAAATTTATGAAAGTGCAAGCGGACATGATACAATGTAGCGTTTCATGTCCTCCGCACATCGATAACTGCTAACACCATACGCTGTCAGAATTTATCATTACACAAACAGTTCTTGTGAACTGCTTGTGCAATGCTGCCCCCTGCAGATTTGCGGACAATTGGGGTGTCAATTAGTATTATCGTATAAGATCAGGCGAAATGATGTCCGCAGCCTCAGAGCAGGCGGACAAGTTATGGAGCAGCGGACTTTAGACCACTGCTTCATAACTGCTATTTCTGGTGAGCCTTAAGGGGCATCAAGCTCCATTCAGAGCTTGATATTTCGGGTCCCATAGTGTGTAACCGCATAATGATAATAATGAGATTGTGCACATTGGTTTTTATTACAGAGATACTGCAAAGTGGCGTCCGGTTGCTGGGGGCAACGGGCGAAGTGTATAGTACATCACGTGATGGCCACAACTTCCGGAACACCATGAGCAGCGCTCTTCGTTTGTCACAGGATGGCTTTAAATGGTGGTGAGTAAAGTATGTTTTGTAAGTTCTGTCTGAGGACGGGGGCAACCCTGAAACGTCACAGCTAATTAAATAAGTGATTTTTATGACTAAGACCCATTGAGTGCCTTACTTTTCTTCGGCTGCATATATATATATATATATATATATATATATATATATATATATATATATATATATATATATATATATATATATATATATATATATATATATATATATACAGTTTTATATGTGTTTAGATGCATATGAGATATAATAGAAAAAATATATGTAAACAGATACTGAAATGAAGCTAACTATTGTAGCATACATTTTGTTTTTCCTGAAACCAATTTTTGTTTGATATATGATGCTAAAATATTGAAAAAGTTTAAAACATTGACCTCACAACACCATTTATTAGATTTAAATAATAGGATCAAAAGTAATATTACACAGCGCCATCTATCGGTTAAGATTTTCAATAGTTTAGATCACTGGTTTCAAACCTGTCCTCAGGCTTCCCTAACAGGTCATATTTTTAGGATTAGCTTGGGTGATAACAAGTAAAATAACCATTTTTACTAATCAGCTGGTTATTTTACCTGCACTCTAATTCAGAAATTCAGATATCCTCAAAATCTGGCCTGTTAGGGAAGTCTGAGGACTAGTTTGAAAACTGAGGACTAGTTTGAAAACCAAGATTATTTATTAAAAACAATAATACATAATAATAATATTATAATTATAAAATTACTTGTTGAAATTCATCACAGTTCATACAATAACATGCTAATGTTGCATTGCTGTATATATTTACACATACTAACTAGCATAGACACATAAATATGTACATATATTTAACTATTTACACACAGTGCACACACACATGCACACACACACACACATGCACTCACACATACACACTCGCACACACCTAGACACAAACACACACATGCACTCACACATACACACTCGCACACACCTACACATACACACACACATGCACTCACACATACACACTCACACACACCTACACCCACATACACACACTACCTATTTCATATATTCTGTGAATACCAATCTGCTATTGGTTCATAAGAGGGTCCTCTGCGTAGTTTGCAGAGTGGAACAGCTGTTGAGAGGAGGAAGTACTTTCACTTTATTCTATAGTGTTCAGGGAGACACAAAGCCCCTGATTCTTCCTTTTGTTTCAAATAAAATGAAATCATAAATCTGACAAATGTCCCCTTTTCTAGTTGAGACAGATAGGCTATACACATGTGCACTGTGCAAAAAGATGTGAGTGTTTTTGAGAGTGCCCTCTTCTTGTACAGCATGATAATGCACACAAATAATGCTGGTCTGAAAAGTGGAGCGCTAATTTATTGTGTGCCCGCAAATAGCAAATTTGCCCATTTGCGGGCTCACGATAAATAACCAGCCATTACTTCTGGTTAATTTTCAGAATAACCCCCAATTGCCGACAAAAGCAGTTTTTAGGGGTTAAAGTTGGCGAGTCTGGGGTGTAAGAAAAAAATGGCACTGAAAAGTGCCTTTACATTGCAGTATTTGGTTCCCTGTAAATGTACATGTATATGCTTTTATTTATATATATATATATATATATATATATATATATATATTTATATATATATATATATATATATATATATATATATATATATATATATATACACAATATATATATATATATATATATATATATATATATATACAGTATATATATATATACAGTATCTCACAAAAGTGAGAACACCACTCACATTTTTGTAAATATTGTATCATTATATTTATCTTTTCATGTGACAACACTGAAGAAATGACACTGCTACAATGTAAAGTAGTGAGCGTACAGCCTGTATAACAGTGTAAATTTGCTGTCCCCTCAAAATAACTCAACACACAGCCATTAATGTCTAAACCATTGGCAACAAAAGTGAGTACACCCCTAAGTGGAAATGTCCAAATTGGGCCCAATTAGTAATTTTCCCTCCCCCGGTGTCATGTGACTCGTTAGTGTTACAAGGTCTCAGGTGTGAATGGGGAGCAGGTGTATAAATTTGGTGTTATCACCCTCACACTCTCTCATACAGGTCACTGGAAGTTCAACATGGCAGATGGCACCTCATGGCAAAGAACTCTCTGAGGATCTAAAAAAGAACTGTTGCTCTGCATAAAGATGGCCTAGGCTATAAGAAGATTGCTAAGACCCTGAAACTGAGCTGCAGCACGGTGGGCAAGACCATACAGTGGTTTCACTGGACAGGTTCCACTCAGAACAGGCCTTACCATGATCGACCAAAGAAGTTGAGTGCACATGCTCAGCGTCACATCCAGAGGTTGTCTTTGAGAAATAGACGTATGAGTGTTGCAGCATTGCTGCAGAGGTTGAAGGGGTGGGGGGGTCAACCTGTCAGTGCTCAGACCATATACCGCACACTGCATCAAATTGGTCTGCATGGCTGTCGTCCCAGAAGGAAGCCTCTTCTAAAGATAATGCACAAGAAAGCCTGCAAACAGTTTGCTGAAGACAAGCAGACTAAGGACATTGATTACTGGAACCATGTCCTGTGGTCCGATGAGACCAAGATAAACTTATTTGGTTCAGATGGTGTCAAGCGTGTGTGGCGGTAACCAGGTGATGAGTACAAAGACAAGTGTGTCTTGCCTACAGTCAAGCATGGTGGTGAGAGTGCCATGATCTAGGCCTGCATGAGTGCTGACGGTACTTGGGAGCTACATTTCATTGAGGGAACCATGAATGCCAACATGTACTGTGACATACTGAAGCAGAGCATGATCCCCTCCCTTCAGAGATTGGGTAGCAGGACAGTATTCCAACAAGATAACAAACCCAAACACACCTCAAAGATGACCACTGCCTTGCTAAAGAAGCTGAGGGTAAAGATGATGGACTGACCAAGCATGTCTCCATATCTAAACCCTATTTAGCATCTGTGGGGCATCCTCAAACAGAAGGTGTGGGAGCGCAAGGTCTCTAACATCCACCAGCTCTGTGATCTCGTCATGGAGGAGTGGAAGAGGAATCCACTGGCAACCTGTGAAGCTCTTGTGAACTCCATGCCCAAGAGGGTTAAGGCAGTGCTGGAAAATAATTGTGGCCACACTTTGGGCCCAATTTGGACATTTCCACTTAGGGGTGTACTCACTTTTGTTGCCAACGGTTTAGATGTTAATGGCTGTGTGTTGAGCTATTTTGAGGGGACAGCAAATTTACACTGTTTTACAGACTGTACACTCCCTACTTTACATTGTAGCAAAGTGTCATTTCTTCAGTGTTGTCACATGAAAAAGTTTAATAAAATATTTACAAAAATGTGAGGGGTGTACTCACTTTAGTGAGATACTGTATCTATCTATCTATCTATCTATCTATCTATCTATCTATCTATCTATCTATCTATCTCTCTCTCTCTCTCTCTCTCTCTCTATATATATATATATATATATATATATATGTGTGTGTGTGTGCGTTAATATGTGTATACACATATATTTAAAATTGCTGTCCATCGCTGCGTGACTTACCCTCATTCGTTGCACTAGTTCTCATGCTGTGCCTCGCAGCATAAGAACAAGGCTCCCATTGGAGTCTATGAAAGTGCGCTCTATTGAGCACAGGGCTTTATTCAATGCGTATATGAGGTCACGTTCACATTGTGGGCCACTTAAACTATATGTAAAAAGTGTATTAATATAACTGTGTTGGTTATGCAAAACTGGGGAATGGGTAATAAAGGGATTATCTATCTTTTTAAATAATATAAATTCTGGTGTTGACTACCCCTTTAAATAACTTCACGTGCGTGAGCACAATGTTATTAATATAGAACACATGAACTAACACTCCCTCTAGCTGTGAAATACCATGTGAATAAAGCAAATTTAATGATAAAAGTAAATTAGAAAGATGTTTAAAATGACATGATCTATTTGAATCATGAAAATTTAATTTGGACTTTACTATCCCTTTTATGTTAGTGTTAAAAAGGCAGATCAGTTAAAAAGAAAAATCTAATTCAGATAGAGAATGCAATTATAAAACCCTTTCCGTTATACTTATGTTATCTGATTTGTTTTGTTCTCTTGGTATCCTTGGTTGAAACGCATACCTAGGTAGGCATTGAGCAACAATGCCCTACTGTAAGTTAGCTGCTTCTTAGAGGCTATAAACATATTCTTCTTGTCATTAGTTTCTCAGATGTGTTCAGCCAGCTTCCAGTAGTGCAGTGCAGCTCCTTCAGCAAAGGATAACAAGAGAATGAAGCAAATTCAGGAATATAATAAATTGGAATGTTGTACAAAATTCTATGTTCTATCTGGATTATAAAAAAAATGAGTTTCATGTACTTTTAAGTGTAAAAATCTTCATTCAAAAAAGTTAGGTAGTCTTCATCAGTATTAAAAAATTGACACCAAGATTACAAATGTTGCTCTACACTGGGTGCGTAAATAACGTAAAAAAAGTTAAAGGGACACTGAACCCAATGTTTTTCTTTCATGATTCAGATAGAGCATGCAATTTTAAGAAACTTTCTAATTGACTCCTATTATCAATCTTTCTTCATTCTCTTGCTATCTTTATTTGAAAAAGAAGGCATCTAATCTTTTTTGGGTTCAGCACTCTGGACAGCACTTTTTTATTGGTGGGTGAATTTATCCACCAATCAGCAAGAACAACCCAGGTTGTTCACCAAAAATGGGCTGGCATCTAAACTTACATTCTTGCATTTCAAATAAAGATACCAAGATAATGAAGACAATTTATAATAGGAGTAAATTAGAAAGTTGCTTAAAATTTCATGCTCTATCTGAATCACAAAAGAAAAAATGTGTTCAGTGTCCCTTTAAGTCAAAACCTTCTTTTGTTGTGAGGTATGGTGCAATAAATTCCATACAGCACAAAACCCAAGGCCTGACTTTACGTGCTCGTGCACACTTTCCCCCTTCAATGAGGAGAAAGTGTCAAAAAAAACCTAACACCTGCGATTGCAGAATGGTGATCGCCGTAATGCAACCCCATTGATGTCTATGGGGAAAAGAAAGTTATGTTAAAACCTAACACCCTAACATAACCCCCTAGTCTAGACACCCCTAATCCACAGCCCCCGACATCACTGACACTAATTAAAGTTATTAACCCCTAATCCACTGCCCCAGACATCACCAACACTAATTAAAGTAATTAAACCCTAAACCGCCACCCCCCACCCCCCACATTGCTACTAATAAACTAAACCTATTAACCCCTAAACCACCTTTCCCCACATTGCTACTAAAAAACTAAAAAGAAGGGTAATTGGTTACTGCGCTGTGAAACCCTATTAAGCCTATGAAAACAGGAGAAATCTCCCAACCTCCAAATATGTGAAGTGAAAAAGAAAGAATTGGTGTCTAAAAAGAACCAAAAAATTAAAATATCATAGGCTCTATAAAGCTTAAAATAGTGTTTATTAAAATAATTTAACTGTGTTGTTTAAATAATGTGCAAACATAAAATGCAACCAAATGTGATAAGACACAAAGTATAAAATGTGCAGTGCTCTGCGTGTGTTTAATAAATGCAACCAATAAATGTGATAAAACACAGAATAATAAATGTGCAGTACTCTGCATATATTTAATAACATATAAAAAGAGATACAAAGTGACAGATGCGCTGATCGGGCGCAGTTACATATGTAGTATACAATTAGCAACAGTTACTGATAGTCATCAGATGATTAGTCTTGTTAGGCCCAAGATGGAATTTTCAATCCAGCTGGAATGAAACAAGGGACCGATGAAACGACACAAAGAGGCAACAATAAAAGGCGGATTAGGGGTTAAAAAGTTTAATATAGTATTTGCGATTTGGGAGGGTGGCGGTTTAGGGGTTACTAGGTAGTTTATGGGTATTAGTGTACTTATGTAACATTTTAGTTCTGAGTTTTGTGAAACATTTTTGTTTAGCAAAATCCATAACTACTGGTCTCAGATCGCAGAATGGATTGGTGCGGTATAGGCTATAACGCAAGCATTTCGACCTGTAATACAGTGCTATGGATATCCCGCACACAAAAGTAATTTTTTGAGTGCGGATTGGATGGTTGCGTTACAAGCTAAGACGCTTGCGTTATAGCTATACTGCAGTGACTTGTAATAAGGGAGACCTGCCATTACACGCGCAATGGCCAATTTTTCAGTGGTATAGCCGTACCGCACCGTAACGCAAAACTTGTAATCTGGGTATTAGTTTTTTTTCTGTAGTGGTTTTTGCAGACCTTTTAAATACCTCTAAAATGCTACATGAGTTAATTTTATTATTATCACTATTAGTAGTAATAGTAATACTAATATAACTAATACTACTACTACTGCTACTACTACTACTAATAATAATAACAATAATAACAATAATAACAATAATAATAATAACAACAATAAACATTATATTGACATATTGCTTCTTATAATATAGATATTGTTTATTGTATACATCTTTATATATTAATAACAATGGCCTTGATATTAATATTTTTGATAAATATTGGAGAAAATTTTTTTTTGTTTTTTTCCAAAGCCACTCCAATCAATAATTGAAACTTGCGAAACAAAAGTACCCATTTTTTGTTATAATATTTCTAGGTTACATTAGGTTCAATAACTCAGGATTACAAAAAAAAAAAAAAAAAAGAAGAAACCTAGTAATTGTAAAATTGTCTACGTAGTTTTTAAAAGGAATTTCATAGGTCTTTAAGAAAGTAAACAATGCCTAGTTATAAGAAAAGACATTGCCTAATAAACTGATTTTTTATTTCAACCAGTTATACGTGTATGATGTGTGCTATTAATATTACAATATATATTAATTTTGATTAATTTTATAATTAACAAATTTAATCCTCCAAACACTTGATCACAATCATAAACTAACATTTAAATTAGCATGTTTATTAATAATATCATTAAAACTGTGATGTGAAATTTAAATAATAATAAAAAATCTATTTATCATGTGGACTCAGTGCAAGAACTGTAAAAATAAAAAAAGAAACAAACAGCCTAGAAATGCTACTTGGAACAAATAAAAAGGTGTTTTCAAAAAGTCACAGTTGTAGAATTTGAAAAGTCTCACTTTAGAAACACCAAAATGTTTTCTGACTGATTGGTGGGAATGGATTGTCTCTGAGTTTACGTGGGTCAAATGCAGCAGAGAAACATAAGAAAAAAAGATCATTATGGAGTGGATGAATTAATTAGAATAGGCTTTAATTTAAATTATTACAAGCCCTTTCAGGTGGCATGGACCTTTTATTTGAAAGGTTCTGTAAGTCTCAGTATGTAATTATGTTCTGCTGGTAAGAGGTCAAGCAAGTGTTGTATAGGAAGTCATGAAAGGTTATAGGAATGGGTATATATGGTATGATAGCATTGTTCATGGACACTTTGCTTTCCTAGCAAGGAAGTTAGCTGCAATTATAAAGTAACCAGCATTTAAAAATGTTGTACATCTCTCAGGTTCAGTTGGAGAGGAACATGCAAAAACTACAATGATAGTAGAGTAATATATAAACTTAAATCAAATTTAAAAAATGTGTTATTAATTTCAGTTTTCAAAAAACATAAATGATTACCAAAGTCATGGTATTACCCTTGTGCAATTGTTCCCCACCTCTTGTACAACCACGGCTACTTAACTAGAGTTTTAAATCTGAGTTGTTTTATACTGTTCTACTGATCTTCCATTGGTCTGAATTCAATATGGGTGTTGTCAATAGCATTGCTCACCTTCAAAATAAATAAATCATAATCATAATTTTTTCATAGTTCACCCTTTTGGCTTTGAAATTGGCTTTGAAATTATATACGTCATTACGAGTTCACAGGGGAAAAAAAAAGTCTGACTTAGTTGCTCTAAGAACATGCTGAGAGAGTCAAGTGGTATATATTTTTGGGATACCCAGCTTTATGAAAAGAGAAAAAATATATAACAATTCTTTGATTTGAGCTCCTTTATAACATCACAAAGGTCAGGGTAAAATGCCAATGGACCTCTATAATACCTCTTGATCTACATAAAACAGAACTTCAAAAGATTAACAATAAACACATTTAAATAACACCAGTCATTTCTTTAATAATCTATTTGTCATGAGACAGCACCGTTCTATTTCTTCAAGGTATGTTTTCACATCAAAATAATAAAGACTGACTTTTAGAAAAGTGTTTTTTGTTCAATAAAACAGTAACAATAAGCCAACAGATATCAAAGAACAAAGTATTTGCCATTAACAAAGACACTTATCAATAAATGCACACAAATATGAATGTGACTGATCTAAATAACACAGATTAAAATGTTTTATTTTATGAATCATAATTTAAAAAATATGCATACTGAATATTTATGCAATAATGGTGCTGACACAGTTTTGCTATTATAATCATTTCTTCATTTGTAATTAGATATTTAAAAGTTGTGATGATTATGGGCCAGATTATGAGTGGAGCGCAAATGATCGATCCTGCTTGAGCGTTAATTATGCTAGAAGTAAGATTTTTGCGCTGGTAGTATGAGTTGAAAGTAATCTGTTTTCGCTCTAGCTGTAAACCAACTAGTGCAAAAATCCAAAGTTAGAATATTGAGTGCGCATTCACATATTCCCCTATAGAGTAACAGGTCCAAAAAGAGAATAAAGCATTTGCTGGTCTTCAGTCAACAAACAAACAAATTTATTGTGATGTGTGACATTTCGGGGTAAACAAGTCCCTTCTTCTGACAAACAAACAGTGAAACTGTGAGCCTTATAAAGTATAAACAAGAAGCCGCTGGTACAGTGATCATGATGATCAAAGAGCCGATCGACCACAGGCTATCATAGCACAAATATACTAATTGTCTAGCTGTAAGACCATACTGAAAGGGCTAAGGGTTCAAAGGAACCAATTCACATTAAAACAAACTAACAACAAAGGCTGATGGCTATTGGTCAAAAAGGGAACATCCATCCTATTGTTCAAAAAAACATTTATACAGAATTATAAGAGAGAAGGAAAACACGTACATAATATTATAAGCTGTAGAGCATCTATATCATGAAAGAAAGAAATATATTGTAAAAGAAAATATATACATATTAGAATAAACATCAAAATCAAAAATAAGAATAAAACTAGGAATGAGACATAGGAGGAACCAAAAAGATTGAACCAAATAGATATTATATATGTCTAAAAAAAAGAAGAAAAAAGCCTAACTGTAGACAATAAAAAATATCAAAGATGTCACAAACAACTGGGATAATAAACCAAAAAACTTTACAGTGGGGTCCCACCAGTAACATATCCAGACCATCACAGAGTCTAAAGTAAATACAGAGCATAAAATAAATCTGAACCAAACACAAGCAAAAATTAAGATTAAAAATATATATACAAAATATATATACAAAATAAATTATAAGATGACCAATACATGACATAAGCCTAGATAAACAAATGGTATTTCATCAACATTGAAAAGCAACAGTTTCAGCAAAAATAAGAAGAAATATACATATATTGAGGGCCCAAATGCTCAGATAAATGTTAGTGAACTCTCATTGCCTGGATCAGGACTCTCAAAGAAATACACTATCTCAATTGTATTATACTCATACATAAAGCAAAAAAGCATTGTGGACCCACATAGTGCACAGTCCTGTGTTAATATTAAGTCACTTGGGTATCAAAGTTCCAAGCTCAAATACCCATCTGGTTTCCCTCCTGAAAAGAATATTCTCTCTATTCCCTCCTCTTCGGAGTGGGAGGGCATAATCAATTATGCGAAACCTCACATCTTTCACTGAGTGTTTCACTTCCAAGAAGTGATGCGCCACTGGTTGTTCAGCTTTCCTGGTATCCAGGGCCTGGCGAATAGAAGAGCGGTGATTAGCCCTCCTAGTGCGAGCATCATTACACATTTTACCAGTGTAGATCTTGCCACACGGACAATGTAGTAGGTAAATAATTTGGTTGTTCATGCAGGTCAGGAAATACTTGATCAGGTACTTATTTTTCTTGTCAAGGTGTTGAAAAGAGTGAACGGTGAGATACTGTTACATGTCATGCAGCTTGTGCAGCGAAAGCAGTCTTTTTTCTTTTTAAACCACGTATGAGACACGTCTTCAGGTACTATCTAAGCTTTAACAAGCAAGTCTCTTAGGTTCCTTCCTCTTTTGTAAGCAACCCTGGGTTTGCCCCAGTGGGTAAATGGTAAAGTGGGATCTGTTTGGATCATGTAGGTCATAACAAAGGTGAAGCGTTGTTGTTCAGCAGTATTGGTTGGTTCATCTATTGTTAATGCATTCTGTTTGCAAGTGTTGAGTTGAGAGGGTTTGTATCCTCTTTGTCTAAACCTATCTGTCATCTCTTCAAGTTGTTGACAACACCTGTGTTGATCGGTGTTATTTCTGATCACCCTCTGGAATTGCAATTTGGGAATGTTGTGGATCAGAGAGGGAGGATGACAGCTGTTTGCCCGAAGAATCAAGTTCCTGTCTGTTTCTTTGTGGCAAAGTGTGGTGCCCAGCCAGTTACCCTCCTTAAACACCCTGACATCAAGAAAGTCAATCATCTCAAGGTTAGCCTTGTGTTGGAATCTGATCATGCTCTCCATGTTGTTGAGATCATTGACCCATTGGTTAAGTAACGATTCGTCACCATCCCATATCAGGAAAGATCATCTATGTATCAACAATTTGTTTGTTTGTTGACTGAAGAAGACCAGTGAGTGATTTATTCTCTTTTTGGACATGTATATATATATATATATATATATATATATATATATATATATATATATATACACAAGATTATATAAATACATAATATATGATGGTAACCACATTCAGTAACAATATAGGATAACCACATGTATAAGATAAGAGTCACAATGTATGCAGCAAAATACTTTATAGTGGTTATGTTTCACTCACCGACCTTAGATCCCTGGTCTGACCTGAGGGAAACAAGAATGAAAGTTTAGATGCCGGCCCATTTTTGGTGAACAGCCTGGATTGTTCTTGCTAATTGATGGATTAATTCATCCACCAATAAAAAAAAGTGCTGTCCAGAGAACTGAATAAAAAAAAAAGCTTAGATGCCTTCTTTTTCAAATAAAGATAGCAAGAGAATGAAGAAAACTTGATAATAGGAGTAAATGAGAAAGTTGCTTAAAATTGCATGCTCTTTGTGAATCACGAAAAAAAAAATTGGGTTCAGTGTCTCTTTCAGGAGACAAACTGTATCTTTAAAATGTAACTTTTAATGTTGACATTTAAAAAAAGTTACAGTAGTGTATCAAAACAGAGAAGCCAGCTGACATTCTCCTATATACAATCCACGCGTTTCATGCCCCTTACAGCATACATGATTATATATAGGTATAGATATATACAGATATGTATAGGAATACATTTTTACAAATACATAGAACATATTTTGTTGTGCAGAACATCGGAATCTTAAACATTTACACTAAATACATAGTTAAAACATTTATAAATATGAATAATGCATATATACTCTTTAACTTGTTTTAATCTACTTCACGCAAAGGGGTCCAATGCACTTCTATATATGTCTATGTGGCCAATTAATCACGGCCCTAATGGGGCCGTATACCCCTGTTTCCGTGCAAGCCTTCAGGCTCACCAGAAACAGGAGTTAAGAAGCAGCGATCTTAAGACCGCTACTCCTTAACTCGTCCGCTGTCTCTGAGGCTGCGGAAATCAATCTGCCTGATCTCATATGATTGGGTTGATTGACACCCCCTGCTAGTTTAGCCGCCAATCTGCAGTATTCTGCATTGCATAAGTAGTTCACCAGAACTGCTTTAGCAATGTTAAATGCTGACATGATAAATTGGCCCCGATATATGTATGCATATTTATGTGTTTATATTTGTATATATGTCTGTAAATATATAGATACACATATAAATACATAAATACACATGTACACACACACACACATATATATATATATATATATATATATAAATATTCATACATATCCATCTTCCATCTGTATGTCTATGTTAAAGCCCTTTGCCTGCATTTGTTTTCTAACAGCTGAGATCTCATATCTTTGAGCCTTTATAACTTTTGTGTTCAATATTTAGTTTTTATATATTTTGTATTAGAGGGTGTTATTATGAGTAAATAACATATATATATATATATATATATATATATATATATATATATATATATATATATATATATATATATATATATATATATATACTATATATATATACACATACACACACTTTGGAGCCCATTCCACTTAAATACATTAAAAGTTGAAAAATAATTTATTTTAACAATTGTATTATTTAATCATGTGTTTAACTGTGTTTTACTGTAAATAATTTACATTCACTTAGTACCAAATGTTCTTTTTATTTAAAAAAAAAAAACTGCGGTGTTGGGATAGCGTGTGAGCAATTAAGTGTTAAGTTTTTCTACAGCGCACTACTTTGACGTCTATTGGGAGAAGTTAAAGCAGTCTCGATATCTAAAGTCAGCATGCAAGAGGTTTTGCTCATGTGCAAACAATTTACTTTTAAAGTGACATTAAACACTAAGGCCTAGATTTGGAGTTTGGCGGTAGATGGGCTGTTAACGCTACGCGGGCTTTTTTCTGGCCGCACCATAAAATTAACTCTGGTATCGAGAGTTCAAAAAAATGCTGCGTTAGGCTCCAAAAAAGGAGCGTAGAGCATTTTTACCGCAAATGCAACTCTCGATACCAGAGTTGCTTACGGACGCGGCCAGCCTCAAAAACGTGCTCGTGCACGATTCTCCCATAGGAAACAATGGGGCTGTTTGAGCTGAAAAAAAACCTAACACCTGCAAAAAAGCAGCGTTCAGCTCCTAACGCAGCCCCATTGTTTCCTATGGGGAAACACTTCCTACGTCTGCACCTAACACTCTAACATGTACCCCGAGTCTAAACACCCGTAACCTTACACTTATTAACCCCTAATCTGCCGTCCCCGCTATCGCTGACCCCTGCATATTATTATTAACCCCTAATCTGCCGCTCCGTACACCGCTGCAACCTACGTTATCCCTATGTACCCCTAATCTGCTGCCCCTAACACCGCCGACCCCTATATTATATTTATTAACCCCTAATCTGCCCCCCTCAACGTTGCCGACACCTAACTACACTTATTAACCCCTAATCTGCCGAGCGGACCTGAGCGCTACTATAATAAAGTTATTAACCCCTAATCCGCCTCACTAACCCTATCATAAATAGTATTAACCCCTAATCTGCCCTCCCTAACATCGACGACACCTAACTTCAATTATTAACCCCTAATCTGCCGAACGAATCTCGCCGCTATTCTAATAAATGTATTAACCCCTAAAGCTAAGTCTAACCCTAACACTAACACCCCCCTAAGTTAAATATAATTTAAATCTAACGAAATGAATTAACTCTTATTAAATAAATTATTCCTATTTAAATCTAAATACTTACCTGTAAAATAAATCCTAATATAGCTACAATATAAATTATAATTACATTATAGCTATTTTAGGATTAATATTTATTTTACAGGCAACTTTGTAATTATTTTAACCAGGTACAATAGCTATTAAATAGTTAAGAACTATTTAATAGTTACCTAGTTAAAATAATAACAAAATTACCTGTAAAATAAGTCCTAACCTAAGTTATAATTAAACCTAACACTACCCTATCAATAAATTAATTAAATAAAATACCTACAATTACCTACAATAAAACCTAACACTACACTATCAATAAATACATTAAATACAATTTCTACAAATAACTACAATTACATAAACTAACTAAAGTACAAAAAATAAAAAAGAACTAAGTTACAAAAAATAAAAAAATATTTACAAACATAAGAAAAATATTACAACAATTTTAAACTAATTACACCTACTCTAAGCCCCCTAATAAAATAACAAAGACCCCCAAAATAAAAAAATTCCCTACCCTATTCTAAATTAATAAATTTAAAAGCTCTTTTACCTTACCAGCCCTGAACAGGGCCCTTTGCGGGGCATGCCCCAAGAAAATCAGCTCTTTTGCCTGTAAAAAAAAAACATACAATACCCCCCCCCAACATTACAACCCACCACCCACATACCCCTAATCTAACCCAAACCCCCCTTAAATAAACCTAACACTAAGCCCCTGAAAATCTTCCTACCTTGTCTTCACCTCAACAGGTATCACCGATCCGTCCTGGCATCCGGTGCTGAAGAGGTCCAGAAGAGGCTCCAAAGTCTTCCTCCTATCCGGCAAGAAGAGGACATCCGGACCGGCAAACATCTTCATCCAAGCTGCATCTTCGATCTTCTTCCATCCGGTGCGGAACGGGTCCATGTTGAAGCATCCGACGCGGATCCATCCTCTTCTTCCGGCGTCTCCCGACGAATGATGGTTCCTTTAAGGGACATCATCCAAGATGGCGTCCCTCGAATTCCGATTGGCTGATAGGATTCTATCAGCCAATCGGAATTAAGGTAGGAATATTCTGATTGGCTGATGGATTCAAGTTTAATCAAGTTCAATCCGATTGGCTGATCCAATCAGCCAATCAGATTGAGCTCGCATTCTATTGGCTGATCGGAAGGGGGGTGTTAGTGTTAGGGTTAGACTTAGCTTTAGGGGTTAATACATTTATTAGAATAGCGGCGAGATTCGTTCGGCAGATTAGGGGTTAATAATTGAAGTTAGGTGTCGGCGATGTTAGGGAGGGCAGATTAGGGGTTAATACTATTTATGATAGGGTTAGTGAGGCGGATTAGGGGTTAATAACTTTATTATAGTAGCGCTCAGGTCCGCTCGACAGATTAGGGGTTAATAAGTGTAGTTAGGTGTCGGCGACGTTGAGGGGGGCAGGTTAGGGGTTAATAAATATAATACAGGGGTCGGCGGTGTTAGGGGGAGCAGATTAGGGGTACATAAGTATAACGTAGGTGGCGGTCGGCAGATTAGGGGTTAAAAAAATTTAATCGAGTGTCGGCGATGTGGGGGGACCTCGGTTTAGGGGTACATAGGTAGTTTATGGGTGTTAGTGTACTTTAGGGTACAGTAGTTAAGAGCTTTATGAACCGGCGTTAGCCCAGAAAGCTCTTAACTCCTGCTTTTTTCCTGCGGCTGCAGTTTTGTCGTTAGAGCTCTAACGCTCACTTCAGAAACGACTCTAAATACCGGAGTTAGAAAGATCCCATTGAAAAGATAGGATACGCAAATGGCGTAGGGGGATCTGCGGTATGGAAAAGTCGCGGCTGAAAAGTGAGCGTTAGACCCTATTTTGAGTGACTCCAAATACCGGCGGTAGCCTAAAACCAGCGTTAGGAGCCTCTAACGCTGGTTTTGACGGCTACCGCCAAACTCTAAATCTAGGCCTAAATAAATACTAGATAGAATGAAGGATTAAAAGAAAATATTAGTCTGAGAATAACATGCACATGTATTTTTTAAAGTTTTATTAGCTGTTTAAACATTGACAAAATAAGTGTAAGTTTTAGTGTCGATAAATCAATGGGAGCTGCCATATTGTAAGTTAGGTTACCCTCTATGCTGTGGCCAATTAGGGACAGTTACAAATAGGTCACTAGAGTGTGCAGCCAATGGCTGTGTGGAATGTAACAGTGATCTGCACTAATTTTCAGAATGGAATAACAGGAAAAGGGGACACAATAAATAGAGTTAATATCTATCTATCTATATATACACACATATATATATATATATATATATATATATATATATATACTGTATATATATATATATATATATATATATATATATATATATATGTGTGTGTGTGTGTCTAATTTATCATATTACATTACCATCTCAAATTGTTTAATGTCCCTTTAACTTGTAATATGCAAACCAAAAAATATGCGATCATGTCCACCAGCAGGGATAGGCATGGACCAAGGCTCTGGCGGACATTTTCCAAAGTACAGATGTTAGTGAAGGACACCAAAGTACATTTCAAATTAAAAACATAAAAAAAACACTCTCTTTACAGAGATGGTAGTGGATACATGGTGGAATATCCATCCAGCAGAAGTGGTAGAGACAGTGAAGTAGTTTAAACATGGATGGGATAGGCATAAGGTTATGCTAGATATAAGATAAGGTCAGGAACTAATGAAAGTATTCAGAAAATTGGGCAGACTAGATAGGCCGAATGGTTCCTATCTGCTGACATATTCTATGTTTCAATAAGTCAGGAGAGCAACACTTTCCTGTCAAATGGGCTGCACGTTGGATGCCCCTGGTCTAGTTCCACAAGTACAAATTAGTCATCTAATCAAACAAGTTTAAAATTACAGTGGAAAAGTCTCAGCGAGCGGCTGCACTAATCCGGAACCGGAACTGCAGGTGAACCACAGGGTCATCCAATGATGTAACCGCTTCACTGGAGTGCCGTAGCCAGGGAGATCAGGCCCAAAGTAAGTAACACTTGGAAGAAAAAATGCAGACACTGCTCGGGGTAGAAAGACATGCAATGATTTATTGATTAAGCCATACAATGAAGGTAGACAGGCTTAAAATAAATGCCAGCAACATGCAGACAGATAGATTACAGAGGGACTGACGTCCTGACGTGTTTCGCACCCCCTAGTGGCGCTTAATCATAGGCTAAGTTAATGGAGACTAGACAACCCTTATATACACAAGGGGATTAACCCTTACCCCTCCAACATATATTAAAACATAAGAAATACTTATATATTATAAGACATTTAAACCTGTGACTAATGAATCCCAAAAGATAAAAGGTTATACCACTATACATTACTTCCATAAATATAAAGCTGATGCAAATACAAAAATGAAAAGTGAAATGAAGAAAATTTTAAACTAAAATTAAAATTAAATGCATCAAAATAATAACTAATAAAAAAACATTAATTAGCAACTGATTATTTAGAGAAGTAATACCTTAATTTATAATAACTGAAATGCTCTAAAAACACACAACTGAATATGAAAATTCAAAAATAATTAATTGATAAATAGATAAATAGATGTTCATATAACTGGTACTTTCGACATAGATGAGATGAGACGCTACACATACATAAATCATTGCATGTTTTTCTACCCCGAGCAGTGCCTGCGTTTTTTCTTCCAAGTTTAAAATAACATTTATATAAAGACTGCTTGTGGTATTACCTTTTATTTTTTTATTTGGTTTATTGAGAGTCTGCAACTCCTGACCAAACTCACCCACCTTGATGTTAATTTCATGATCATCATGGTTGGTTACTTACTTGGTTACGTGAGGTTTGTCAGAGTAGACAGTGGTCTTCTACACCAGCACCACGCTTCCGAAACAGATCAAGGAATTAGGATGGGTCACCACTCACGGATAGTTGACTGCAGGCAGCTTGCTTCTTCCCTCACTTTCCCGCTAATAAGCGTGGCGCCGCTTGGGTCAAGGAGGAGTGAGGACCAGCATTCATCTGTCCTACTCCTCCCTCCCCTCCACAAAATGTGTGGCGGACACTGCAAGGGCCAGTCACGGACACCAGTGTCCGTATACAGACACCTTGCCTATCCCTGTCCACCAGACATCGATAATGCCTCCCCCTGCAGATTTGCAGCCAATCGGTCGCTAGCAGGGGTTGTCAATCAGATGTATCAAAAACAGATGTATTTGGCCCCATTCGGGCCATGATAAATCGACCCCATAGTGTATAAGAGCATACAGTAAGTCATTTTTATTGATTATTATTATAATTTTAGTTTACCTTTTTCATATTACTTTACTAATTGGAAGGTGACAGAAAAAATACCCTACTTATAAATACATGAGAAATAGGTCAGATTGTCTAAATAAACCTTAAAAAGAATGACTAGATTTGATTTTTAATCAAAATCTAACATTTAGTATTCACTAAAAGCCCTTTTACTAAGAAGTCTCTTAAAACTTCCCATCCGTGGCAAGCTCTTAGCTAGTAACTAATTATCTAATCATTAGGGGCATATTTTACCATTAAAATGAAATCGATGAGGTGTAGATTCTACTAATTAATCTTTACCAATTAGTAATTTGTTTACCCTAGTGGAATGTTTATCCTCATGCTTCATATCTTCAACAGACTGACACACCTTCAATTCCAGATTTAAAAGGTAATACCTGAAAACTTTAAAGAAAATATATTTCAGCTGAAATCAATGGTATTTGGTAGGGGGTCAAAATGGATGTAGAGATAGACAATGGAATCATATAAATACAAACATATACAGATGACGAGTTTTTCTTCAGCAATGATTGTCATCCAGATTGCAGGACTAATACCTATTTTGCTTAAAGGGACACTGTACTGCAAAACATTTCCTATTTAATGTATTCCCAATGAACCATTACTTGTGTATATAAAACTGATTCAATTTAATTTGTTATTTTTGTATCTTTTTCCAAAGAGCATATCTAGGTAGGTTTAGGTAAATATTTCAGGACTGGAGCAATGTATGGCAGCTGTCTGCAATAATCATTTTTAATAATGCTATATACTTTTGAACATTAGATGTTAATAGTATCTGCACAATGTGTTAAAATAATGTTTGCAAAACTGCTGCCAAATATTTATCCAGACACATAATGTTTGTCTCTTGAACCTACCTAAATATGCTTTTCAACAAAGGATAACAAGGACACTTTTTAAAAATGTAAAATACCCTCTATGTGAAAAGAAAATACATTTTATTTTAATTTCCTTTTAAATGATACCATATGTTGTTCAAACATAGAAAAAAAATAGTCTTAATACAGAAAGAGAGTGAATCACATTTCCTCATAAGGTCAACAACATACAGCTGATATTCTGTGCTTCATTTTTATACTATAAAATAAAAGTTGTATTTTGGTTTTTGAATTATTGCATTGTTTTCAAAGTTTTACTACACACATATTTATTTGACTTGTTATAATGCTAAATATATGTTTTGCTATCTGTCAATCAAGTACAAGAGAGAGTATATTTTACAGTGGTAAATATAGACAGTGCATGAAAACAAGGGCAGTGAACACTCACCATGGGATTTATTGTATAAGAAAGTTGACAATTTATTTCATTGTGTCACAAATAAAGATAAGTGAAAAGCTCAATGTCAAATACTGAGCTGCCATTGGAATTTCAAGAATGTTCATTTACTAGCATGACACTGACATTTCTTTTGCGATACCAGATAGAAGTCTGTTATTGGTGACGCTGAATGTACTGACACACTAAGGAATATAGTACTTGTATTTGAAATCCAATCTATATTTTAACCCTTGTGTCTAACAAACTTTCATAGTCTACTTTTTACAAGAGCTGTCATAATCATTATGTAGCTGCAATACAGAATAGTCCACTTGATGTCACTGTTGATCTAAATATCCTTTATCTTCGTAAGTATTTTATATCATTTTTAAATAAATCTTCCTATACTCATAATAATATTCAAATCTCATGAAAAGTCAAATGCTGAGAAGCTTGTAGCTCATTTAGAACTGATGTTCGGTGATGGAAGATTTATTATGTCTTTTTTTCATCATATTTCGCAGTTTTCTAGCTTTTCATCAAAGGATTTTCTTAAGTTTTTTGAAACCACATTTTCGGATTTCTATACAATATTTGATACTTATTATGTGAATGAGTTTATTTAAAGGGACAGTCAACACCAGAATTTTTGTTGTTTAAAAAAAAAGATAACCCCTTTATTACCCATTCCCCAGTTTTGCATAACAAACACTGTTATAGAAATACACTTGTTACCTCTGTGATTATAGTGTATCTAAGCCTCTGCAAACTGCCACCTTATTTCAGTTCTTTTAACAGACTTGCATGTTAGCCAATCAGTGCTCACTCCAGGGTAACTTCATGTGCATGAGCTCAATGTTATCTATATGATACACATGAACTAATGCCCTCTAGTGGTCAAAATGCATTCAAATTAGAGGCAGTCTTCAAGGTCTAAGAAATTAGAATATGAACCTCCTAGGTTTAGCTTTCAACTAAGAAATACCAAGAGAACAAAATTGGTGATAAAAGTACAATGGAAAGTTGTTAAAAATTACATTCCCTATCTGAATCATGAAAGTTTTTTTTTACTTTTATAATATTGATCTCACTTATTTAAATATTTAGGGCCCCATTTATCAAGCTCTTGGGGCCAATCGCTGCAGGCTCATGTGAGAGAGCCTACAGCTGAAAGTTAGGAGTCAGTGGTCAGCAGACAGTGGCTTTCTAACCAGTACGCCAGCTATTAGATGTAATTGACAACCCCTTCTTGCGCGCCATTTGGGCTAGCACGAGCAGGGGGCTGCATTGCACATGTAAACGCTTGTGCAATGTTAAATACAGGCAATGTATTGCTGCAATATGCTGCCCACATTTTGTGACCCTGGGCAGACAGGTTTGCATAAGCAAAAACTGTATGTCCGGCAGATAATAAATGATGGCCATACTATTCACTTCATTTACTCTTAGATGTGAATTGGAGAACAATACATTTATTTTTCCCTAGTGCATTGCAGATGTAAAAGTACATGCTTTATAACAAAATTGAAATGGAACCAAACTTGAAATCTCTGAATAGTATTGGTTAATTTTATTAACATATTGCCTCAAAAACTACCATTTCTAAACTTTTAGGAATATATTATTATCAGAAAGCAATAAATAACTACTTAAAAAACATTTGCCATACAATTTTAAGCTTTTCAGCTTGTAGCAAGTCACTGTAAACACATTAAGAGGAATTTATTTTTAAAGTACACTGCCCCTTTAGTATTTATTAACTTAAATTAATATATTATGGGCCAGATTACAAGTGGAGCACTAATTATCACTTTCCACTGTGTAATAGCAGCATACACTAATGTGTACTAGTATTACAAGTTTTCAGCAATGCGACCGCGACTTTGTGTTCACATTGCTGGGAAGCATTGCTCTCACAAGAGTGTGCTTCCATATTTATATCCATATTTTGCACATATCTATTTGAGGGCTCCTCTGAGAAAGTCAGGCAGCTCCCTCTGTACCCATCGGCAATAACTTAGCCAGAAACTTCAAGTGCTTGTTTAGAGTTAAAACAAGTATTATATATATATATATATATATATATATATATATATATATATATATATATATATATACTGTATATATATACAAATATACAAAAATGAGTAGTAGTGAGTGTACAGCCTGTATAACAGCTTAAATTTGCTGTCCTCTGAAAATAACTCAACACCCAGCCATTAATGTCTAAACCGTTGGCAACAAAAGTGAGTATACCCTAAGTGGAAAAGTCCAAATTGGGCCCAAAGTTCAATATTTTGTGTGGCCACCATTATTTTACAGCACTACCTTAACCCGCTTGGGCATGGAGTTCAAAAGAGCTTCACAGGTTGCCACTGGAGTCCACTTCCACTCCTCTATGATGACATCACAGTGCTGGTGGATGTTAGAGACCTTGCGGTCCCACACCTTCCGTTTGAGGATGCTCCACAGATGTTAAATAGGGTTTAGATCTAGTGACATGCTTGGCCAGTCCATCAGCTTCTTTAGAAAGGCAGTGGTTATCTTGGAGGTGTGTTTGGGGTCGTTATCATGTTGGAATACTGCCCTGCTGCCCAGTCTCCAAAGGGAGGGGATCATGCTCTGCTTCAGTATGTCACAGTACTTGTTGGCAGTCATGGTTCCCTCAATGAACAGTAGCTCCCAAGTCCCGGCAGCACTCATGCAGGCCCAGACCATGACACTCTCACCACCATGCTTGACTGTAGGCAAGACACACTTGTCTTTGTACTCCTCACCTGGTTGCCTCCCCACATGCTTGACACCATCTGAACCAAATAAGTTTTTCTTGATCTCATAAGACCACAGGACATAGTTCAAATAATCCATGTCCTTAGTCTGCTTGTCTTCAGCAAACTGTTTGCTGGCTTTCTTGTGCATCATCTTTTAAAAGAGGCTTCCTTCTGGGATGACAGCTATGCAGACCAATTTGATGCAGTGTGCGGCGTATGGTCTGAGCACTGACAGACTGACCCCCCACCCCTTCAACCTCTGCAGCAATGCTGGCAGCACTCATACATCTATTTCCCAAAGACAACCTCTGGATATGATGCTGAGCCATTTGGTCGACTATGGCGAGGCCTGTTCTGAGTGGAAGCTGTCCTGTGAAACCGCTGTATGGCCTTGCCCACCATGCTACAGCTTAGTTTCAGGGTCTTGGCAATCTTCTTATAGCCTAGGCCATCTTTATGCAGAGCAACAGTTCTTTTTTTCATATCCTCAGAGAGTTTTTTGCCATGAAGTACCATGTTGAACTTCCAGTGACCAGTATTAGAGAGTGTGAGGGCGATAACACCAAATTTAACACACCTGCTCCCCATTCACACCTGAGACCTTGTAACACTAACGAGTCACATGACAACGGGAAGGGAAAATGGCTAATTAAGCCCAATTTGGACATTTTCACTTAGGGGTATACTCATTTTTGTTGCCAATGGTTTAGACATTATTGGCTGTGTGTTGAGTTATTTTGAGGGAACAGCAAATTTACACTGATATACAGGCTGTACACTCACTACTTTACATTGTAGCAAAGTGTCATTTATTCAGTGTTGTCACATAAAAAGATATAATAAAATATTTACAAAAATGTGAGGGGTGTACTCACTTTTGGGAGATACTGGGTATGTATATATATATATATATATATATTCATATACTTTATTTTGTATATTATTTGCTCTTAAGTTATTTTTGTATTAGTTCAACTTGCACACATTCCATGCAAAGCTCCAATTTCTGACCACACAATTACCAGCCCAGGAAACAACTCAATAAGCCTACTGTTATCCAATGTCTTACTTCTAATGTTTTGTTAATTGCCATGTGATGCTCAATCCTTATTAATACTTGCTATTATTCTAAAATGTATAGCTGTCTTATGCCACAGTTTTAACCCCGTCCAAATGTTATTGTCTGTTTACTTAACATCTCACCCTGACCAGACCAGAATCTAACTTTCCAATTGGCCTTTCCAATTGTCTTAGATAAGCAATCAACTAAATTTAGTGGACTCAGCTGACTGCCCTACCTGCAAATATTTCACACTAGTTTGGGCTGTGCATTGCTATAACAGCATATGTTCACATTTTCAAAGTGAACATTTTATAAGTGAGGCATTAACAATAGAATTATACAAGAATTGAACAAGGATTGGGCAAGGGGCAAGACACAAGGCAAGTACTTTTTGTTTTCTTATGCAATTGCTATTGTAATTCTGTGTCTTATGTGTTTAACTGGTTCCCAATTTTGTAAAAAATGCTCAATATATTCATATTCCTTTTTGCTACCTCTTGTCTCTACAACAAACTACATTATTCAATTACTCCTTCTCCCTCTCCACTTGCACTGTTCATTAGCCCATCTCTCTTAAACTCACCTTACTTTTGTACTCATGAACTTTACCTATTCCTAAACACTTTCTCTCCCCCCTGCACCTCGTCTCAAAAGCAGTCTCACTACTGCAAATCTGTATCTCATCTCATGTCACTTTCCCTCTTGCTTTTACTTACTGCTGGTGACATCTCCCCTAATCCTGGTCCATAACCACTGCCAAGCTGTGCACATCCATGTGTACCATCCCATAGACTCAGAAAACAAAACTCTGCAAACCTTACTCACATTCCTCTTGCATCAAAAGCCACTACCCCTTTCACTTGCGCACTCTGGAACTCTCGCTCTGTTTGCAACAAGCTCACTTCTATACATGACCTCTTCATCTCCCACTCCCTCAACCTTCTGACCCTAACAGAAACCTGGCCCTTGCTACCGATGCCACCATACTCCTTGCTCCCACCTTAATCACAGCCATTGTTGCATATCACTCCCCTTCTCCAGATATGCCAATAGAGCTTGCAAACTGTTCAGCACAGTCTCCCTTTCACCAAACACAAGGCCACATAAATCCCCACCTGCATCAACAGCTGTCTGTTGGCTGAGGTGCTGTCCCAAGTCTCTCTTGCCCTGCACTAGCAGGTTGCTGACTCTCCTGTAAAGCCCACCTATCTCTAACACCATTAAAACAATGTTCCGGATCCAGTTGCCTCCAGACACTGCTCCTCTTCATAGGTGACCTTCCCCACTCACGTCTACCCCTCTCCTCAGCTGACCTCACCACCTGAGTCCATGTGGCGGAATGCAAATCCTCAGCCCTCTTGCAGTGTGCGTGACCTCCAAATTCCACAAGATGATAAAGAATGCCTCTGCAAGGATTCGCTAGAACCTGTAAACAGCTCATTTACCATGTGACTGCTATGAACTGCAGGATGTGAGTGCCCATGAACCTGCCCTTACCCTTGCCACCTCCTGAGATCCTCATTCCTTCATCTTCCTGGTCCTAATCTCTCTAACTTCCCCACCCTTCCTCCCCAACCTGCCCTAAGGGTGGAGTGAGCATCTGGAGTAGCTGGGCCAATGCAGAGGCCTCTCTTAAATGACGTTGCTGCTCCAGATGCTGGTCCCTCCAACATCTCTTCCTTCTCAAAGTCACTGCATCAAGGTCCAGCATTGGCATCATCTCCTCCTCCTGCTGATGTGAAGCATCCTCACCTCATTTAGGAGTTCCACTTCTATCCCCTGCAGAAGGAAAAGGAACAATATTAAAACAGTATCCCTACCCATCTCATTGTACTGTTCCAGCTCCACCCCTTGTATACCCTCATGCAGCCTCTGGGCCAAAAGATGCCCCTCATAGCCTTTCCCTGTCCTACCACTGCCACCTTTGCTCTGTGCTATAGTTAGGCCAAATCTCCAAAGTCCAACCACCATAAGTCCCTTCAACATCCAGAAACCTCCCTTAGCTGGTTCCTACCCTTGTGCACCTACTCCCCAGAAGCAGAGGCACAGCCCGCCCAAAAAAATTCCTTAATGTGGACAACCCAAAGCCTTCCTGCTTTCAGACCACTTGGAAGCAGTGCTGAGTCCTGCAATTGCCTGTTCCCACAAAACTTAGGCCAAACCTACCAACAGCGCCCTCCACTAAGTGCAGAAAGTAACTAACCCAGATAAGCAGCTGTAGCTCCCACTGTGACCAGACGCCCCGCACACCCAGACCCACCTCCCCACACATCCAGGCTCCTAGCATCCAGCATCTTCTAGCACTAGCTACCACCACAAGCCCCATCACTTATCTGGCTGCTGCTGATCCTACCTAAGCCTCAAAGTGTTTTGGACACTGCTCCAGTCATGTGAATGCCTCCTGGCCCCCATGTGGCATTGGCTCCCAGTGACATCTACAGTGTGCATCCCACTGAGAGTATCCACATAGGCCTCTGCTGCAGCTCCTTTCTACTCACCATCCTGAGCACTGGAACTCAATCCAACTCGCCAAAGTCACCCTTTTCCTGCTTCTAGAGGTTACCTTGGGGCTCAGCTCATGGGGCCTAGAGCTCTTAGCAGGACTCCCTCTCCTCCTGGACTTGCTGCCCCCTGCCCTTGCCAAAGATGCTGCCACCTGGCCTCCGGCTGCATCCATGGCAACCTTCAGCCCACAGCCATCAGCTTCTGCAGCAGCTCCTTCATGTAAGTATCCTGTAACCACTAGACCACCAGGCAAATTAGAAGCATCAGCTAGAAACCCCCATATCTCACAACCTTATCTCTAGATTAAAAAGGAGCAGGCACTTCTGTATATATCCCCCATACATTCCCTCCAAGTCGGGACAAATAAACTTTCCTTCTATAACACTCATATCAGTTATTCCTTTCTTTTGCATACTTTTTAAAGGGAAATTTACTACAACAATAATTTCTCCAGCAAATGTTCAATTATGCATAGTAAAAAACTGTTGTAATGTACTTTTTAAAATTATTTTAAAGTTTTTCTTCTGTAATTTAACCCTAAAACTCCACTACACCAAAAAATGGCTGCAATACCCGCTGCAATATGAGGACTATGACCTACATGGTGCTTGATGAGTGTGGCAGAGAGGATACAATAAAATACTTAAGGCTTTTTAAAGGGTTATGTACCTAATGTGCTGATATATATCATGTATATGAGGAAACAATAAGATCATTGTTATTTTAACAATGAGTTTTTAACTTAAGTAAATAGATTCTGTTAAATACAACAATTTTGAATTGTACAGGAGAAAGTATTCAGTATTCTGTGTTGATTTAATAGTAAGGTATGAACTTTTTAATGAACTTCATAACATTTACTGAAGGACACCATTGTATTGAATGGAGGTTCTTTATTGTTGAGCACTTCATATATTTCTATAAGAGAAATCAAGACAAAGCCCCAATGCTAGAAGTATTGTCAGACCCATGAGAAATGGCCTTTTTTTTGTCTCCCCAGCCTCGCAATCCATGAGTCTGGCCTTATGTTATTAAAAACTAAGATGACACTCTCTGTCTGGGCAAGTGGCAATGTGCTTTAGGATAAAATAGGAATTGCTATCTGAGCTATAAACTACTCACATCACCAGTGAATTTGGATCTCAGCAATGGTGAAGGGGGCATGTATTAAGCATATTTACATGACATATGCTGTACCTTTAATAAAATTAAAAATGTATTTTTTTGTGTGTAGTAACAGTTCAAATAATAGATATGTAAATTGAGTTTCAGTAGGCTTGTGCATTCATTTCATTACCAATGTAAATTAGTAACAAAAACATGGATATTTATTTTGTTTTCACAAAATCAATATTTATACAAATGCACCAACTAATTAATTTGTTTCCTTTAGCATTAAGGGTTAAATACTTGCCTCTAGCACACTGGAAAGCTGTACTAATCCACAGTCTTCTTCACAGATCTTGGGTCATGCTAATAGGAGGGTGAGCTAATGGGTGAAAAGGTGCATCTAAGATGGAGGATATCCTTTTTAAAATTAGAACCTCACAGCAATATTTTCCCATTAAAATTCAATTTACTCACATGGAACGCTCAGGAAACTCCCATGGAACGTATATATACTTGCTATGCGATCACCATGGTTACTCAATGGAAAAGAAACGTAATTATAAATCTATAGGAGCAGAGGGGTGTGGGAATATTATACAAGTGTTTACAGTTTATTATATGTATGTATGATACTGTGAAATACTATAATACAGGGCCGATTAATTGTGGACCTCCAGAGGTTTTGGAAATACATTTCCCAGGATGCTCAGCAAGCATTTTATCTGGATGAGCAGCATGGGAAATGAAGTTCCAAAACCTATGGACCACAATTGATGGCCCCTGTTATAACATGTTTGTAAAGTGGTTTTTTTTTATTTAAATAAACTTGTTGGCATATTTTTTCTTTTTAGGAAGAAAATTGTGTGTACAGGAAATGAATATCCCATAAACAACAGTAGGTGCTGCCTTTTGGTTTACAAAAGTGCGTGTTTTTTTTAGGTTTGCACGGTGTAAAGTTAGTTTTTTGGAACTGACAGCTTTTTTAGTATTGGAGTTGTATAGCCTCTATATATTTTTACTGTACTGTACGTGTTTTACTTCTAATATTGAGGCTACTCTATAGCACGTGTTAATATATTTTTTTTAAAAAAGCAATACCAAAAAGTTAAAAACAGATTTATTAAATAACAAAAAATCTTTACATACATATTATAGTACTTCACAGTATAGTACATATACATAACACAGTGTATACAATATACCCACAACCCCCCAGCTCCTATAGGTGTATTATTAATGTCCTAGTTTCACTATTGTATTGTAAGAATAGAGATTGAATTTTTGTTGACACATATACATTGTATTGCCATTCGATACTGTGCAAATGGATCATTTACATTACACCTTTAATGCAGATAGCAATGCTGCTTTTAATATCCCAGTGTCTGAGAAACATCATCTCCCACAGAGAAGTCTACTACAACACCTATTGGCGAGACTTCGGTTCAAACACAGATTTCAGCCCTTTATAAAATGTCACTGGTAACCTAGCTATCAAGACTTAGGGGCATAATTATCAATGTGCGAGCGGATATGATGCGAAGTAGTGCATCATGTCCACCGCACATCGATAAATGCTGACAGGATATGCTGTCAGCATTTATCATTGCACCAGCAGTTCTTGCGAACTGCTGGTGCAATGCCGTCCCCTGCAGATTCGCCGCCAATCGTCCACTAGCAGGGGTTTTAATCAACCCGATCGTATTCGATCGGGTTGATTTCTGTCTGCGGCCTCAGAGCAGGCGGACAAGTTATAGAGCAGCGGTCTTTAGACCACTGCTTCATAACTTCTGTTAACAGCGAGCCTGAAGGCTCACCGGAAACAAGGAGCATCAAGCTCCATACACAGCTTGATAAATAGGCCCCTTGATCTCTTTTTAAAATATCACTATTGTTATGATCATTTTAACATTGAGGCCTGAGTCACAAGGTGTCATTTGTAATTGCATCCTTGCAATGCTGCTAAAAAGATCTCAACTCTATGTCCAATAAAGAAGGGAAGACTTAAAGGGACAGTAAACCTTAAAAATAATGTTATATAATTCTGCACATAGTGCAGAATTATATAACATTATTTAGGTGCTATAGCCATAAAAGCATTTTTTCCTTTTATATTTTGCTAAAATACGGCGCTTTTACAGACCCGCTCTCTGCTGAGCGGGTCTGTAATATTCAGTCAGCGCATCGGGCCAGCTGTATAGTCACAGCCTGGCCCGACCGCGCCATAAAACTAAGTGCAGCTCGCTCCTGTCACATTATTTTTAAGGTTTACTGTCCCTTTAAAGTGATAGTAAACACCAAAAATGTTATTGTTTAAAAAGATAGACAATCCCTTTATTTACCATTTCCCAGTTTTGCATAACCAACACTGTTATAGAAAAATACTTTTTACCTAATTACCTTATATCTACGCTTTTGCAGACTGCCTCCTTATCTCAGATCTTTCGACAGACTTGTGTTTCAGGCCATTAGTGCTGACTCTTAAATAACTCCACGTGCGTGAGCACAATCAACTAGATTACGAGTTTTGAGCGCTATAGGGAAAGTAAAGAACGCCACAAAAGTGACACTATTTAATTCTTTATAGCGCTGCCATTACAAGTTTAAAAAAACACTGCTTGTGTGGGCGATATGGAGATTTTAAGCTCCATACTACTCTCAAAACAAGTGCTGTGTTTGACGTGCTCGTGCACGCTTTCCCCATAGACATCAATAGGGAGATCCGGCAAAAAAAAAAAGTCTAACACCTGCGATCACGGAAACAAAAGCTCTGTAACGCAGCCCCATTAATGTCTATGGGGAAAATAAAAGACAGTTTAAACACCCTAACATAAACTCTGAGTCTAAACACCCCTAATCTGCTGACCCTGACATCACCAACACCTGCCTACAGTTATTAACCCCTAATCTGCCACTCCCGATACCACCTAAAGAAAGCTATTAACCCCTAAACCTCTGGCCTCCCACATCACTACCACTAAATAAAACTATTAACCCCTAAACTTCCAGACCCCCACATCGCAACAACCTAAATTAAACTATTAAACCCTAACGTAACCCTAACCTTAACGTAACTGTAACCCTAATGTAACCCTAACACCCCTATCTTTAACATAATTAAAATAGATCTAAATTAAACTTACAATTATTAACTAAATAATACCTATTAACCCCTAAACCGCCAGCCCCTCACATCGCAACAACCTAAATTAAACTATATTAACCCCTAAACCTAACCCTAACACCCCCTAACTTTACTATAATGAAATTAGATCTAAATTAAAGTTACAATTATTAACTAAATAATACCTAATAGTTATATTGTAGCTAGCTTTTAGTTTAGTTAAGTGTGTATTTATTTAAACTAGGTAGACTAGTTAGTTAAGTACCTAGTTAAAATAAATACGAACTTACCTGTAAAACCTAAGCTACCTTACACTAAAACCTAACATTACAAAAAATAAAAAAACCTCTAAAATCACAAAAAATAAAAAAACCTACCATTACAAAAAATAAAAAAACCTACCATTACAAAAAATAAAAAACCTATTCTAATACCCTTTTAATACCCTTTAAAAAAAAATCAGCCCCCCCCCAAAAAAAAGCCTAATCTAGAATAAACTACCAAGGGCCCTTAAAAGGGCCTTTTGGGGGGCTCTTAAATTGGCCTTTTGTAGGGCATTGCCCTGAGATAAACAGCTCTTTTGCTCCAAAATAAATACAAACACCCCTTAACACTATGCAACCCCCCAACCCCCAAACTACCAAGGGCCCTTAAAAGGATATTTTGGGGGGCCTTTAAAAGGGCCTTTGTAGGGCATTGCCCTGAGATAAACAGCTCTTTTGCTAATAAATAAAAAACACCCCTAAAAATATACATTACACAAAATAACAAACCAATGATCAAAAATAAAAAAAAAAATATTCAAATTCTA